>NC_044038.1:173859114-174167410 GCF_901765095.1 Microcaecilia unicolor | reverse complement strand
TCAGATTCAAAATTGACTACTCCCCAGAGAAAGTCAATTTTTTGGACACCACAGTCTCAATCAGCGATGGATATATACAAACATCCATATACAAGAAACCCACAGACAAATGCAGCTACCTCCACAACTCCAGCTTCCACCCTTCACATACAAAAAGATCCATTATTTACAGCCAAGCCACAAGATACCACCATATCTGCTCTGACCCAGGGGACAGAGACAGACACCTTGAAACCCTGACTGCATCCTTCGAACAGAAAGGCTACAACCCCAAAATAATCTCCAAGAATATTGCCTCCTCCCTCAAAACACCCAGGGAAAATCTGTTACAGTACAAAGAAAAAAAAGCCACACACAGAATTCCCCATATAGTGACATACAACCCAGAGCTGGAAAAATTAAGAAAAATCATAAAAGATCTGCAGCCTCTACTCCAGGAGGATGAATTACTGAGATATTCCCATCCCCACCAGTGTTGGCCTTCCGACAGCCACCCAACTTAAAACACAAGCTAATTAGATGTAAGCTCCCAACACAGACTCAAAAAGAAAAGAATGACACACATCCTTGCAATATATCCAGCTGCAAACTATGCCAAAACATTTCGCAGGACCCACGGTCATTCATAAAGGAAAAATATTCAACATTAAGGCATCTTTCACGTGCTTATCTTTATACAGGAACGTAAGACCTTTGAAGTCAGAATGATTAAATATTTTGACACCCACCAGACAGGACTTAACAAAGATCTGGGTTTTCTAGCCCATTATAAACCATAAAATTGTACTGCTTTGAAAATCGTACTTTGTCACCCTCCTGTCTCTATGCATATCTCACCTGTCTCTCACCTATCCACCCCATCCTGTTAGACTGTCACTGGAATGCTTTGATGTTTCACTTACATATACTGTCATCTACCAACATTTGCTTATTTCCGATCTGACAAGAAGGGCAACCTTCAAAAGCTAATCAAGAAATGTATTAAGTTATGTCCAATAAAAAAGGTATCATCTTATTTTCTTTTCCATGTTTTATTTTGTTTTATTTCTATTGAGCACATCTTCTGAAACATCTTCTATTGCAGGAGGGACTGTGGAAGACAGGGGAGCTAGACTGAGAGGCAGATGCAGCAAACCAAACGTAAAAAAATCTAAATCGTTAAAGTCCCTAACGATTTTAAAATAACGAAAATGCACCAAAAAAAAGTCACACATGCTGAGATCGGTATTGAAACGTACAATGTACCAAAGAATCACAATACACATCGTAATCGGCCCCCAAATCATGCGCAGAGCAGCCAAGCGTTATGTTAGCTGCTCTGCGCATGCCACAAACAGTCAAAACACAGTCAAATCACAAGCACATGGCTCCCAAATCAAATCAAAACAAAAATTAAAAAAAGGGTCGGGAGGGGGCAAGGGCGCTCATCAGGAGCGTCCTGTACGGACGGCCTTTCCCCCCCCCCCCCCCCGCTGCTCGCCACTTTCCGCCGCTCCCCCCACCTGAAAAAGCAAAATGCTAGCTGCCCCGGTCCCCCTCCCTTCCTCACTACTCTGTCACCTCAGCTCCGCCTCCCGACATCCTCCGTCCTGTGCCCCGCCCCCTTTTGGGGTCGTCGCCGCCATTCCCTCTTCCATCGGGCCCCCCTCCCTCTTACCGGGCCCGTGCAGCGCCTCTCTCCTCTGTCCAAAGGCGCTGCACGGGCAAGAAGACAGCTGATGCCTGCCTTCGCCCAGCTTCGATGGCGCGTCTTTTCCTCCTGCTGGGCCCGCCCCTGTCTGACGTCAGTAACCTACGTAGGTTACTGACGTCAGACAGGGGCGGGCCCAGCAGGAGAAAGACGCGCCATCGAAGCTGGGCGAAGGCAGGCATCAGCTGTCTTCTTGCCCGTGCAGCGCCTTCGGACAGAGGAGAGAGGCGCTGCACGGGCCCGGTAAGAGGGAGGGGGGCCCGATGGAAGAGGGGAATGGCGGCGACGACCCCAAAAGGGGGCGGGGCACAGGACGGAGGATGTCGGGAGGCGGAGCTGAGGTGAGAGAGTAGTGAGGAAGGGAGGGGGGCAGGGGCTGCTCGAATTTTGCTTTTTCGGGGTGGGGGGAGCGGCGGAAAGTGGCGAGCAGCGGGGGGGGGGGCAAGGCCGTCCGTACAGGACGCTCCTGATGAGCGCCCTTGCCCCCTCCCGATCCTTTTTTTATTTTTATTTATTTTTGTTTTTCTGACGTCCTTTGGACCAATCACAGCGCTTTTAGCTCTGCTAATGCGCTGGGATTGGCTCAAAGTTTGTTTATTTTTTCTCTTAATGATTTTTCCTGCCACAGAGCTGACCTAACGAGTGGTCCAGACCTCTCGTTAGTTTTCCTGCCTTTTTCCTGCGTAAAGGCAATCGGAAAAGGTTAGTGCATGTCGTTTCAATGGGGTTTTCACACTAATTGCTCATCTCCATTCCGTTTTCGTTAGCTGCTGGCTTCCTCGGTAAAAGCCCTTTGATGCATGCAACGGATCAAATTTTCCTCGTTGGAGAGTCATTAAAGGCTCATTTAGCTTTAGTGCATCTGCCTCTGAATCCTGAGATTGATGCCTTATTCATCCACAGATTAAAAAAATCATAACAGTGCTTCATAGGGCATATTTCTCCCCTCTAGGCATACGGAAAGGGTTATATTTGTACCCCTGGACATTTTAACAGGTGGATTAGGATTCTTTGGGGTAGCAGAAGTCAGCTATGTTGGGGTTGGAAGGGTAGAGGGTGGTGGTGGTAGTGTTATTATAGCTGCTAGTTGTTATTGTTTTCTATTTGTTATTTATACACAACAGTTGCACAGTATATTGTTCCTTTTTATAAGTTAATTAAACAATTTAAATATAAAATCATAAGTGTTCGAGGCTTCTGCAGATGAGAACAGAGCCCACGGGGACAGGACCTGAACCTGCGGGGATGGAGACAGGGCCTGTGGGGATAGGGTGGGAACGGAGACAGAACCCATGGGGACAAATTTCATCGCAGTGTCATTCTCTATGCTGCGACTGCTTCTTATACCATCTTCTTCCTCAAGTGTGCCCACTCTTGTTACTTAACATTATCTTCAACGTTCACAAAGCTATTGAACAGGACTGATCATTGCCTTCTTTTCTTTACGTCATAACCCTTCAATGTATGCTGCTTGGAAAAAGAGCCCCTTCTGTACACTTGAACAAGAAGAGACAGTCCCTGCTTGACAGAGCTTACAATCTAATTAGGACAGACAAACAGGACAAATAAGGGAATTACTAAGGTGGGAATGATAAAACATGGGTACTGAACAAGTGAGTAAGGGTTAGGAGTTAAAAGCAGCATCAAAAGGTGGGCTTTTAGCCTATAGTTGAAGACTACCAGAGATGGAACTTGATGTACCAGCTCAGGAAGTCTATTCCAGGTGTATGGTGCTGCAAGATAAAAGGAACGGCATGTGGAGTTAGCAGTGGAGGAGAAGGGTGCAGATAAGAGAGTTTTACCTAGTTAATGTAGTTGGAGGAGTGTAAGGAGAGAGGTACTGAGGAGCTGCAAAGTGAATGCACTTGTACATCAATAAGAAGAGTTTGAAACTATATATGGAAACGGATAGGGGCCAATGAAGTGAGTTGAGGAGAGGGCTAATATGAGCATAGTGACACTGGTGAAATATAAGTTGTGCATCAGAATTTTGAACAGATTGAAGGGGAGAGAGATGGCTAAGTGGGAGACCTGTGAGAAGCAAGTTGCAATAGTCTAAGTGAGAGGTGATAAGGGCGCCAGAGACACCATCAGTGTTTGCTCCTCAGTTTTGTTTTTGGGGGGGGGGGGGGGGGTTCATCATGAAATACCACCTGTATACCACTGTTCTTTTTCACTGATATTGGATATTACTCCAAGAAGATGCATATTGGATTTACATTTGGATAATAAAGTGAGCCAGTTTACATCATTCTGCTTTGTGGTATGGCTCCTTCCGTCCTCTTTTTTTTTTAGCACTGGTGTAGACTTTTTACCATTTGGTAAGCTTTTAATGTCTTCCTGCAGCTAATCACTCCTAAGATATTAACTAGGCACCCAGATAGAGAGAGAGTGTGTGAGTGTGTGTGTGGGGGGGTTATTATTATTTTAGACTTGGCTCACACCTTCTCCGTAGTACTTCAACATGTGTTACATTTTTTTGTTCCTAAGGTGATAATTGATTTGCCTAAGGTCATTCTTTATGAAATAATACATGATGTCATGCTTTATCCTCATATCCTACTAGCTGAAGATTTTCTTGATCTGTCCCAGGTTTTCCCGAGTTCTGTTACTATTTTGATCTCCACCACTACACAGGGAGCCTGATCCAGTTATCCTCTTCTGTTTTCTAATGTTCTCAGTCTGAGTTGTATACCAGGTGGTACAAGAGATGGGCACCCTAGGTGATTCTTCAGGCTTACACCATCTCCACCCCACAAATAACTTACAGATCCATAGTTCACTGGCACCTCCCTCCAAATTTTTTTATAATTAAACTCTACGATCATGATATAAAGACTCTAACTGGACATCATCCTCCAAATTTTATATTTGGTGCCCACAGTTTGCACACACAAATTTGGGTGTGTGCAGTTTGAGTAGTGAGCCAATTAATGCCAATAAATATGCATGAGATTGATTTGTATAGACTGCCTCCATTGTATACAAATCTTTTTCATGCATGTTCATTGTGGATGTCCTGAAAACCTGACTAGCAAAGGGGTACTCCAGGACCGACAAGGGAAACACTGGTTTATAGAGTAGTGCTCGGTTCCCATTTTTTTTCAGCATCCAAATTTGAGCATCATTTACTGAATCTATAGTTATAGTTCAAACAAAATTCTTACAAAGCAAATTTGAAAATTTGAGATGTCACAGTGAACAAAACCGGGACATGACATCTCCCCCTCTCCCCAGTTTCAAAATTAATAAACAAATACAATTTAAAAAAGGAAATAAGTTGATAAGTTTGTCAAAAATGTATTGTTAATCCAATAAAAATAGTATCACCTTTCCTTTTTTTTTAAATTTGTAATTATTGGGGGGAATTCAATAAATGGCAACCAAAGTTAGGCATCAGGATGATCCGCGCTAAGCTAGTATTTTGTAAAGGGCGCTCTGCGCAGAACAACTTTTACAGAATACTAGCTTAGTGCTGATGTCGCGCCTAACTTTGAGCACGAGCATTTATGCCTGCCAAAAGCATGCTATGAATGCTCGTGCCCAACCGATGGTAGGCGTAAATGTAAGTATTCTATAACATTGCGCCTAATTTCCAGGTATGCCCCTCCCGTAGCCACACCCCTTTGTTCAATTTTAGTTGCACATCTTATAGAATAGGGTATAGGGCAAATCTGCACATAACTCCTAATTGCTGCCAATTAAAAGTGCTTTTTAATGCCAATAATTGATTAGCTAATTAGGCAATAACAATTAGTTTACACATGGATCTGGGATTTACGCCTAACTTTGAGCAACCTATACAGAATCCGGCAGATTTAAGTGGACTAATCCATCAACCACACCAGTAGTTCAAAAGAAGATAAATGTATCTGTGTTTTACACTGCTATAAATAAATCCTCTCTAATAGCAGTCACAGAAATCCCTGTTACATTATAAATAGCATATCAGATCATAAATTGTGTGGGTCACTGTGCTATTCCTGGCTGATCAAAAAGAAAGTAGCCTGCGTTTTGTTGAGCTCAATAGTGTGGGCTTGTCCAGAGGCTTCTGTTTCCAAAAAGGGTGCATTCATGTCACACCTCACATGCTTTCCAAAGCACTGGACTTCTTTCATGGAACAGAGACCAGTGTGTCAGCCTTCAATGCCAGGAGTATAGACTGAATTTTCTTCTCGCTCCCCCCTCTCCTGCAAAAAAAAAAAATATATATATATATCTAAGCAAGAAACAGACATTTACTTGCAAAGGCACAAAATCTTGAAATACAGACTGACTTTATTTAATTGATTTATATGTTCTTTAATGTTTCAGAATATTACAGTTTAAAATATTTGATAATTTAACATTATTGAAAAGCAATATACTCATTCTGTAAGTACTTGAAATATTATCAGTATAATACTGAGGAAGAGAATGTAAGCTTCAAAAGCCAAGAAATAAATGGTTTTGTTTCCAGCAGCTCTGTGCTTCACAAAATAAATAAAAAAAATATCTGACTGCTCCCATAGTAATTATGCCTGTACAGTAAATACAAAACAGCAGTGACCTCAGAAAAGGAAAATTAATCCCTGTCAAGTTAAGCTGTGCATCAGCCGCCCGTGCTGCTTTCTGACTCTCATCCTTCCAGTGAGTCCTTCCCTCCTTTCTGTCTCTGTCAGCCTTCCACAGCCCTGAGCTCCCTCCTTTTTTCTTCTTCTTTTTTTTTATCTCTCACATACTCTCAGCCTTACCTTTTTTCTCATATAGTCTGCATTGGTAGCCTGCTTCTTCATGAGACATTAGTAAAGTAGGAGGCAGAGCCAATGCAAGCAGTAAGCACAATGTTTTTGCTGGCCCTGTGTCGCTACTGTTTACCTGGATGCTCTGGGCTGGGGTGGCAATGAGCTGATTATGTGCTGTCTTATCAGACTGCAGCTGGAGCCAGCGTCCAATTATTCCACCCTAGTTATGACTCTGCAGACATATGCCAAATATCCACATACTTACAATAACTTCTCACAATAGGACGCTGCCCAACATTACAAACTTCGTGAGCATACGGAAAGAGAACCAAAGAAACCAATAGGGGTATTAATGCCATTTAAAGTTAGGCTCTGGGATGATCTGTGCTAAGCACTAATTCTATAATCAGCAATTACATACGTACTTGCCGTTCCAGAATACTAGCCTAACTCCACAGTTATGTCCTAATGTTAAATGCTTGCGCCTAACTGTTGGTAGTTAAGTGCATAATTGCTAGTATTCTAGAGCCCCTGACCAATCCGTGCCCCCCCTTGCAGTTGTGTGCTATGGATTATGGATACACAAATGGTAGAATACTAAGGGCAGTTATGTTCATTACTGCAAATTAGTGCCAGTTACCATCAATTAAAGCCAGTTATTGGTTATGCCATTAGCAGCTAATTAGTAAATTACGCACATACTGACGCTTGTCTATACCTTGTATGCCCAATTTGTATGCTATGGGAGGATTCTATATATGCAGCTAAAAAATCCATGCGGAAAACATGTCCACCTAAGCCTATTCTACAAGCCATGCTTAGATTTGGCGCGGTATAGAGAATACACTTAGGCAAAAATCATACCTAACTCTATGCACCTCCATTTACACCAACGAAAACATGGCATAAATCCCTGTGTAAATTTAGGCGCACTGGGCCATATTCTATAACTGTATATGTACATTTTGGAATGCCCACGAAATGCCCATTTCCCTGCCCATAACCACGCCCCTTTTTGGCTGTGTGCATTAGAAGTTAGGCACACTGTGTTACAGAATATGCTTAGCAGTTGTGCGCGAAAATTTTAATTATTGTCAAGTAGTGCTCATTATTGCTTAAGTGCTGTTATCAACGCTGATTGGTTTTGTTAAGCCAATTAAGTTACACGTGTTGTTACAGAATATGCTTGGATTTCAGCGCAAAATTGTACACAGAGGGCATTTCTATAACACAGCACTTACATTTACATGTCACCTGCACACAGATACACAAAATAGTGACACTTTCATGGATAAGTGAACACCTATGCACATCAGTGGTAGCAGAATAACTAAGCACTGTTCTGTGAAGGTAAGTGTAAGAGGCATACCCCCAGGTTCTATAAATTTAAGCATGCTCCTGAGATGTGTGTGCAATTAACTGGATTAATGAAATCTTAATCATCAGTGACAAGCAAAAAAGCCCATTTCGGAACAATGAAACGGGCCCTAGGAAGGCTGTCATCTAAGCGTTTTTTTGCATCTCTCCCCTGCCCTCCCCTCCATGTTGAGCGATTCTCCCCTCCCCTCCATGTCCAGCGATTCTCCCCTCCCAGCAATTCTCCCATCCCATCTCATCCATGTCCAGCAATCCTCCACTCCCCTCCATACCTGAGGTCGCAGCGGCGGCAGGCTCGGCTCGCGTTGCCTCCAGCCTTCCCTCTCAGTGTCCTGCCCTCCTCTGATGTCATTTTGTCTTTCCTCGAGGGCGGGATATAGAGGGAAGGGAACGCTGGAGGCGAGCTGACGTAAGCTCATTAGCATATGGTTACGACCCCAGCGAGCCAGCCATCCAGGGACGCAGATTGACCAATTATTATATAGAGAGATGACATTAGTTGGCACCAATTAGAATTTGCACCTACATCCCATAGCACGTATCTCAGAAGGGGCTGTGGACAGGGGAGGGCATAGGTGTGTCAGGGCATTTCAAAAAGTTGTGAATAATGCATGTACACCATGTTTCAGCACGCGCAAGTCTGGCACCCAAAGTTAGGACGTGGGAATCAGCGAACACACTTAGGGGTAAATTCTATATCTGGCATCTAAAAAATTAGTGCCAAAATATACCCACTTAAGTGGTATTCTATAAGCCACGCCTAAAGTTCTGCGCGGTTTATAGAACAATGCTTAAGCATTATCGTTCTGCGTAAATTTGGGCGCCACCATTTACACTAATGAAAAGTAGTGCAAATGCCCACACCTAAATTATGCAGAGGGACTTTATTCTGTAATTGCACTCATAACTGAAAACTTTGCCACTGAAATAACCATGACCATCCCCTTTCCATGCCCCCATTTTTTGCGCCGCATCTATAATCAGGCACGTAACACCCAATTAAATCTAGTGCCAATAATTGCTTGTTAAAAAGCCTGTCGGCACTAATTGGCTCATTATTCAATTAAATTTAATGCACAAATCAAGATCGTGCTTAAATTTGCACACGCAATTTTTGGCGACCTTTATAGAATTAGGGGGTTAACACTAATCTTTTCCGGCATCCATTTTTGAGCGTGATTTATAGAACCCAGCCTTTAGTGCATAACTATAAGAGGGTGTACATGTGGGCAGGGCTCCCACTTACCCGATATGGTACATTATGCACATCCTTGCCACCTTTATATGTTAGACCAGGTCTATGGCTGGCATAAATGTGGGCCTGGAAACGTAAGGCATGTCGATGCCAGGTTACATGTGTAATTTAACAGTATCTGGGTACCCCGATGCTCTTATAGAAAAGGCTTTTAACGTCATGGCATCGAGGCACCTAAAAGGAGGTGCCTGGTTATAGAACTGCCCCCTTAGTGCGGTACTTTATGTAAAGCGAATGCTACATACCTGTAGAAGGTATTCTCCGAGGACAGCAGGCTGATTGTTCTCACTGATGGGTGACGTCCACGGCAGCCCCTCCAATCGGAAACTTCTCTAGCAAAGTCCTTTGCTAGTCCTCGCGCGCCCGCGCGCACCGCGCATGCGCGGCCGTCTTCCCGCCCGAAACCGGCTCGAGCCGGCCAGTCCAGTATGTAGCAAGACAATACACTTCAAGGGAAGACACAACTCCAAAGGGGAGGCGGGCGGGTTTGTGAGAACAATCAGCCTGCTGTCCTCGGAGAATACCTTCTACAGGTATGTAGCATTCGCTTTCTCCGAGGACAAGCAGGCTGCTTGTTCTCACTGATGGGGTATCCCTAGCCCCCAGGCTCACTCAAAACAACAACCATGGTCAATTGGACCTCGCAACGGCAAGGACATAACTGAGATTGACCTAAAAAATTTACCAACTAACTGAGAGTGCAGCCTGGAACAGAACAAACAGGGCCCTCGGGGGTGGAGTTGGATCCTAAAGCCCAAACAGGTTCTGAAGAACTGACTGCCCGAACCGACTGTCGCGTCGGGTATCCTGCTGCAGGCAGTAATGAGATGTGAATGTGTGGACAGATGACCACGTCGCAGCTTTGCAAATTTCTTCAATGGAGGCTGACTTCAAGTGGGCTACCGACGCAGCCATGGCTCTAACATTATGAGCCGTGACATGACCCTCAAGAGCCAGCCCCGCCTGGGCGTAAGTGAAGGAAATGCAATCTGCTAGCCAATTGGATATGGTGCGTTTCCCTACAGCCACTCCCCTCCTATTGGGATCAAAAGAAACAAACAATTGGGCGGACTGTCTGTGGGGCTGTGTCCGCTCCAGATAGAAGGCCAATGCTCTCTTGCAGTCCAATGTGTGCAGCTGACGTTCAGCAGGGCAGGAATGAGGACGGGGAAAGAATGTTGGCAAGACAATTGACTGGTTCAGATGGAACTCCGACACGACCTTTGGCAAGAACTTAGGGTGAGTGCGGAGGACTACTCTGTTATGATGAAATTTGGTGTAAGGGGCCTGGGCTACCAGGGCCTGAAGCTCACTGACTCTACGAGCTGAAGTAACTGCCACCAAGAAAATGACCTTCCAGGTCAAGTACTTCAGATGGCAGGAGTTCAGTGGCTCAAAAGGAGGTTTCATCAGCTGGGTGAGAATGACATTGAGATCCCATGACACTGTAGGAGGCTTGACAGGGGGCTTTGACAAAAGCAAACCTCTCATGAAGCGAACAACTAAAGGCTGTCCTGAGATCGGCTTACCTTCCACATGGTAATGGTATGCACTGATTGCGCTAAGGTGAACTCTTACAGAGTTGGTCTTGAGACCAGACTCAGACAAGTGCAGAAGGTATTCAAGCAGGGTCTGTGTAGGACAAGAGCGAGGAGCTAGGGCCTTGCTGTCACACCAGACGGCAAACCTCCTCCACAGAAAGAAGTAACTCCTCTTAGTGGAATCTTTCCTGGAAGCAAGCAAGACGCGGGAGACACCCTCTGACAGACCCAAAGAGGCAAAGTCTACGCTCTCAACATCCAGGCCGTGAGAGCCAGGACCGGAGGCTGGGATGCAGAAGAGCCCCTTCGTCCTGCGTGATGAGGGTCGGAAAACACTCCAATCTCCACGGTTCTTCGGAGGATAACTCCAGAAGAAGAGGGAACCAGATCTGACGCGGCCAAAAAGGAGCAATCAGAATCATGGTGCCTCGGTCTTGCTTGAGTTTCAACAAAGTCTTCCCCACCAGAGGAATGGGAGGATAAGCATACAGCAGGCCCTCCCCCCAATCCAGGAGGAAGGCATCCGATGCCAGTCTGCCGGGGGCCTGAAGCCTGGAACAGAACTGAGGGACTTTGTGGTTCACTCGAGATGCGAAGAGATCCACCAAGGGGGTGCCCCACGCTTGGAAGATCTGGCGCACCACTCTGGAATTGAGCGACCACTCGTGAGGTTGCATAATCCGGCTCAGTCTGTCGGCCAGACTGTTGTTTACGCCTGCCAGATATGTGGCTTGGAGCACCATGCCTTGACGGCGAGCCCAGAGCCACATGCTGACGGCTTCCTGACACAGGGGGCGAGATCCGGTGCCCACCTGCTTGTTGACATAGTACATGGCAACCTGGTTGTCTGTCTGAATTTGGATAATTTGATGGACAGCCGATCTCTGAAAGCCTTCAGAGCGTTCCAGATCGCTCGCAACTCCAGGAGATTGATCTGTAGACCGCGTTCCTGGAGGGACCAGCTTCCTTGGGTGTGAAGCCCATCGACATGAGCTCCCCATCCCAGGAGAGACGCATCCGTTGTCCAGCACTTTTTGTGGCTGAGGAATTTGGAAAGGACGTCCCAGAGTCAAATTGGACCAGATTGTCCACCAATACAGGGATTCGAGAAAACTCGTGGACAGGTGGATCACGTCTTCTAGACCCCCAGCAGCCTGATACCACTGGGAGGCTAGGGTCCATTGAGCAGATCTCATGTGAAGACGGGCCATGGGAGTCACATGAACTGTGGAGGCCATGTGGCCCAGCAATCTCAACATCTGCCGAGCTGTGATCTGCTGGGACGCTCGCACCCGCGAGATGAGGGACAACAAGTTGTTGGCCCTCGCCTCTGGGAGATAGGCGCGAGCCGTCCGAGAATCCAGCAGAGCTCCTATGAATTCGAGTTTCTGCACTGGGAGAAGATGGGACTTTGGATAATTTATCACAAACCCCAGTAGCTCCAGGAGGCGAATAGTCATCTGCATGGACTGCAGGGCTCCTGCCTCGGATGTGTTCTTCACCAGCCAATCGTCGAGATATGGGAACACGTGCACCCCCAGCCTGCGAAGTGCCGCTGCTACCACAGCTAGGCACTTTGTGAACACCCTGGGCGCAGAGGCGAGCCCAAAGGGTAGCACACAGTACTGGAAGTGGCGTGTGCCCAACTGAATCGCAGATACTGTCTGTGAGCTGGCAGTATCGGGATGTGTGTGTAGGCATCCTTCAAGTCCAGAGAGCATAGCCAATTGTTTGCTGAATCATGGGGAGAAGGGTGCCCAGGGAAAGCATCCTGAACTTTTCTTTTACGAGATATTTGTTCAGGGCCCTTAGGTCTAGGATGGGACGCATCCCCCCTGTTTTCTTTTCCACAAGGAAGTACCTGGAATAGAATCCCAGCCCTTCTTGCCCGGATGGCATGGGCTCGACCGCATTGGCGCTGAGAAGGGCGAGAGTTCCTCTGCAAGTACCTGCCTGTGCTGGAAGCTGTAAGACTGAGCTCCCGGTGGACAATTTGGAGGTTTTGAGGCCAAATTGAGGGTGTATCCTTGCCGGACTATTTGAAGAACCCACTGGTCGGAGGTTATGAGAGGCCACCTTTGGTGAAAAGCTTTCAACCTCCCCCCGACTGGCAGGTTGCCCGGCACTGACACTTGGATGTCGGCTATGCTCTGCTGGAGCCAGTCAAAAGCTCGCCCCTTGCTTTTGCTGGGAGCCGCGGGGCCTTGCTGAGGCGCACGCTGCTGACGAGAGCGAGCGCGCTGGGGGCTTAGCCTGGGCCGCAGGCTGTCGAGAAGGAGGATTGTACCTACGCTTACCAGAAGCATAGGGAACAGTCTTCCTTCCCCCCAAAAATCTTCTACCTGTAGAGGTAGATGCTGAAGGCTGCCGGCGGAGAACTTGTCGAATGCGGTGTCCCGCTGGTGGAGATGCTCTACCACCTGTTCGACCTTCTCTCCAAAAATGTTATCCGCACGGCAAGGCAAGTCTGCAATCCGCTGCTGGAGTCTATTCTCCAGGTCGGCGGCACGCAGCCATGAGAGCCTGCGCATCACCACACCTTGAGCAGCGGCCCTGGATGCAACATCAAAGGTGTCATACACCCCTCTGGCCAGGAATTTTCTGCACGCCTTCAGCTGCCTGACCACCTCCTGAAAAGGCTTGGCCTGCTCAGGGGGAAGAGCATCAACCAAGCCCGCCAACTGCCGCACATTGTTCCGCATATGTATGCTCGTGTAGAGCTGGTACGACTGAATTTTGGCCACGAGCATAGAAGAATGGTAGGCCTTCCTCCCAAAGGAGTCTAAGGTTCTAGGGTCTTTGCCCGGGGCGCCGAAGCATGCTCCCTAGAACTCTTAGCCTTCTTTAGGGCCAAATCCACAACTCCAGAGTCATGAGGCAACTGGGTGCGCATCAGCTGTGGGTCCCCATGGATCCGGTACTGGGACTCGATCTTCTTGGGAATGTGGGGATTACTTAGTGGCTTGGTCCAGTTCGCAAGCAATGTCTTTTTTAGGACATGGTGCAAGGGAACAGTGGACGCTTCCTTAGGTGGAGAAGGATAGTCCAGGAGCTCAAACATTTCAGCCCTGGCTCGTCCTCCACAACCACCGGGAAGGGGATGGCCGTAGACATCTCCCGGACAAGGAAGTGAAAGACAGACTCTCAGGAGGAGAAAGCTGCCTTTCAGGAGAGGGAGTAGGATCAGAAGGAAGACCCTCAGACTCCTCGTCCGAGAAATATCTGGGGTCTTCCTCTTCCTCCCACGAGGCCTCACCCTCGGTGTCAGACACAAGTTCACGAACCTGTGTCTGCAACCTCGCCCGGCTCGACTCCGTGGAGCCACGTCCACGATGGGGGCGTCGAGAGGTAGACTCCCTCGCCCGCATCGGCGAAGCTCCCTCCGCCGACGTAGTCGGGGAGCCCTCCTGGGAGGTGGCCGCAGTCGGCACCGCACGCGGTACCGACGTCGGGGACCTCACCCCGGGCGATGGGCCAGCCGGCGCCACGCTCGACGGTACCGGAGGCGCAAGCACCGCCGGTACCGGAGGGGAAGGGCGCAACAGCTCTCCCAGATCTCTGGAGAACGGCCCGGAGGCTCTCGTTCAGAGCGGCTGCAGAGAAAGGCAAAGAGGTCGATGCAGGCGTCGACGTCAGAACCTGTTCCGGGCGAGGAGGCTGTTCCGGGCTGTCCAGAGTGGAGCGCATCGACACCTCCTGAACAGAGGGTGAGCGGTCCTCTCGGTGCCGATGCTGCTGGGTGCCGACTCCCTCGGCGACCCAGAGCTCTCGGTGCCGACGCGGGGAGGCGACCGGTGTCGATGCTTCTTCGACTTCTTCCGAAGCATGTCACCGGAGCTCCCCGGCACCGACGAGGAGGACGTAGAATCCAGCCGTCGCTTCCTCGGGGCCGAGGCCGAAGGAGGTCGGTCTCGGGGGGGCTGTACCGCAGGAGCCCTCAGGGTAGGAGGAGACCCACCCGAAGGCTCACCGCCACCAGCAGGGGAATGGACAGCCCTCACCTGCACTCCTGACGATGCACCACCGTCCGACGACATCAGCAGACGAGGTCCCGGTACCACCGACGTCGATGCAGGTCGCCCGATACCTTGGCGCCGATGCAGAGGCCCGATGCCTCGATGCACTCAATACAGTGGCGGCCGAGGAAGATGGTCTGGACGCTGACGACGTCGATGCACTCGAAGATCCCGGTGCCGATGCCGACGAACAGCCCGAGAACAACACGTTCCACTGGGCTAATCTCGCTACCTGAGTCCGCCTTTGAAGCAGGGAACACAGACTACAGTTCTGAGGGCGGTGCTCGGCCCCCAGACACTGAAGACACGACGAGTGTCTATCAGTGAGCGAGATTACCCGGGCGCACTGGGTGCACTTCTTGAAGCCGCTGGAAGGCTTCGATGTCATGGGCGGAAAAAATCACGCCGGCGAATCAAAATCCGAATGACGGAAAAAGAGCACCAAAAAAGTTAGAAGGGAGAAAATCTCGACCGAGGCCGAAAAGAGGCCTACCCCGACGACGAAAGAAAACTTATCGGGGCAAAAAGCTGGAAGTACGGGAAGGGGTTGGTCTGAAACCCGGGGGGGGGGGGGTTTCCAAAGAACTTCCCGACACTTTAAAGACTTTTTCCGAAGAAAAAACACGTCAAAAATAAATTTGGACGCGCGAGGTCGACTTTCCGGGGCTCGACACGGCGAAACACGACCGTACCGAGTGCGGACAAAAGAAGACTGGCCGGCTCGAGCCGGTTTCGGGCGGGAAGATGGCCGCGCATGCGCGGTGCGCGCGGGCGCGCGAGGACTAGCAAAGGACTTTGCTAGAGAAGTTTCCGATTGGAGGGGCTGCCGTGGACGTCACCCATCAGTGAGAACAAGCAGCCTGCTTGTCCTCGGAGAACGTTATTGTAACTTTAAAATCTTGAAATTAGAATTTAAATCCAAAACTATTATAACATTATAATTAATTCCTTCATTTAGTAATTAAGAGGCGTACAATTTAAAACATGCATAGTTCATAAATAAAATGTTTAAAAAACATAAAACAATACAAAACATCACTTGACTATCATAAATCTGGATACCCCAGGTTTAGAATATTTCTTAAATTGTATTTTAATTTAACTAAACAATAAGCAAATGTTTAAGAATTGTGTTTAATGAACTATGCAAATAACCAGCATTTATTGTCCTTTCAGGACCCTGCCTTAAAACCAGTTTTCGGGTGTCACCATTGCATGATGACGCCAGCCTCTCTGGAGAGTGGAATCAAATCCAGATTCCTCCACCTGCAAGTGCGCAACATTGTCATGAAGTCTCCAAAGTAGCCTCATGTTTGTAGCGCTTCTGCCCATGTGCAAGAAATTGTCTCTGCTCCTTGGAGCTTACAATTTGGTCAGGACACAGAGAAAAAACAAATAGGATTCAGAAAACATGATTATACTCAATAAGGATATGATCAAGGACAGCTGTGTTCTCCATCTATTATTCATACAGTGGTTTTCTTTAGGCCCATTGGATCAGGCCGAATACTTTTATATTATAGTATAATGTCTCTATTATAAAGATTTGTCCACCTCATTAAACCAATGTAACTATTCTACGTGCTTTAGTTCTGTGCAAAATCAATTATATCAAGAATCTAAATAAAAATAAACATTACAATGCTTTGTATAATGGTTTCCCTAAGTCATGACTCATTGCTCTCTCATCTACAACTAAGGCAGAGCATTGCCACTGAGCTGCTTGAAGGGGCCAACAAGTTCAATCATGTTTCTCCTCTCCTTGCTGCTCAACACCCAGTAACTTGGTCATATGAAGTTTAAAATTCTACTCTTGACTTAAAGCCTTGCAGATAGATATTCCAAATTATCTTTCCAACCACCTGACACCTTATGTTCTACTAGTAAAAGAAGCCCGTTTCAGAGCAAATGAAACGGGCGCTAGCAAGGTTTTCGTCGCCAACACCCCCCTCCTTCCCTGGGCAACCCCTTCATTGTTCTGGCATTGCTCCGCCCCCAACGTCATGACTTTTGACGCGAGGGCGGGGCCCAGAGCGATTTCCCACCCCCGCCTCCCTCCCTTCCAACCCCTTCGTTGTCCTGCCATTGCTCCGCCCTCGAGGGCGGGGTCCAGAGCGATTTTGGTGGCTTCACCACCACGAACCTTCGAACCTTTTTGAAGGAAGTCAGAGCTTGGCTTCACTGACATCAGTGTCCTCAGAACGTTGAGGGTGAGTTTTATTATAGTAGATCTTGAATCTTGCAATTATCTCAAGCATCTTTACATGCAGTTCTCATCATGCTGCATGTGCGTTATGACTGCAGTCCTTTTGCAGCATTTCCCTTTTTAGCTCCCATCTCCAACGGGAGTCTTCTCAAGTTTAAAAAAGAGTCTTAAGATGGAGTTTTTTTTTTTTTTAACAGGCCTTTCCTGATTTTGCTTGAGGTGTTTTAACAACCTGAGTTTTTTTTTCCTGCAGGCACAGTTGAGTTCTGCACTTCGTTTCATATCTGTGCTTTTTGTTTGTGTGTTATACTATTATTTTATTTGTTATTCTGTAGATTATTGTTCTTTTAATTTTTGTAAACTTCCTTGATAGGTCCCTCTTTGAAAGAAGGTCAAGCACATTTTTGTAAATAAATAGATACAATAAATACTGTTATTTCATTGATATTCTTTTCAGTGACTGCTCTATATTTCTACAGACTGCCTAAGCTACTTTGCTGCTTCCACATGCTTATTTATTTCACAGATTTCTATCCTGCTCCATCCTGAGTTCTGGGTGGGTTACAGGAGAACATTCACAAAAAGTAAAAACTTAAAGCAATTACACTATACTTGACTCTAAAGTGGGAATAATTTCCCCATTCGTGTACAAAAAGATACACAGTCTTCAGTGAATCGAAAACAAAGGTCTAAAAATAGCATCCATACGTTATAATAGGTCAAAGGGCTTGAAGCATTCAGCAGTGTCATCACAAAACCTTAGTTCATCAGTGGAGCACAGCTCAAAAAGAGCAGGCATGTCAGCTTGAGCCTACGATGAAGTCAAACAGCATCAGCATCACCCAGTGACGTTCTGTTTTAGTCACTTGAGTTAATGTGTATTTTTAGCACAGTATAGAGAGCTTTTGCAGTCCTGTTATATTACAGTGTATCTTGCCAGAGTGTAAAACCTCAGAGAGGCTTATTAGGGGAGGGGCTGTTAATCATGGGTGCTCAGGCATGAATTTAGGACTGGATAAGTTATTATTCTATGCTAAATGAATGAGGCACAGGGCAATTACAGTTTACCTCACAATCTGATGGAGCACCATTTGGAAATTCTGACATAGCAGTTTACAAAATTCAATTAATTAAAAGGAAAATAAAGTATGGAAAATCAGGTCTATGCTAATAATTTAAGATTTGCAAATTGTCTTTATTGTAATTTAATCTCTGCTAAAGAGATGTTGAAACAGTACTTAAGTTAATATTCTGCATATGGATCCCACTTCACTTCCAAGCTGTATTATTTATTTATTTATTTTATTTATTTATTGCATTTGTATCCCACATTTCTCACCTTTTTGCGGGCTCAGTGTGGCTTACAATACATTATGAGTCATGGACATACAATTTGTTACAACTTGGTTATGGATTACATTGTGATGAGTTATTTGAATCAAAGTCAAAGTATCGTTAAGGAATATAATCATGGAAAAAGCACTGAGACATTGGAAGGAAACAAGGGAGACAAAAAGGGGCAATATATAATAACAGGAAAACATTTGGTATACATTTTCTGTGAGTAAAGGTATGAGTGTGGTGAGATTCCGGGGGATGAGAATTCAGAAGTGGCTGTATTGCATTACTAAACAGTGAGTGTGGGCTTTATGTGTTTTGGTTCTTTCCGTAAATTTTCTCAAAAAGATGGGTCTTCAATAGTTTGCAGAAGGTGGTTTGCTCGTAGATCATTTTCAGGTGGCGCGGTTAGTGTGTTCCAGAACTGCGTGCTCATGTAAGAAAAGGTTGACGCGTGCAGCGCCTTGTATTTCAAGCCCTTGCAATTAGGGAAGTGGAGGTTGAGGAAAGTTTGGGATGATCTTTTAGCGTTTCTGGGTGGTAAGTCTATTAAATCAGACATGTAGGCTGGGGCTTCACCGTGAATGATTTTGTGGACTAATGTGCATACTTTAAAAGTGATGCGTTCCTTGAGTGGGAGCCAGTGTAGCTTCTCTCGTAAGGGTTTTGCACTTTCATATTTTGGTTTTCCGAAGATGAGTCTGGCTGCTGTATTCTGGGCTGTTTGAAGTTTCCTCAGTATATGCTCTTTGCAACCTGCGTATAGTGAGTTGCAGTAGTCCAGATGGCTGAGTACGAGGGATTGCACTAGGCTGCGAAAGACGGATCTTGGGAAGAATGGTCTTATTCTTTTCAGTTTCCACATGCAGTAGAACATCTTTTTGGTTGTGTTGTTTGCATGAGTTTCGAGTGTGTTAGGTGGCGGTCGATAGTGACTCCAAGGATTTTTAACGTTTCTGAGATTGGAAGGTTTAGTTTTGGTGTGTTTATAGCGGTGAATTCATTCGTGTTGTACTGGGAAGTATCAGGCATTGAGTTTTTTCTGCATTTAGTTTCAAGCGAAATGCATCTGCCCATGTGTTCATGATGTGTAGACTTTGGTTGATTTAATTGAAGATTTCTTTAATGTCTTGTTTGAAAGGGATGTATATTGTTACATCGTTGGCGTATATATATGAGTTGAGGTTATGGTTGATAGGAGTTTTGCCAAGGGTGTCATCATTAGGTTGAAAATGGTTGGTGAGAGGGGTGATCCTTGTGGTACTTCACATTCAGGTGTCCATGCAGCAGACGTTATTGAATTCGATGTGACTTGATATGACCGCTGGGTTAGGAACCCCTTGAACCAGTTTAGGACATTTCCTCCAATGCCAAAATATTCGAGTATGTGTAATAGGATTTCGTGGTCAACCATGTCAAAGGCACTTGACATATCAAATTGTAGGAGGAGTATATTGTTGCCGGTTGCAATCATTTGTTTAAATTTAGTCATGAGGGTAATTAATACTGTTTCTGTGCTGTGATTCGATCGGAATCCTGATTGGGCATCATGCAGTATTGAGTGTTTGTTTAGATAGTTTGTGAGTTGTTTAGTTACCATTCCTTCGGTTATTTTGGTTATTAGTGGTATGGATGCTACTGGTCTGTAATTGGTTATTTCGCTTGCGCTTTTCTTTGTATCTTTGGGTATTGGGGTGAGTAAAATTTTTCCTTTTTCTTTAGGGAAAAGTCCGTTTGTAGCATGAAGTTTACGTGGTTTGTTAGGTCTATTTTGAATTGTTGAGGAGCTGATTTCATGAGGTTGTTTGGGCATATGTCTAGTTTGCAGTGGGATTTGGCAAATCTTTTAAGTTTCAGAGATGAGGTCTTCTGATATTAGTTCGAATTCGGTCCAAGTTCTGTCTGCTGGGTATGTTCCGTCTTCTGGGTCTAGACAGTCTAGAAGTGTGGCATATTCAATAAGGCTGGCGGGTATTTTAAGTCGTAGTTGTATAATTTTCTCCTTGAAGTATTTCGCAAGGTTGTCAACATCTGGTATGTCTTTGCTGTTGTTTGTAACTGGTGTGGTGTCTAATAGTTTGTTCACAAGGTAGAAGAGTTTATGTGTGTCTTTGTAATTTGGTCCTATTATTGTTTTGTAATGTAGTCTTTTAGTCTGTTTTATGGTATATTGTATTTCCTCCGAAGTAGTTTCCAGGCATTTAGTGTTTGTTCATCATCTCTTTTTGTTCCATACGCGTTCTAGTTTCCTGACTTGTGTTTTAATTTTTTTCAGCTCTTCAGTGAACCATGGGTTTGGTTTTTTTCCTGTGTGATGTTCTGGTTTGGATTGGGGCGATTTATTATGTTCCAACTACTATTAAAAGAACTACGGAAGTTGTAAGGAAGTGATCCTTTAGATGCTAGCCTTCAGGAAATCTATAGAGGCACTCTTGTGGTGACTTGTATGAATATATTAGATTGAGAGTGGGTATTGTTAGGTTTTTAAAGGAAAGACTGACCTTCCATCATCAAAGAATTGTTTTTTTTATTTTTTTTATTTATCAGTTTTCAAAAATTTACAAGCAATTACTACTTGAATAAGGAAAAAAAACCAGTCAGAAATTCTTAAAGTAAAATAATTTAAAGGTAAAATAAATGACTTAAATTAGACCACCAAATTAGGGGGACATGAGCCGTTATTAACTTGGAAGATAAGATTCTTACACATTATTTAAAGAAAGACTTAGCTAATTATACTCCATACTTGCCTATTCTATAAATTACCCATTCAGAAGTGCTCAGTCTGTTGGACATAAACCGGCATTACAATATCTTTTTTGATCTATAAACTGTTTTAGATGCTCAGGAAAAAAGAAAACATATTTTACACACCAAATATTTTATATTACATTTGCATGGATAGTTTAAATTAAAGACAAGCGCCTAATGCCAAACCATCAGCTCTCATTGCAAGAAAGTCCTTTCTTCTGGCCTGTGTTTTGTTTTGTTACGTCTGGGAATACCCAGATTTTCCCTCCAAAAAAGGGAATCTGTAAGTTTCTTAAGGCCATCTTTCTCACCAAGTCCAAATCTTGTTGGAATATAAAAGATACCAATAATGTTTTTCTCTCCGTTGTCGATGTAATAGAAGAGTCTAATAAGTCTGTTACGTTCAGATCTCCTTGTGGTTGAATATCAGTATTCTTTTTTATAGGTAAGTAATAGATTTTGTTCACAGGAGGTATATTATCAGGAGAAAATTTCAGATTTTCCACCAAGTATTTCTTAAATATCTCCAATGGAGAGTACACTGGTGTATAGGGAAAATTCAGTAAACGAAGGTTTAACCTCCTATTATAATTTTCAAAGTTCTCCAATTTATTATTTATAGCATTTGTATCTTTTATCAGCTTAGTAGAAATTTCTTTCAATTTTGCATTTTCTGCTGTTAAATGGTTAATCTTATCAGTTAATTCGCCTTTCATCGATACAAATGAAACAGTTAAGTCCTGAACATTGCTCACCAAACCTTCAATCTTGCCCGTCGATGCCTGGACAGACTGTAGCGTCTCCCAAATTGCCTCAAGGGTAACCGATGCAGTGGAACCCTTGCATGGGTTCTGCATTGTTGAATGAAAAGTCCCAGATGAAAAAGGGACCTCAGCAGAAGTCCCGACTGCAGGCCCCACACGTGTGTTTCTTCCTTCGCTCTCGCGAGGATTAGAAGCACCCCCGCTGTCTGGTTCTGCTGGCTGCGGTGGAGGGTAATGCGGTGGAGGGGACAATGAAACGTCGTGTCCCAAGAGTTCGGACTCTTCCTGATCCAGAAACTCAGCAGGACCTCCTGCCGCTGTAAGTGAGGAGCGCCCGAGGTAGGTCTCCAGAGTGGGCTGGTTCGGTGTCGAAGTTAGTGCCGGTTGGGTCTTGGCTCTAACCAAACCCTTCCTCTTCGTATGCGGCATATTAATTAAAAAAAAAGAAATGTTTGGAGGAAAAGAAAACCCTCGAAGAGAAGGGTTGAACCGCTCAATTCTCCGGAGCTACTCGTGGAGCATTGTCGGAGCCGCCATCTTGCTCCGCCCCCAACACCGGCTCATCATCAAAGAATTTATGTATATCCAGATGCATCACCTAAGACAAGAGGCTCCTAAGGAGCATCTTAAATTACGTCCTAGAGCCTTGGCTATAGTGATGACTTTTTTCCTAATTTATCCTAATTACTTGTCAACAAAGGACTATGGAGTAGATGCATTAAACTTAACGAGCCAACAAGGTTGTTTTTAAACTGGTTCTAGCCAGTTTAATGCACAAAAGGGTTCTGTGAGCCATTTTCCTATCACGGTAGCAGCTAATGAAAACGGAATGCAAATGAAATAACTAGTATAGTAATGTGGACGCGATGCGATGCACTACCGTTTCTGACCCATGCACAAAAGCAGTCCGAACCCTTTACCGTGATATATTGAACATGTTCTCAGAGGCTGCCGGTAAGTCTAGAGCTGTCATAAGCACGTCATAACACGTCCATGTAGTGCGTGCATAAGCCTCCGACGTGCTATTTATGCGTGGTACGCACGCGTGCACATTTGTCGGAGAAGTCATGGCTGCACGTGGGAGAAAGCCCAACTTCTCCGACATGGATGTGCTGTGGCTAGCAAAGCTCTTCGTCATAAACAAAAAGCGATTATTCCCCCGCATGACATAATCAGAATGGATAAGGGCGGGGAAGTGCTGCAACCACTCTTTAACAGGCGTTCTTTCCGCAATCTAGTACAATCCACAGTGCTCACCTATGCCGACTACTGCAACAGCATCTTCATCGGATGCCAAGCCCAAATCATTAAAAAACTCCAAACCACACAGAACACAGCAGCTAGACTCATTTTTGTCAAACCACAATTCGAAAGCGCAACACCACTTCGTAAGAAACTTCACTGGCTCCCAATCAAGGAACGTATAAACTTCAAAGCCCACACAATGATCCACAAGATCCTCAATGGCGAATCTCCAAGCTACATGTCCAACCTGATCGATCTTCCAGCCAGGAACAGGACCAGAACTTCTAGAACATATCTCAATCTTCATCTTCCCAACTGCAAAGGCCTCAAATACAAAACCTACTATGCATCCAACTTCTCTGTCATAGGCAGCCAACTTTGGAACGCCATACCTCGACACATCCGAAAAACCACTGAACACCTACTCTTCTGAAAACTGCTGAAGACTTACCTCTTCAAACAAGCCTACCCAAATGACCCGGCCTAATTTCTCAACATAATTCCACACATAATTCCACACCACTAGTATTACCTACACTCCAATCCCTTCCCCACATCACTTACTATTGTCTTACTCTATGTAATTATGTCATCTCTACTACTACTACTACTACTATTTAGCATTTCTATAGCGCTGCAAGGCGTACGCAGCGCTGCACAAACATAGAAGAAAGACAGTCCCTGCTCAAAGAGCTTACAATCTAATAGACAAAAAAAAAAGTAAGCAAATCAAATCAATTAATGTGTACAGGAAGGAGGCGAGTGGTTACGAGTCAAAAGCAATGTTGAATAGGTGGGCTTTCAGTCTAGATTTAAAGGTGGCCAAGGATGGGGCAAGACGTAGGGGCTCAGGAAGTTTATTCCAGGCGTAAGGGTGCAGCAAGACAGAAGGCACGAAGTCTGGAGTTGGCAGTAGTGGAGAAGGGAACAGATAAGAAGGATTTATCCATGGAGCCGAGTGCACGGGAAGGGGTGTAGGGAAGGACGAGTGTGGAAAGATACTGGGGAGCAGCAGAGTGAGTACATTTATAGGTTAGTAGAAGAAGTTTGAACAGGATGCGAAAACGGATAGGGAGCCAGTGAAGTGACTTGAGGAGAGGGGTAGTATGAGTAAGCGACCCTGGCGGAAGACGAGACGGGCAGCAGAGTTTTGAACCGATTGGAGAGGAGAGAGGTGACTAAGTGGGAGGCCAGCAAGAAGCAGATTGCAGTAGTCTAAACGAGAGGTGACAAGGGTGTGGATGAGGGTTTTGGTAGAGTGCTCAGAAAGAAAGGGGCGGATTTTACGGATGTTGTAAAGAAAGAAACGACAGGTCTTGGCGGTCTGCTGTATATGAGCAGAGAAGGAGAGAGAAGAGTCAAAGATAAGGATTTCAATGGCATTACACTCAACAGCTACACAAATCCAAAGGCTGGTATCCTCACACTGCTGGGGTAGATGGGGAAATAGGGACCTATATCCATATGTGGATGTTTGAGTTTTTCAGCAATGTGCTGGGGAAACCAATTCAGCCCAGAGCAGATGTTGCTTTGCTGAGGGCTGAAACCCCAAATCAGTATAGGGAGAAAATTCCATTAGTGCCGCAGAGGGTGACTGCAATGAGAATGGCCTTGCCATAGATGTGGAAGGTGTCATTAGCTCCCACAGGACCCATTATGCAGATAAAACTGCAGACTATATACACATCACAGCTTACTATGCTACTGTGCTATATTCTTCAACAGTCTGAACAATAAGTGGCTCAATGGACCACCTAGTTTCAATGTTACCTGAAGAAGGTACGGAGTAGAAGTATATTTTTAGGTTTTTAATGTTATACCCAGAACCTCAGAGATTCAAGTGTTCCACTCCTGTGGACAAATACAAAATGTGAAAAGAAGGGGAATAAGGGTGGGAAGGGAAGGTTAGGTTTATAGGACATCAGCTGATGCATAGAACATGAAGAAAATATCATGGAAAGAACCAGGGCTCAATGTTTACTAGTTGCTGTGTAAGTTTTTTGTTTATTGGATTCAATTAAAAAAAAAATTAAAATAAACCAAATGTAACAGTGACATCTAGAAATACTACCACAATTCCAAAGTATGTATTATACTGTTTTTGCTGTGCTTTACCACCAATAGGTGGCCGTATACAAAGCAATCAGTAGCAAACTACACATTTCATTCAGAAGATGTCACTATACATAAGAACCATGAAGAAAGCCATACTAGGCTTCCAACAGAATTTATGAGAAAGCAAATGAAACACAAAAATCATTGAAATGAAGTTAATCAGGGATACATGGTGGGGAAGCATGAAGCATCGTCATGGAATTATTTTTAATCCTTGTGTGTTTGCATCTATCTGTGGTGCAAGTGTGTATATGCAGTCATCTGTGTTGTTGTGTTATGAGTAAGACTGGAAGAAAAGAGAATAGGGATGAGTCAGGTAAAAGAGTAATTCCCAACTGCTGTATTTCACTGTATCAAAGTTTGCAGGAACTGAAACTGCTTCAATCATAGAAAAACACCAAGCCACTTTTTGAGGGGGGCTTATTTCTCTGGTACTCCAAGTCTGACCTCCACCATTTTTTGAACTGTGTATTTTCACTATGTTTCACCCACACCAAATTTGGTCCTGTTCCATTATTAAAAAAAAAAAAAAAAATTTAAACCATATTCTCCGATTACAACCTTGAGAGAGGAACAGAGGGCCTACTGCTTTACATTAACGATCCCTGAATATAGTCCTAAAGAGGGTTACGACACTTTTGTTCCATACTTTGTATTATCCATGCGATACTCTATGTAATTATGTCATCTCTACGACACTTTGTTCCATACTTTGTTCTATACTTTGTATCATCCATGCGATACTTTGTACCATACTTTGTAAGTCACACTGAACCTACTTTATGTAATTATGTCGTCTCGTTGATACATTGTTCCCAAACCTGTATTACCTCCGTGATACGTTGTACCACACTTTGTAAGCTGCACTGAACCTGCTATTGAGCGGGGTATAAATGCCACAAATAAATAATAAATTAAATAAATAAAATATCCCAGATCTGTAAGTATTGCCAGCATATTATACATGGACGTTTGTAATGTGCATGTAAAAAAAAAGGTATTTGACTAATGACCATTAGTGGAATTGGGGGTGCGTGCTCGCCCTCATTTTTCCCTATCGAACAATTGTATAGCCAGCATATATGGACGGTCGTAATGTGCGTGAAAAGAAAAAAGGTATTTTCTAGAAGGTGGGGTGGAGCTACTGAGCATAAGTGGAATTGGGGGTGCGTGCTCACCCTCATTTTTCCCTATCGAACAATTGTATTGGCAGCATATATGGACGGTCGTAATGTGCATGTAAAAAAAAAAAAGACGGTCCATCATTGCTTTTTTTATTTATATTTCTTTTCACCTGCTATGACACAGCCCTTCTTCTTGTTTTACAGGTTGAAGAGCTGAAAAAACGTGAACGGGCATTGAGGAAGGACCACCATGAATGGCTCCAGGAGGTCAAGGCAAATCTTGACAACAGCCCAGGTACTTGTTGGTTTGCCATGGGTTTATAACTGCGACATGAGATTTGTTAATGCCCTGGGGTACTGATATTTCTTTGTCTCTGCAGAAATGTCTTCTTCAGAGGGTGAGGAGGAGGATGATGATGAGGGGTCCCTGGTAGGTGCTGCTCCTCCCTGCCCTTCTGGTCCTATCCCTGGTCCGCATCCCTGTCCGTCTTCTGGTACCCCCCCCCCCAAGAGATTCCGAAAAAAACCCCACTGATGCGGTTGCCCGTCCCAGCACAAGGCCGTTTGCACCTTGCCTCTCCTCTCCCCCACCTGAGTTGAGCCCCCCTGCCTCCCCCCACAGGCCGCACAGTCCCACCAGGCCCTTCTCTCCCCCCGTCTGTCGAACCCCCTCTTCACCATCCTGCCAGCCCCACCACCCCTCCCATCCCAACCCCTGCTACCCCCTCCCATGCTCCCCCTCGGACTTCCCTCCCCCTTTCCCTGGCTCTGAAAAGCCATTCCGTGGCCTCGCCCGAGGAAGTCACTCCCCCTCCTAGAGCGATTCGACATGGAGGTCATAGTTGTACATGGTGAGTTTCAAAAGGATTATTGCCAATGCTGGTGGTGTGCATGTTAAAGCTGTCCGTGAGGAAGCTTTCTAACAGTCCTTCTTTTGTCTTTACTGGACCTCACAGGGGAGGACATTGGGGACATCCCCTCTCATCCCCCTGCTACCCTTGACCGTTGTACCTCCCCCATTTCCCCTGCTCCCACCCTCGCCAGATCCACCTCCCCTATCCCTCCCACTCCTACCCATGTGGACCGTGCCTCATCTCCCATCCCTCTCACCCATACCAACTTTTCCCCAGAGGGCCTCCGGGAGTTGGCAGAGGTACTGCAAATGGGAGGGCAGACACTGGAGGACCTTTCCCAGTTGCTCCAGTATCTGTCCTCCCAAGTACAGCGTCCTTGAACTCATCTCCTCCCCCTCTCCCCCTTATCCAACCCCAAATTTCCCCCCCAGAAATATATTGTATATATATCCCCTCCCAACGTCCCCCCCCTGTAATATATCCTCCCCCCTTGTATATTGTCTATATATCCCCTGCCTTTTTTATATATTATTCTAAATTTATAATTTTTGGGGGTTAATACTATTGTGTGTGTTCTTGTAGTGTTTTTTTCCAAGAGGTTGTGTGGGGGTGGGTTATTAGACAGCCAGGGAACAGAAATAATATAAACTGTAGTACTGGGTTGAAAGAGGCAGTATATCAAGGGGTCCTTTTACTAAGCTGCAGTAAAAAGCTGCGCTAGCGTCCATGTGTGTTTTTGACTCGCGCTGAGGCCCCCTTTTACTGCAGCGGGTAAAGAGTTTTGTTTCCAGAAATGAAATGGCCTTGCAGTAAAGTGAACCACTTACCGTGTGGCCAGTTCTGGAAGGAGCACTTACCGCCACCCACTGAGGTAGGAGAAGAGGAGGAAGAAGAAGAGGGAGAGGAGGAGAATGAGCAGCAGCTGCCCTTCAAGCCCAACATACCCTGCCTTTTTTTATACTATTCTAAATTTATAAAGTTTTTCTGTGTTAATACTATCTGTGTGTTCTTGTGGTGTTTTTTTTCCAAGAGGTTGTGTGGGGGGTGGGTTATTAGACAGCAAGGGGACAGAAATAATAGAAACTGTAGTACATAAAAAACTAATAAAATGTTGATGCAAACGAGTGGGGGGGGGGGGGGGGGGGGTCGAAGCCAACATGTGATCAGATATACAGCATGAAGCTACGTGAATTTCCAGACTTGCGGTGGGCGGGAAGAACACAGAAAAACCAATTGGCTTCTACTTTCCAGATCCATGTCTCCACGCATTGGTTGTATGTGCGCATATATATGACGTACATATTGTGCATCATTAACAAGTGACGCGCAATCTGCGCGCTATCATCACGTTGTCTTACACGTGTCTCGCCACAACTTGAAAATGGATGGCGGATTTTTCCTGGCACAGTTGGACTTTTTTGCAGGGAGGCAACAAGCTGGCAGGCCAGGACAGGAGCTGAGGCAACCCGGTCATGAAGACCCTGCCCACGTTCGCCCTCGCCTCCACCCCCGCCCATGTGTGTTCTGTCCACGGGTGGTTTTGGAAGACATGTCAGACAGGAAAATAGTAGATGACTACCGCTTGTCCAGACCATATATATGAGCTGTACGAGGAAATACTGACTCACCCACTGCAAGATCTCATGCAGTACCTGGCTGGTGAAATGCTGCTGATTGTTCTGCAGTTCCTTGCCACAGGGGCATAGCATATATTAGGGGGTAACAGCGGCATGGACCAGTCTACTGTTTTCAAGGACATCTAACACAGGTACTACTCTGATTTTCACACTATCCCCTCCCCATCTTGCATCCACGGTGTCTGCTCTGCCCTACTCCCCCTTTGTTTATACCCCTTTTCATATCTTTCTTACTGCTATCCACTTGTATTCATTTTCAGGACTGCTCACATTCCCGAGCCATGAGTTTAAAAAGTGCATTACCAAATACACCATATGACCCCCCCACCCCTTTTGCTCTATGTTGCAGGTGCTGTGCGCCCTGAAAAAACTGTGTTTGCAAGCACATTACACACCCTAGGGGGGAAGAGGAGCGGAGGAGGATCAAGCAGGACTTTTACAAAATTGCTGGCATGCCCAATGTCCTGGGGGCTATTGACTGCACACATGTTGCCTTCGCCCCGCCTATGGATCAAGAAATACAGTACTGTAACTGCAAGATGGGATACCCGCTGAATGTCCAAGCCGTGTGCCAGGGGCGTAGCCAGACAGCAGATTTTGGGTGGGCCTAGAAAAGAAGTGGGTGGGCACCAAGTGTTCTCCCCAACACCCCAAAATATCTCATCTGCTGGAAAAATGTTTTTATGCACCTTGGCAGTCTGCAGCAAGCATGCGCTGAAAACTATAGTGGAGAGAAGTGTTTTGTTACCATCAGGGGGAAGTCTGGCCAAGCTAAATGTGTGCTATTGTTGGATTGAGCCTGAGCCCTAACTGGCAGTGTGGCAGTGGTGCAGGAGGGGATGCATATGACACCTGTTTTTAAAAGTGGCACTACACAGCTGTGAGAGGCCTCTGTTGTTTGGCATACTGTTAGGTGCTGATAGCAATGTATTGTTGTGTTCCTGCAGGGGATGCCGGATATGGATCTAAAACATGGCTACTGACCCTGCTCACAGTGCCCCACTCGGAGGCAGAGAAGCGCTACAACGAGTCACACATCTCGACTAGATGTACTATTGAGCGGACTTTCGGGGTACTAAAGAGCCGGTTTCGCTGCTTGCACCTTTCCGGGGGATCCCTGCAATATTCCCCTGATAAGGTGGTGGACATAGTGACCGTGTGCTGCATGCTGCATAACATCGCACTGAAGCATCACCTAGAGATCGACATAGTAGTGCCTCCAGAAGTGGACATAACCCCCTTGGACAGAGGATCCGATGTAACCAGGGGAAATGCCATGCGCCAGCAGCTATCCGGGAGTACTTTTCCAGAGTTCCACAGCCTGTGTAGTCAGCTACCACTTATATGACTTACCAAGGTAGAAACAAGAAGACATATATGCATAGCGTTTTTTAAACCACAGCTAATATTTAACTCATTAGACAAGACCCTCTGTATAATACTTGAAATATTCATTTATTAATATCACAAATAAAAACTTGTGAGGAAACCCTTCTGATGAGTACAGATACGTAAAACAAATGCATTAAGAAACCGACAGACTTTGCTGTTCAAGGTGTTTCACTTGCACCGTCACACAGGATCTTGCTGTTTCACTGTGCCTTTAAAAAAGAAAAAAAAAAGCTGTTGTGAATTCTGAACGCATGTATCAGTGTATGTTGTTAGGGGGGTGGGGGCAGTGTCATACCACAGTATTCATAGCTTACTGTATCTGAGGACTCAAGGGCTCGAGGTTTTGGTAAGACAATGTGACATAGCAGAGCTGGTAACTGTGGCTGCGAGGAAACAAAAGAAAAACAACTTTTACTAGTGTACATTTACTAGTGTACTAGTGACACAAGGGAGGGATAGTGAGGAGGCAGCAAACCCTGCAAATAGGTGGGAAAACAAGGGATACAGATGTAACAAATACATAAATAAATATATAAAAAGGGTTTAAAAGTACATTTGCCAACGATACTTACTATTAAGAGAGGGGCTGCCACACAGGGGAGGGACAGGAGGGTGTCCTGTGGTCCTGCCTGTGGTAAAAAAAAAAAAAAAAAAGAAAAGGTGAAATTGCCAAAAGTGTGCATGAAAAAATATCAACTATTGAGAGAGGGGCAGGGACACAATCACGTCAGATACTTACTTGGAAGAGCAGGGCCGGGAGACCAGGAAGGGAAGGGGGGAGGGGGTTGGCTTGTCGTCCAGGCTGTAAGAAAAAAAAAAAAGCGAGGTTTCAGTACATCTAGAGCGATAGTGAGGAGGCCGCAGTCCCTGCCTGTGAGGATAGAAAAAACAAGTCTGAACACAATAAGTACCTGAGATACTTATTGGAAGAGCAGGGATGGGAGTCCAGGAAAGGACAGCAGGGCTGGGAGACCATGAAGGGACTGGGGGGGGGGGGGGTTGGCTTGTCATCCATGCGGTAAGAAAAAATAAAAAAAAGGTTCAAAGAGCACAAATATGTGTGTGTTGGGTGGCTAGGAAACAATATGGTAGCCACGGGAGATACTTACAGAGAGAAGTGCTGGGACATGAGAGTAGGGGAAAAAAAGAACACACGCATTAGACGAACACATAATGACAAGAGGGATAGAGAATATTATGAGAGATGTATATAGGGAATAGATAAGGAGAATATACCATTTGCACTGAGGGAACTGACGATAGGATCATCCCGCGGTACCTCACGCCTCAGCTCCTTGATCTGATCTGGAGATCCAGAAAGTACATCCTCATCTGCTGTTGCTCTGCAAAATGCCTTTTGGCTTGTTGCTGTAGTTCGTGGGAATTCCTTTTCAGTATCTCACACAAATCGCTCAAATGGGTGTTGGTCTTCTCCAACTCACACATCAATGCATTGCCCACCAAATTCAGCTGCTCGCACTGTGCATCAGACACAAAGGCGCACCCGCTCACATATGGCATCTGTCGAATGCTGGACACGCCCAGCCACTTCTTTAAGCAGTGTGTTGATACCCTCATTCCACTTGGCCTGCATCTCCCACAGCTGGTGCCGATCCTCCCATTACTCTGTAGGGGGTGCAGGAGGACGGTCATTGCGTGACTCAACAGCAGAAGATACAGGGGTGACATCGACGGGGGTGACATCTACGAGCTGAAGGGTCACAGTTTCTTTGCGCTCCCCATCTTCTCCTCCCTGTGTAGGCGTTAGTAACCATAGACCTTAAAAATAGAAAGGCTACAAATTATACACACACACAAATACACACACTTGCCAATGTCCTACTGTGCTTCTTGTTCATCTTGGCTGCAACATGGTGCTGCAGGCTCTGGCACCCCTGTGGAAGTGCCCGCAACCGGATGGCCACCTACCAAAGAAAAAAAAAAGAGACCAGCCGGTTAACAACCGGCTGTTGAGCCCAGTGCTACTGGTCCCTTCCACCACCCCCCACAGCACATCACATTACTCACCACCTTCTCTGTCCTCAGTTCTGGGACCTGGAGTCGCACCTGGCAATCTGGTGTCATCTTCCAGATGTTCACCTACAAAGACAAACACAAATGAGTTTGACCCAAACCCACCCATCACCAAAGTTTCTTACCGCCACCCCATTGTCTGCAATACACTAAACAAACCCACCCTCCATATCACCAATGGCCTCCTCCGACGTGTCGACACCACCGACTACCTGCTCACGGCCAAAGGTAGGCAACACAGCCTCCTCCAGAGGAGTCAGCTCCAAGGCACAGCGAGGGCCACCCCCTGTACCCTTTCAATGCTTCCACTTCTTCTGTGCCTTGGCTTTGACGATACCCCTGAAATCTTGCCAAAGATGCTTACACTGCTCCACAGTGCGCATCTGCACACCGACAGCACTCACATCCTCCGCAATCTTCCTCCATATTTGTTTTTTTGGCCAAGCGAGAGCCTGGACTTTTTAAAAAGCCAACCAAACTCTTCGCATTCACGATGCACCAAAACTTCAAGCTCGTCGTCTGTGAATTTTGGCGCACACTTCCGCTTACCATTGCCATCAGGGCCCACACTTTCGACCACTGTTTCCTCATCCTCCTCCCTTCAGGGCACATTATCCTCCATTGCTTCCAGAAAAATAAAATGGAGGAGATGCTAACATCTGCAAAATGCACATTTATCACCCAGCCATAAGCTCATCTCTCTGCATAAATGTCTCACTTACCAATGAAAACTTGAAAGCACAAAGGAAAAAGCAACTTGGCACACACCACACACCTTTAATAAAAATAAAGTGGAGATGTTAACATCAGGAAAATGCAAAAAGAAGCACACTTACCACCCATCCATAAGCTCATCTCTCTGCATGAAACGTCTCACTTACCTATGAACACACGCAAGCAACTAACGGAAAATCGAGCCTGGAGTCAACAACGAGGCAGACACCACACGCCAGTAGCCGTTGTGATCAAAAAGTCACTCGCGCCTATAAGCCCCGCTTCCAAGTGACCTGTATCTTACACGCCCCGGATGCATGTCTAAGATGTGTGACATGCGTACAACAGGCACAGTGATACTGTGTGTTTAGCGAATGACTATTGTGCGCTTGCGTTTCCTACACTGCTAGCGGGGATTTCATCAGATTAGCGATACTTTCATGCATCCACCTTTTTAATACTGCGCCGACCATTTGCAAGTTGTTTTTTTAGAGCATCCATTGTTTTTTAAAAATCGGTAAGTTTACTACGTGACTTTTACGTTTTCGGTTCTTCTACGTTTTGTTGATGCATCTACCCCTATGTATTTTATGATTCTGTACAATTAGGGGAATTTCTCAGAGCACAATAACAGCTAGTTAATAAGGAAGATGTTAATAAGAACACAAGAATAGCCATAATGGGTCAGACCAATAGTCCATCTAGCCCAGTATCCTGCTTTCAATAGTGGCCATCCAGGTCACAATACCTAGCAACATTTCATGCTACCAATCCCAGAGCAACAAGTGGCTATCTCATGTCTATCTCAATAGCAGACTATGGCCTTTTCCTCCAGGAACTTATCCAAACCTTTTTTAAACCCAGTTATGCTAACTGCTGATACCACATCCTTCGGCAACAAGTTCCAGAGCTTAACTATTCGTTGAGTGAAAAAATATTATTTCCTTCTATTTGTTTTAAAAGTATTTCCATGTAACTTCATTGAGTGTCCCCTGGTCTTCGTACTTTTTGAACGAGTAAAAAATCTTGATTCACTTCTCCTCATTCTACACCACTCAGGATTTTGGAGACCTCAATCATATCTCCTCTCAGCCATAGCTTTCTCAAGATAAAGAGTCCTAATCTATTTAGCCTTTCCTCATATGAGAGGAGTTCCATCCCCTTTATCATTTTGGTTGCTCTTCTTTGAGCCTTTTCTAATTCTGCTATATCTTTTTTGAGATACGGCAAACAGAATTGAATGCACTACTCAAGGTAAGGTCGCACCATGGAGCAATACAGAGGCATTACAGTATTCTTGGTCTTATTTACTATGCGAATTGCGAACTCGGAGACAGGGCAACACGCGCACGCCGCGGCACCCCCCCCCCCAGGGCCGTGCACCCGGGGCGGACCACCCCCACCGCCCCCCCCCCCTTGGTACGCCACTGGTGCTATGGTAATTGCATACACACTTTGATTATGGACAATTATACACAGAACTGATAATTGGGGCCAATTAGTACCAACTGGTTAACACTAATTAGCTTCTAACTATTCAATTGCATTACATGCGTAACTGACCTTATTCTTTAACTTGGGTGCAAAAATGTATAGAATAAGAGGGCAACTGTATTTCAGTTTATATATGTTTCCCCGTATATAAGAGGCTGATGTGCTAAGGTGTGAGGAGCTTCACAAAAGGGCTATCAAGCAAAAATAAATAATAAAATGTAAACCGCTTTGGTCATACCAAAGTCCATATATCAAATTCATAACCCTTTACCTATTACTACTTATATGTGTTAACAGCCACATTAATCACATGCAAGTTTTGGTTTTTTTTTTTGCTGAATGTGCATTAAATTTTGTATTTATTTTATTTATTTTGGATTTTGTGCACACCTTCTTCAGTAGTAGCTCAAGGTGAGTTACAATCAGGTACACTGGGTGTTGCCATCACCACGAGAAAAAAACATAACTACACTTCCTTGGCTCATTGTTGAAATCTGTATGTTTGTTACTTGTGCATAGGTAATGAGTTTTTTAATATTATTATGCAGCTCATTACCTAGTCTTGCAGTGAATTTCACTAGGGAATCCAGAGTTCTGTTAAGACTTTGTTTGCTGGTGTCAAAAACATTTGATCATCTTAATTCCAAAGGTCTTCTGTTCCTGGATTTTTAAAATTTCCTCTTGGTATTCTGTCTATAAATGCTTTGGTGCAGTGCTCTGGTCTTGCAAAGTGCTCTCCCACCCCATTTAGCTTTGTGGTATTTAATGTTGTCTGTGTAGGAGTTGATTCTTGTTTTTATCGTCTCTCTTGTTTCTCTAACATAGCATCCTTCTTCACATTTTCTACAATGAATGATATATACTACATTCAAAGAGCATGAGTAGGATCTCTTTAGGCAGAATGCTTTTCCCTTGTAACTATGAGGTCCTGTGATATGTGCTGGCACAGCTTGCAACCAGATATACTGCAGGGATGTGTGCCATTGTTTTCTTTTACAGCTTCTGTTGAGAGAGTCCCAACAGAGAAACACAACTGTGAGAGAGCTATTTCCAAGACCAAAGCACTGCACCAATGACTTTATGGCCAGAATTCTAAGAGGAAATGTTAAAACAATCCAGGAACATAAGACCTTTGCCCACCCCTACCTTTCCCCATCAGTGCTTTTGTATCAGGTATATATTCTGATATTTTCATATGTTGCAGGAAAGTAAGATTGCCAAATGTTATGTCTTCCTCCCAAAATTGGTCACATGTTCCACCTTCCTCTTCTCTGAAATCAACTCTCTCCCTCAACCTCTCCTAGCCCACAGACATTTCATTTTAACAGCATGGGTTCCTTAAAGCCTAATATAGGTGGTGGTAGCAGTTTTAGCTAGGGTTGTCCCTATCATTGAGAACTGTGTTTTTCATACATGGGCTTGCTTTTCAGCCTGTATTCTCTTTGCAAATGAGGCTCTGCCAAGGTACTTCTGCACTTGGTACTGCATCCATTCTCATCACTCTCAGACTGTCCTCTACTGTTAGATTGTTTCTAAAGGGGTGGGGGCCAGACACTAAGCCAGTACATGCTTTGTTAAAAACCAGGAAGGTTTTTGTTAACCCCCCCCCCTCGGGTACTCCATTCTATAGATAAATCTCTCTTATCTGTCCCCTTCTCCTCTACTGCTAATTCCAGACTCCGTTCCTTTTATCTCGCTGCACCTCACGCCTGGAATAGTCTTCCCGAGCCTGTACGTCTAGCCCTGTCTTTGTCCATTTTCAAGTTCCGACTAAAAGTCCACCTCTTTGATGCTGCTTTTGACTCCTAACCACTACTCACTTGCCCTGTCCTTTTATCCCCACCTCTTTATTCCCTTACCTCTTAGTTGTTCTGTCTTTTTACCTGTCTTATTTAGATTGTGAGCTCTTTCAGCAGGGACTGTGTTTTCGTGTATGGTGTACAGCGCTGTGTATGCCTTGTAGCGCTATAGAAGTGATAAGTAGTAGTAGTAGAAGGGATGAACCTCCTTGGGACAAGGGTACCACAGGGCCCAGAAAACCTTTCGTGCTGGCTCAGCCTCCTGCTTCCCCAGTCCTCCCCCTTAAGAACAAGCTAGTACTGCTGATGCCACTGTGGGAATCCAGGCATATGAAACCATGTTATTAAAATGAAAAGTAGCAGGATTAGGAGATAGGGAAAATCGTACTTATGTTGGCCAGGTTTCTCAACCTGCTTCCCTTCAGTTTTCTTGAGGGGGGTGGGGCAGTCAGGTCTTCCAAATACTATCTGGTTGCCACTTGGTAACCCTACAGTGGAGAGGGCAGACTCTGCTAATTGGCTGTACTGTAGTATGAAGAAAAAGGAAAACATTCTAAGATGTGGAGTGGAACTGCCTCTTCATCTCCACTCACTTGTCTACTGGAATCAGGAGACAGGGGAAGAAAAGCAAGCTCCACCTCTACTCTTCCCTTCAAGGAGTGGCAAAAGACAATATCCAGGGATCACGCAGGCAGAGTTGGCTGGCTGCAAAAAAAAGCAGCTTCGAGGCGAGACGCATTCAGGAATAGTTGAAAGGCTGAAGGCAACCAGGAAGTGGAACCGGAAAGCAGGCAAGATTGAAGCTGAGTTCATTTAGCCTTTGTCATTTTTTTGTACAGCTACCGTAAGGCTTAAAGTGCCGTAAGAAGGAAACATTGATCCTTCGCTTTTGCGAATTTTAGATTTATTGCGTGCACATCTACAACAGCCAATTACCGTGCAAATCCGATAATTATGCGTGCACGCTTAACACACCCTCCCGGCAGCCCAGAGACGAGTTTCCCAACATGCTGCTGTGGAAGCTGAATGATGCATTTCCGGCCATTTCTAAGATGGCGACTCCCATGCACCGACTGATTGTTCGCAGACAAATGTAAGAAGTGATCTGTCAGGTGATTGTTTAATACCCCGGAGGACTCGGTTTACAGTAGACATAACCAAAAGGTTTCATTGGTGTGCTTCCGGTGTTCAGCAAATATAAGAAAACTGTGTTTTATTAATCCCTAACTTCGTTGAGGCTGGTAGGGATTTTCTTTTCTTTTTTTGTAGGCTGTCAGCTTCTGGTTCAGAAATGTAGTTAACTGTATTTAGCTGAGTAAGAATAATAGGTGGTGCGAGGTGTAGGCACTATGCTGGGCAATGGCTCGGAGCAAACTGGCAGACAGGGTGAAATCATGCTGTTTTCCCTTATTCGGGACTATTTTCTTCTTTCAGACCATTGTACTTGGGTTTAAGTCCTGAAATCGCGGTCACGGGGAGATTCAGGCAGGGCTGGCGTCGGACTTTTTAAGAAGCCCATCAGCTGACTGTTGCTGCCGTGCTGCTCAGTCGGTGGTTCCGGTTCTAGCTTCAGGCACCCTTTGAAAAGATACCAACATCACCTTGTGCGTTCTGAGTTTCAGATATTCTGTCAGCATGTTCTCTTTGTAGGTCCTCTAATCAAAGTGTTCTGTAAGGTACACATTATAACTTCAGATCTTCTGCGACTGATTTGTCCTCGTTTATTTTCTTACGGTCTTGTTACAGAGAGTAAACCAATATAAGGAATATAAAGTTTTAAGGTATGAGTTTCTTCTATATATCGGTTCTTCGACTTGTTAGTGATCTACAGTAGTTCAATAGGATGTCAAAAGAGTTAGTACAATCGGGATAATCATTGTCATATGGTACAAGCTGTAACATACACAAGCACTATGCTTTAACATCATAGTAATATTTCCATACATTTAAATTAACATTTTACATTTTTTTATTCTTGTAGATAATTGTTTCAATTGAATCACCATATATTCGTACCATTCCTGTGTTTTGCTGCTCTGTTTTGATTATTTTCTGAATAACTTAAGATTCAGGTGCATTTTTTGTTACTGGGCACTGACAGAATTGGCTGCTTCTGATGAAATAACTATAAGAGAATTTTGTTTCAATACTGACTCTTTAAGTTTTACCAGGGTATTTCTAGTGTTACCAAATAATTTGCTTTTTTGAGCATGCATTTTTTATTTGCTACACTTTGGGGCTTATTTTCAAAGCACTTAGACTTACAAAAGTTCTATAGGTTACATAGAGGCATATTTTCAAAGCACTTAGATTTACAAAGTTCCATGGGTTCCTATGGGACTTTGTAAGTTTAAGTGCTTTGAAAATGAGCCCCTGCGGAACTTTGTAAGTCTAAGTGCTTTGAAAATACACCTTTTGTGTATACTAGCATCATCATCTGCAATGCATCTTGAAGAGTCTGAAGTTTTTGGACTCAGTAGTGTACCTTCTTTTTATTTTAACTTAGACTATGGTACTATTATGATTGTTACTTATGTGCTGTTTTTTAAATATTTATTTTGTGCTTGAATTCATTTACCTTTTACAATCAAGTTTTTGCAAAAATGTAATAGTTGTAATTAGGCAGGGATCTGCCTACATTTGTTCTTTATTTTTCATTGTTGCAGGTTGCTATGAAAAATTCAAATAGAGTTTTTTCTTAAGCTTTCTTGATACCATAATAAAAACCACCTCGCTTGTGTTAAACTTGTAGCATGAGCTACAGAATTCTTATAATTGCAATCCTGTTGGACAGTTACATGGTGGTACAAAGCTAATTTGGATATATTTTGATATTATTAAATATCCAATTTAAAGATTGATATCTCATTCTCACTATTAATATAAACCATGGTTCTTAATATAGAGTTAGAAATAATATACACATAATCTAAAATAACTAGATTGTTTTAGATTATAGGTTGTAGTTTATAGAGCTTGAGCAATTACTGATTGATTTATATGCCTAAATTGTTTGACTTAAAAATTTGCTTTTCATAGGGAAGCAAACAAGCAGCATGTAAGATGTCAAAAGTGTTTGGAATTTGGGCACTGGACATATGAGTGTACAGGGAAAAGAAAATACCTGCACAGGCCTTCAAGGACAACAGAACTGAAGAAAACATTGAAAGAAAACAAACCAGATTAATGGTGCAACAAAGGTAAGGCTACTGAAATTACAAGATGGAAAAATGGCTTGGGGCAGGTATATTTGACTATATTAGTGGTCTGTTCTATTTCCAGGTAGGGGGGGAGGAGGGGAAGTTTCAGTTCAGCCAAAAATGCACTTGCATTTTCGATAGAAACCCAAACTTGGATTTCAGGCCAGTTTCATTGTTGAAACCGAACTTGAAATTCAGTCAGCATCTAGTGGCCCTCAATCACATCTCCCCTCGGCTGTCTGAGGCACAGTTTCCAGAAAGCCCTTTTCGTGGTTGATATAATATTAGGCATCGGAGCTGAAACCAGACTCCATGATTATGCCCCACTTTTTCACTATATTTTGAGAGCTGCACACTTAAACCGTTCAAAGGCCAAGCTTGATAACTTTGACAGACCAACCCACAACAGCTTAGTTTTTTCTGAGTTCAAATTTAATCTGCTTATCTTCATCCAATTTACAATATTAGTCAAATGTGGATTAAGGACCTAAATTTCCAGCAAAGGCAGTGGAGACAAGTACTATATCTGAATTAAAAAAAGCATAGGACAAGCACAGAGGATCTCTAAGGGAGAGGAAGAGATTGGTATGGATGGGCAGAGTTGAAAGGCCGAATGGTCTTTATATGCCCTCATTTCTGTGTTTATGTGATCTTACTTTGTTTTTCACAAAGGGCATAAAATCTGGATGTCATCTGTATAAATATGAAATGAAAGTCCAGATTTTTTGAATCGCTTCACAAAACAAAAACATAACCACTTGCATGTGTGATTCAGACTTCAAAGCCTTGGTGATGCTCTTGGTAGATTTGAATGTGAATGTTCCTGGATCTTTTCAACCTACTTATTAAGAAATTTAACAAGCAATTAAAAAAAAAAGAAAAAGAAAACCAAAACTGTCTAAAAATCAAAATTTTCATTAATTTGAATAGAATTCAACATTAATAAAAGTTTTTTTTTGCATATTTCTGATTTCATAAACTTGACTATACTGCAAACTCACCAGATGTTGGTTTCATGAACTGGAGGATATTTTTGATAGTAATATGCTAGCCTTGATTCTGTAAACACAGAAGCCAAGTACACGTATTTTCCAAGTTAGGAATCTTGTCAAAATGGCTATTAGAGGCTTATTACTCTGAGATCTGTTGTATCCTTAGCCATAATTTATATGGATAACATAGAGTAGAATTAATTCCTGGATTTCTGTATGTTTATTGAAATACCCATTTTTTTTTATTCATTAGCATTGGAGATAGTACTGTTGAAAAGAAGACAAAGAAGAAAAGGTATGTGGGGAGAGTAGAGTTGCCAACTGGCTTCAGGTTTCCAGAACAGGATGACCTACTGGATTCATCCCATTGCATGCAGGGACTAGTGGTTCTGATTTCCTGAGTAGTGGAGTAAAACCAGGACTGGATCAGCTTGTCATGAAAATCTGGAACCAGCTGGCATCCCTAGGGGAGAGGACCCAGGAAATGACAGAAATAAAAATACATTTAAAATTATTAATTGAAATTGTTCCCTCTGGAACATAAGTGATGTGAATCCTAATCTGGCTGCTAGATGTTTCTTATTTGGAATGATTGAGACTTCGCCCCCCCCCCCCCCTCCCAAATATCACCATCAAGAAGCTGTGACCTTGGCTTCCAGAAGAATGCCGGCTAGCCTTGGAATTTAACTTGGATCTTCTCCATAGCATTGCACCACTCTTGCCAGTGGGCCTACACACACTATTTTTATAGCTTACCCTTACCCCCGGATAAAGTGCGAGAAATATTGCACAAAAAACCATAGGAGGCAAGCCATCATTGTCATGCTAGTGGAGGAGACAAGTTCTCTGCCGTATCTTTGCCTTTCTCTAGTCCAATTAGTTGGGAAAAGAGGTTTTCTGAGACCTAAGTGATCTGTAAACTATGGGAATGACTTTGGAAGAAAAAGCAAGGCCACCAGCATGAACCTAGCATGAACCTAACATGCTATGGGTTTCCCCACATCTGCTGTCCTTTGGTTGGGGAACATAGATTTTGACCCCCTTATTTAGAAGATGGCTATATATGTATTCTGAATCTCTATATGATAGAGGTATTTTAAGATATGTATGGCATATTGGAATGGTACTGAAGTTTATAAATATGTTAACTGGGGTTAGAGGTTTTTTTATGCCTGTGATAGAATTTATGAAGCATAAAGTAGTGCTCAAGTAAACTCTGAGGCTTTTTCTTTCACAATGGTTAGTAGTTAGTAATTGTTGAATCCTATATTGAGAATTGAACAAACTAATGGGGTTGGTCGTGTTTTCATGAATTCTTGTATTGGTCTCCCATTCCTCATTTATTTATAATTGTATTCTGAATCTTACAGTAGTGATCATTGTCATGTGATTAGTGTGATCTTGTCCCTGCCCTCGATTATGTCGTGTAAGAACAGCCTCTATAGTATCGCTGATTTTAGTGGCCTGATGAGCAGAAGCCATGCTCATGGATAAATCCCAGGCTTCCTGCATAGTAGCTGGCCCAATGGATATACTTTCTTTGTGGCATAATGCAGGAGTTTAAATCTAAGCAATAAATATGACTTGCACAAATAAATTATTGTATATACTCGACTATAGATCGAGAACATTTAGACCAAAAAATCTGCTCAAAAACCTGAGGTTGTCTTATCTGTGGGTAACACCCGGAGAAACTAAAATAGTATAGCAGTAATTTCCCCCCACCCCCTCCCGAGCCATATACCTTAAATTCACAAAGGTCTTTCTTAGAGCAATGCAGAGATGTATGCCTGAGGTCTGCTGTGGAGGTCACCCTCTGACGTGTCCCACCCTGCTGAAACAGGAAGTTGTCAAAGGGCGGGATGAGTCAAAGAGTGCACGCAGGAGCAGACCGCAAGCACAGTAACTCAGCAGGAAGACATCTGAAAATTAAAGGTACATGGCCGGTGGGGGTGGGGGGGTTGGAATTGTGATGCCACAGGTGCTGCCGACAATAGTGTGGGGGGGGGGGGGGGAGATGTGCAGCAGAGAGGGTATTCTGGGTGAGAGTTAAATAAGCAAATATGTAAATGCCAAAAAATTATTGAACCGTGGTATATTAATAAGAATGGGCATTTCTTGAAGTCCTAAAAAAAAAATTTTTATTGCTCAAAATACAAAGTAAGCTGATTTTTAGTATAGACTTTATTTCCCACTCTAGAATAATCACTATAATCCTGTTAAATAAGTCTTTATCAAACATACTTTTATTTCCCAGAATAATTTGCAGTGGCAGTCTGTGTGGGTGGGTAGGTATGTTTGGGGGGGGGGGGCAGCAGAGAGAGCATTCTGGGTCTATCTGTGTGTGTGTTGGTGGGTGGGGGGAATAGGGGGCCGGAGCGACAGAATGCTGGATCTGTGTGGTGAGGTGTGAGTGAGGCAGACAGAAGGATGTGTGTGAGATTCTTTCCTTTGTTTATAGCCTTGACTTATAACACGTGTCACAACAGTAAGGGCCAGTTTTAGTCCCAAAACTGCCCACAAATTATCCATGAGATCAATTTATAGTTGAGTAAATACTTTAGTGTTACTGGTATATCATATTAAAACAAACCACAAACCTTTTCATTTCTCAGCCTTCTCATATTTGGTTATCTGTTCTTGGACAGGTCCAAGAGTGTGACCAGCTCCAGCAGTGGTAGCAGCAGCAGCAGCAGCAGTGCTAGTTCAGGAAGTGATTCTTCATCAGGGAGCGACAGTTCCTCTGGCTCCTCATCATCTGAGGACAGCGATAGTGATGAAGATTCCTCTACTACTACTTCATCCCCATCCTCAAGTACTTCTTCCTCTTCATCAGACTTAGATTCAGATTCCAGCTCCTCCAGCAGCAGTAGTTACAGTAGCTCAGAGGACGAACCACCAAAGAAGAGAAAGAAATAAAACTCCCAATTGAATTTAAGAAAATACGGATGGGATCCTGCAGAGAATTTGCAAATGTAGGGCAAACATGACCTGAAAAATTAAAAAGGGTACCAGGTCAGAATGTTTCCACATTAAATCACCTAGATGGTTTGCCCAGTGACAAGAACATACATGAGATTAATAGCGGCAAAAAGGACTGTTTGAGTTTATCTTTAAATTAAATTGTTATATAGTTAAAAAAAGAGAGTTAAAATGTGGCATTTAAACTTTTCTGTTCTATGCTGATGCTCAGCAATCCCAGTGATGGTTTGTAAGTTATTTCTTTCAAACATTGTGTTATATGTAGGATACTGAAACAGCATTTCTAATGAGTGAGTTTCCTTTAAATGAGGAAACCGATGTTTCTGATTACTGCTTGCTCTGTATTACTGAGTTCCTGTTACCATTACAGGGCTCTATTCTGTATGCAGTTGTTACTGTAGCATTTGTTGCCTCTTCAGTTTAAATGTATATTTCATTTGTAGTGACTGACTGTTTCAGTTTATATTTTAAATGCAACTTGGTGTAGTCCTCTGGTTAGCTTGGATGTAAATATGCTATCTGTATAGTACAGAGTTTAATCTTTTAACATGTACCTTTTTAGTTTCTGTTCCTTAAGGCTGCAGAGTTGCACTGCTCATGTATCGAGAGGTGATGCTTGTAATATGCAGATTCATCCTCTGTGGGTGGAATGGAGTAGTGAGAGGGAGTACCCAGAGATAATGGTGCATAAGTTTTTATTGCCTGGCATTTGTATGCATTTGGTATTCCTTTAGAGCGTTTGGTATTCACTCCCAGTCTTACAGGGCAGGTCAGATTTTCAGGATATCTCTAGTGAATGAGAGAGAAATTCATGATTACCACATCCATTGTATGCAAATATCCTTCATGTATATAGCAGCCCTCAAGGACTGGGAGTGAAGGTCAAGGCTTTAGATAAAGGGAGTCAAATAAGAAGATTAGGATCAGAATGACATTTGCCTTGCACATACAGCATACAAAATGCTGTAACGTCAGGAAAAGAAAACAGCATACACATCAAGATAGTTTGATAAAAGTCATTGATATATAAGATGTCACTTCAGATTGGTTGCCATGTACATACAAAAGCCAAAATTGCTCAGTTGAAGGATGTTTTTTCTCCTCTTTTACAAGAAGTAAATGGGCTCCTGTGCTGAGTGGTCCAAGTGTTGGCAAGTCATGACTGGCTGGCATCATATTAGTATGGTTTCTCTTGATGGACATTAACTCCCATATTTAAAGCAAACATGCCCAGACTTCAAATCTAGTAAGAAATAATTGAGCTGAGCCAAACGTAGGAACAAAGTGCTGGACAAATTTTGCTTTTGTGAGGAGCTGAAGAATTTGTTCATAATGTTTTAATTTCGTTGAATAAATTCTTGGTAGCTTTATTTCTTTAGTGGGGAGAGGGGAGGAACAGATTTAGAAAAAAAAACATCCAGACTTAGGATGAATGAAGTTAAAATTCTAAAACATATTAATGTTGAGCTCTATTTTATATTTTTATGAAAATGTAATGTGTAGAATTACTTTTGAATACAACATGTACTCCTATCTATTAAGAGATGTATGCGGAAAATTATGAAATCTATATATTCATTTTTATGTTTTACATAGATCTACAAATAAAACATTGTCTCAAGTGATTGTAGCAAAGAACATAATTTCCATAAATTAGTAAGTGGTTTAATTTGATAGTGGTTCCAAGTACATCAAAATGGATCAAAAACACTACTGTATTTTAATGTTGCAGTTGTCAATATACTAAGCATTTCCCCATAGGAGAAATGCTTTAGTATATATATATATATATATGTGATCTGTAGTACTGCAGTTGCAGTATAGAATACATATATATACAGTTAAACACATGGCTCTGGGGTACAGATATGTAGAAAGGTTCTTCTAAATGCTCTTTATTTTTTTCGTTCCTGGTGATATCCTGGTAGTTGACATGTTGATGTTTTTGCTAAACAAACAATTCCTCTTACAGGGCTAGAAAATTCCGCTTGTGGCAATCAGCAGTGATTGGCATTAGCTACCCAGTTAGTTGTTTTGAAATCACTACTAACTGGCCAAAATTAGGGCGGCCCTTCTGGTGTGCTACATTAGTTGGTTCACAGTCTGGTTAGCAGTCTGAATATTGCTGCTAAGGGCTGTGATTCTATATAAGGCACAGCGAGTAGTGTGCGTTAAATTGTGCATAGGCCAATTTACATGCATTACTCAGCTGAGTAATGATACAATTAATCATAATTGGCTGATAACCAATTATCACTAATTGGCAATTGGAATTTGTGTGATTCTTTTTAGGTGTATTCTAAAAGGCACGTGTACATTCCAACGCGTGTTGCTTATAGGGGGCAACGGCCATGGGAGGAGTGTAAGTGTGTTGGGGACGTCAATCAAATTTACACGTGTTATAGAATTCAGGGTAACATGCTTATATTTAGGCGTGGGCATTTACACCAGGTTTTCTGCACTACCTTTTTTTTTTCCATGTCTCAGTATTTTTATTGATTTTCAATATACAGGTAAGTCAATGGACAGCAGTCTTGAAGCGAGGAGCATTGTACATAGTTGTCTAAAAGACAAAGAAGAAGAGGAAGGGGGAAGTTTTTATTGATTGGATTATGTCCCCTTTGAAAATGAGCATTTCTTTTCATTTTGCTCAGTATAGATGGAAACTGTAAAGGAAACATTTTTAAAATGGGGGGGAAATTATTAAGGTCCATATTTTATCAAAGCAAAGGCCATTAACAATTTGACGTCTCTTCACAGGGGCCCCCTGGGCGAGCAGGCTCTTGGTAATTTTCATTAGGTTTTAGCAGCCCCAATCATTTTTGAAATATTGGCAGCTCGGGTACAACAGCGACAGTACCCGGTCTCGTCACCGGGGGGCGCATGAGCCAGCTGAGAGCTCCGTGCTCCTGTTCCTCCTCCCTTTCCCCAAACGGTCTTCCTGGTCACGTGACTGCTCCTCGTCGGCCGGAGGGAGGGGCGGGCGCATCCGGCGGCTGGTCACGTGAGCGGCAGCGGCGCCCCGGAGCTGAGCTGAAGTCTTCGGGAGGGGCGTTGAGGAGGAGCCGCAGGAGGAAGAAGGAGAGATCGGGGCTCTTCGCAGCCGCCCCGCACCACTGTCCATCAGGAGCGATGAGAGGGAGTGCGGCGAGGCCTCCGTGGTATCCCGTGAGGCCCGCCGGCGCCTCGGACAAAGGCTTGCTTTTCCTTCCCCCTTTACTCGGGACAAGGTCGGGGCCTAGAGGCGGAGGAGGGGCGGCGGCAGGTGAGGAAAAGCTCTCTCGCGCCCGCTGTGGTGTCCTCTGGGGGTGGGAGGCTGGAGTCAGCGGCTCCGTCTGCCCCTTTTCCCAGCATTGTTTCGTGCTGGTGTGCTCAGCCTCTCTAACGTGGATTTTAGACGGCTATTCACGTCTTGGGGTTGTGCTCTTGTAACGTAACCTTTCACCCTGAACTCTTCTTGATTTGTTGTTAAGAGATTGTGCATTTATTGATTTTGGGAAAACAAAACATTTTGTACAAATTGAGGATCAGTTGCTCCCCCCCCCCTTCCTGAAAAAAGGTCCCAGGCCAGGCAGATAATCTGTTGTACGGAGCCGAACGAGATTCACATCTTTTATCATTTTAAAGTTGGGCCACGAGATCTGTTTTTTTTTGTGGTGGGTTCTGGTGAGGGCAGGCGTAGAATGGGTTCTGGGTGCTTTTCAGCTGTAATTGGGGCCTGTTGAATTTAATCTGTTGTATTAATCGACGTCAGTGCTTTGTTCCTTCAGGTTTGTGTGTTTTGGCACTGAGCGTGTCTGGGGTTGGGGACAGAGGGTAGGACTTTGGGATGGTTTTTGTATTTTTTAAAATTGTATTTGCAAACCAGTGAGGTCTTCAGGAAAGGGACAGTGGTTGGGTTTGGCTTGGAGCAGATTGCATAACTCTTTTCTTTGGCGCTGAGGGAAGGGTCAGTGTCTTTCAGCATGTGTGGGGTATTTTTGGGTGGGAGTGAGAGGGATTCCCCCATATTTAATATATTCTTTTTCCTATCTGCAGAGAAAGTTCCTGTTCTGTTCAATTTTCTCTGTTCTAAGGTGATTAAGAGAGATTTTATGAATCTGTTATACTAAGCTAAATGATGCTCTGAAGATTAAACTTTCTATTACTGGTCCTCTTTTATTTATCTTTTTTAATTTTCATTGTCAAGAGTCAGTTTTACTCTGTTATCTAAGGGCAAAGTGTAAGTTCTGTTCAGCCTGTCATTTAGTACCAAATTGTGAGGGAGCTAAAATCATTTCCTGGTGTTATCGTTGCTTCCTAAAATGGTCATTAATGCTTTAAAGAACAAAAATATGTTAAGTGCTCTCACACAGTTTTTCAAGTGGGTTATTGGTTTATATAAACCAGCCAGTGTTTGTGTTCCTTCATTTTATGATAAGCAGACAAGGCTATCTGTAAAGGTAAAGACCTGATTTTGCTTTTCTCCCAGTTTGTGTTCAGCTGCAGGACAAAAACTCCTTTTTCAAACTTGTTCAAGGATATGTATGAGAATAGCTTGCTTCATTAACAGTAAAATGAAGAGGCATTTTCACCTAAGCATGAGAGCAATGCTATGTGTTTGAAATATTTTTTTTCCCAAATGAAGTTAAATGTGTCTGTACTGACTTAAAATTTCTTTCAGAACCAGCCAGATCTTAAAATACCAGTATGATATGACTTTTGTAAAGGGTCCCTTTTACAAAGGTCCAGTAAGAGAACAGTACTGCAGGATGTGCTGAGGCATCCCATACTAGTTTTCTTTTTTAATTTTTTATTTATAACCATTTAAATTTTTACAAGCGATAAAACAACTTGCCGGAAATACAGAGAAAGTAATATATAGGAATTATTTCAGTCAGGTAATTCTATTCTCTTCCTTAGACCACGAAATAGGGAGAGTGAAACAAGACAGGAGATCCATTAAACTGTAATAGAAAAAAAAAAGTGGTACTTAACCTGATTATCCCCAGATATTACTCGTCTAATTCATTATTCCACATTGATCATCTGGTTGGCTTCTTCAAGGCCAATACGGTGTATAGTCAAATCATTTCATTGAAAAAATACTGTCCAATATTAGAAATATACATCTGATTACATTTTTCTCTTTTAAAAACCAGAGAGTGATTAACAGTACATATACTAAGTCTCTAATTCAAATCCCACTGATTAAAGTAATCCCAGTTTTCACGGGTTCACTCCTTTAAAGTAATAATTGAGGAAAACTTTAGGAGTCATACCCAGAACTCTGACTCTGTGGAAAAACATAATCTCGATATTAATCATCTATAATATATTCATTTTATTATTCAAAGTTTCTGGTCTATTATCATTTCAAAATCATAACCACTTCTTGCTCGTGTAGAATCATTTGTGTTATAAATTTTTCACCTCTCAAAGGGTTCGAGTTAAATTGTCCATGTAACTCTCTATAAAATTATATCTGAAACAAAATTTACTGCCACTGTTAGGTACCGAAGCGCCTTCCAGATGGTATTCAATGTAACCCCTCCACTGGAGCCAAAAACTCCAAGTTGATTTCTCTTAGGAGTGGTTCCGCCGATTCGGGTTCCTGCTGTAAACGTCCTCGGTTTCAGCATATGCCTCTAACTCACTCCTTTGGACATGGTGGTTGAATAATTCGGGAGGCGATGGAGTTTTTTTCCAGGTCCAAGAGCATCGGACGCTCCTTCAACCGGCGCTAATCAAAGGACTAGCCAACCCTTCATCTGTGGGCAGTTCGTCATGCAGCGTTCCCGCACTTGCTGCTCAGGGGACAAAACGCTGGCCATACGGTGGCTGACCGCCGGTTGGCCCCTTCCTCTCAGTTAAGGTAACTGCAAATACAGAGAGGAAATTTATGTAAAGAATATGAAACTTCAGAGGGCAGCTGGGCCGTTGGGCATACGAACTTCAGGTCGCCATCTTACCAGTCTCCCAGTTTGGGACACTCTTTGTCTGGTTTCTCCTCAGAGGACTGTCTGATATGGTAACCCTTCAGCATAGCCCTCTGAGTCATTGAAACAAGAAGCCCCTCCACCACTACAAGGTGGTGTCCCCTTCGGAGGGGGACCATGCTAGTTTCTTTTTAACGTGTGCTAATCCTATGATGGAAACGTTTTTTTGTTTGTTTTTTTTTAGTATAGGAGGTGCGCCCATGGGGCAAGAGTAGGCATCTGCCTGCACTACCTGATTAGCACAGGAGCCCTTACTGCCTCCTCAAATAGGTGGTAGTAAGGCATAGGCAGTTGGTGGCCCAACTGTTTGGGGAGGGCTAAAGGGGGTGGGGCCAGGGGCGGAGCATACATCCATAATTGTCTGACAACACGAAAAAAAGTAAAACTAAAATAGCACGATTAACAGCTTTTTATTAAATTTAGATATTAGATATGTATCAAAGAATAAAGTGGTTGCTCAAAGCATATACTAACCACAATTGCTCACTGCAAAACACTATGCACGACTTTGTACAAAAAACACACTCAAAACCCTTACTGTACCATAATATTACACTGGGCATACCCTAATACACCATATACCACCCATACGGAAAAAAGCAGACCGTCGACAATATGAAACAAGGGATCATATAACAATTCTCATGGTATTTATTTATTAGGCTTTACCGGCTTTTGAAGGAATTCTTCGGTGGTGTACAGTAAGAAATAGATCAAATATGAGCAGTAGGCAATTAGAGCAGTAAAAATATTTGAACAATACAAAGTATGGCATGGTATACTACTTGCAATGACAACGCAATATGTACTAGAACATTATAATTGGTAGTGAAGGGTAAGGCAAAGTTGTAACATATAGATGATAAGAAGTAGGAAGAATTAGAAAGTAAGGTGATTGATTGAAGAAAGTTGTACATGAGGTCAGAGAGATGGTTACATATTATCTCAGCTAGGGTAGGAGTGGATAAACATGTCCCGCTGCAGTATGTGCAGCCCAAGTCATCCTTTTGTATGTGAGTGAGAACTAGCAAGTTAGTTACTTCTTCCGTTAAAGGCTTGGTTGAAGAGCCAAGCTTTCACTTGCTTCCTGAAGTAGAGGTAGTCTTGTGTTAACGGAGCCTTCAGGCAATGCATTGCAGAGTGTGGGGGCTACTCCAGAGAAGGCTCGCTTGCGGGTATCACATTGTGTAATGTCTTTTGGAGAGGATGTAGTTAGTGAAAGTCCTTGGAGGACCTTAGTGTCCTTGGCGGTGGTGTGGAGGATCTCCTATTCCTTCGGATACTCGGGGCCATTTCCTTTCAGGGCCTTGAAGATCAGACATAGAGTTTTAAATTTAGCCCTGTATTGTACTGGTAGCCAATGAAGATTTTTGCAAAAAATGGTGTGAATGTGGTCACATCGCTTGCAACCTCTATGAGTCTTTGCTGCTGCATTCTGATCAACTGGAGCTGGAGGTGGTGCAAGCCCTTGTAGTCAGACCATTGTATAGTGCATTGCAATAATCCAGTCTTGAAGTTACCGTGGCATGCACAACTGGGATAAGAATTTACCTTCTCGATGTAAGGAGAGAGGCAGCGTAGCTGTCGCAAATAGTAGAAGCAGCTCTTTGAAGGTTGCTTGGATTTGGGGAATCAGAGTACATGTTGAATCTAACTGTATTCCAAGGTTCCTGACTTGTGATTTGAGGGGAGTTCATACTTCCCAAAAGGAATTTTGATGTCAGGTATGTATCCACTTGTGTTAGGGACCCAGAGAAGCTCGGTTTTACTTGGGTTCGGGCAAAGTTTGTTGTGTTTAGCCCATTCTTGAATTGATGTTAGACAGGTAATCAGTTTATTCAAGGCTGTAGGTAAGTCAGGTTCGGTGGGTATGAGTAGCTGCACATCATCTGCATAGATGTAGAACTGAGTGTCCATTGACCGAATCAGCTCAGGGCTTGAGGTAGATATTGACAGAATAGGTGACAGTATCGATCCTTGTGGTACCCCCCGCAGGGTCAGTGTCCATGGTGGTGATGAGTTGCTGCCAATCATTATAGATTGTTGCCTGTCTGATAGGATCTGAACAGGCAAGTACTGTTCCATTGATACCTGTTCTGTCAGTCTTGCTAGCAAGATATGATCCACAGTGTCAAAAGCTGCTGAGAAATCTAGCAGTACTAACATCGAGGCAAATCCCTTGTCTCGGTTTCCTGTGAAGAGTCATCTAGCAGGGATACGAGGACCGTTTCTGTTCATAACCAGGTCTGAATCCAGATTGACATGGATCTAGCCAGTTACTCTTTCTAGCCATTCATTAAGTTGAACACAGGCTGGTCTATGAGTTTCCCTAGAACGGGATGTTGGATACTGGCCTATAACTTCAAGTTTGTCCTGGGCAAGGTTGTTTTTCTTCAGCAGAGGGCGAACCACTGCCCTTTTTAATGCTGTTGGTAGTTGCCCATTAGAAAGAGAGGTGTTCACAATTTTTGTGGCGCCTTCTATAAGGCCCATACTTGCCTACTGTACTATCGTTGAATGGGCAGGGATCGAGGGAGCAGGTAGTCGGTTCCGAAGGTCTCTTTAGGATTTGTCAAGGGCTCTCCTCTGTCATTAGGTTAATAGTGTTCCATCTGTCTCTGTTAGGAGGGGTGAGTTTGTGCAACTCCTGGTTGACTGGTTGGGCACTGGGTGGGATTGCCTGTAAATCCTGAGAGCCACAAAACACCCTTTTAGGGTGGATAGTGTACACAATGAGCTCCTTTTATTAACGACCATATGTAGATCCTTCAAGAGGTAGTGTGTCATGATTTAGGCTCTACACCCTTTTCTGATGTTTTGGTGCCAACCTTAGTAAGGCCAACACACAATCTCTCCACTGCAAACACTATACACAACTTGTGCAAAAATACACTCATAACTTTACCAAACCATAACAGCACTAACTCCAAGGACAGGACGAGCAACAACCTTATGCATGGAATGGCAGCACTGTAATTACACCGGGCTCTAAAACACCAGCACACAATCTAGTGAAACAAAACAAAAAGGGCTGCAAATACTACATGCTAGCAGAATACTGCATCTTGATCACACATGAAAAACATATGACACAACAGATATGAAGGCAAAATACTGAACTGGAAAGTTACCTCAAGAGTCAGACTCAGCATGCAGCAATACTAGAAAAATTGAAATTTACATGCAAAATATCACAGATGCACATTTCCAAAAGCTACACATTCCAGTTAATAATTCTGAATAAAAAAATGTTTTCTACCTTTGCTGCCTGAGCATTTAGTTTTTCTATTCGCTTTGGTCCCAGTGTCTTTTGTTTTATGCAGTGTCTTCTTTCCATTTGATATTTTTTCTCTCACCATGTCCACCATCCTTCTATGTATTTATGCGCCCTGTCTACCATCTGTAGCCCTGTCCCTATCCTTTCTCCAGTTTCAACATTTGCCCTCAGTGGTTCCAATTCAGCATTTCCCCTCCATCCATATCCAGCATTTCTCTCCTCACTCTCCTCCCATCCATCCATGGTGCATCTACTTCCTCTGTCTTCCCTCCATCCATGTCCATCTCCTTCCTGACTTCCCTCCCCTCCAGCCATGTCCGGAAACTCTCCATTCTCCCTGCCCTCATCCCTCCATCCATCCATCTGTGGCCAGCAATTCTCTCTCCGTTCCTTCCTTCCCCCCCCCCCCCACGCATTTACCCTTTTACTCTCCGTGGCAGTGACGTCAGTGAAGAAGAAGGCACTGCAGGCTCTCCAGCTTCTCCTTCCCTCTTCACACAGTGTCCCGCCCTCGCGGAAACAGGAAATGCATCATCGCAGAAGGTGGGACACTGGTGAAGAGGGAAGGGAGAATCTGGAGCCGGAGGCGAGCCCGCAGTGCCTTCTTCGTCAGTGACGCCGCTGCCACGGAAAGTAAAAGGGTTAAAACACGGGGGGGGGGGTGGAGAATGGAGAGGAGGAGGGCTGCCGGTCGGGGAGCTGAGGAGCGGGAAGGAAGGCAGGACCGTCGGAGAGCTGCCTGGCTGCTGCGCCAGCCCTGCGTTTGTGGGGGCAGCAGCCAGGGGAAGGTCATGGTTGGGCTGGGGAGGCTTAGCCTCCCCAAACTTCTTATACGGGGCGCCTATGCAGTAAGGTCTTCTGCAGTAATGGCCATGCACTAATGGGGAAATTAGCACATGCCTTTACAAAAAAAAAAAATATTGCAAGGCAGCATGGGTATTCTGTGCTCTGAGGCCAACAGCGCCGGGCCTCATTTAGTTCAGCTTGGTGAAAGGACCCCAAATGTTTTGTTTGGTCATCTGGGTGATAACATGATATGTACGGCCTTATTTGAACCTTCTAGTCCTAAGAATGAACATTACTGATGTAGTCTTATCATTGTGTGTCAGATGCACAGAGGAGGCTGATATTGAACTAGTACATGACAGTTCATAGAATCAGCTTTGAGATAATTGAAGACACACGTTCTGTTTTTTTTTTATGGGATTCCTTGTAGATAATGTTCATTTACTGAAACATATACAATGAGCAGGCAAAAAACTGCATGTTTGGTAACATATTTTTGTATTGGGAGTCACTGAAATTGAATGCATGAAAATTGGTATCAAGTGATTAAACTTTGCAGAAGGAACCTATTTGTGGTGTGTATGATGTGACATTTTGATCTTTACAAGGGCAAAAGACAAAGGCTTATTGAAATTTGAATTTTTAAATTCGGTGACATATATCGCCGCCTTTGTCCAATTTTAATTCTGTAGCGCTGGCTATTTTACTAAATCTTAACTTAAAATGTTGACACTTTAATCTTAGTTGATATGGCCTAATATTCTGCTCATTTCATTGTCTAGGAGTCTTAAGTGTTTGGTTGTAAACTGATGTGGACTCCATACTATATCTTAAGTCCAGTCTCCATTAAATATGTGATAATTTCCTCTCACTATAATGCCTATTGGGATGTGCTTCTGTAAAGGAGGAGATCTGTAGTATACCTTGTGTTAGCAACATTAGGAGAACTGAAGAAGCTGCAGAGAAAATATGGGAGTTTCTCATTTCAGTCATGTTAATTTCAGAGGTTCATAGCCCTTAAGCTATGGGAGTACTTTGAATTCTGTAGAAAAACATGTATAGGGAACTGTCCCTGTTGAAAGGTGGTTCTTGAGCAGTTTGTCCTGTAACCGCCTTTAGAAAAATGGTTTCTAGAATGAGGTAGGAGCTGTAGGATCGGAATTGATAAATTGTGTATGGATGAGTATGAACTTAGAGCATGGTTTCTAGAATGAGGTAGGAGCTGTAGGATCGGAATTGATAAATTTGTGTATGGATGAGTATGAACTTAGAGCATAAGCATTTTATAAAGCACATTTCATTCTACTTATGCCACCTGTTTTTTGTTTATCAAATAGCCATTCCTTGTCATCAGCAGCAGATGAATCCATTAACTGATGGGGTTGTATCCGCCTACCAGCAGGTGGAGATAGAGACACTGAAAAACCATAGTGCCTTTTGGACGGCTAGCCCTAACTGCCTTCAGTATTTCTCTATCTCCCAGCAGGTGGGACGTAGCTTGATCAGCTCCTGGATTTCAGACTGCCTGGGGTGGCTCCTGTGCTTTGCCAGTTTGAGCAAGGGTGTTGTGGCTGGTGGCGCCCAGTTTAAAGGCATATAGGTTCGCCCTTTCCCTGCCTTACCCATTCCCCTGTCCTCCTGGAGTCCCCTGTTGCCTGCCTCCAACTTTCCTCACAGCGTTTAAAAAAAAAAAAAAAAAAAAAAAAAAAGCGTGCTTTTACTGCATGGCTGTTCTGAGGCTTTTTCCAGAGATTCTGGTTCAGGTCAGCTTGACTGGAGCTCGTTGACTCGGACTTCTGAGGTGAGAGTGGTGCCCAGCTGCTTTGGGGAGGTCCCGCGGACGCCGTTCCGACGGGGTAAGTTTTGATGCGAAGCCGCCATTTTATTGCTATTTTCCATCCAGTCGGCGATGGCTGCTTGAGGGAGTTAAGCGCTGCTCCCGTTGTGGTAAACGCAGATCAGCAGTGGGCTGAGCAAAACGTGCTCATTAGACGCGCGTAGTACAAGCATGGCGAGCGATGATTCTTCCCGCTCGATGGAGTAGGCAGTGGCGCCATTTGGAGAAGCGCTGCGGTCTCGACCCTTGCAGTTGCGAGGAGTCTGAGGGCAGGGGGACGCCTCGTTAGGAGGCTCCAGAGGAGCTCCAACATCTGTTTCTCCTATTCAGAGGCGAGGGTCAGGTGAGATTTTCTCCCACTGAGTTTGTGCTTTTAATGCATAAAGTCTTCATGCTGAAAAGAGCTCTGCCGCAGGTGTCTGACACTGTTGCATCCTGGGTTCCCTCCGGGTGTTGATGCTCCGGGGATGGCTTCAGATTTATTCTCCTCCTCCGATTGGTTGGAAACACGCTAAACATAGACGGGTAAATTCCCATCTGAAAGTGCCGCATATCCTTCCCCCCCCCCCCCCCCCCCCCCCCCCCCCGTGTTGGGCTGTGAGGGATCTGGCAGGCCCTCAGGGACGGATGATCCAGAGGAGGGTGCCTGTTTGCCACTGGATTTGGATGATCCCAATGCAGTTCGGATTTCCACTGCGACAAGCTGCCAGCTCTCATTCCTGACGCCTTGCAGGCCCTCTCGATTGATGATCCTGCTGAAGGTGAGGTCTCCTCTGTTAATCTTAGGATGGCGAGTACTAAGAAGGCCTACTCGGGCCTTTCTGGTGCATGACTCCATCCAAGGGCTTATTTCAGCTCAATGGTCTGACCCCGCTGGGCCTTTGAAAGTGGCCAGGGCTATGGGTCAGCTTTACCCTCTGCGTGAGGAGCACATGGCCCTTTTGGGATGCCTAAAGTGGATGAATTGGTCATGGCGGTGACTAAAAAGACCACTCTCCCAGTAGAGGGAGGGGTCGCTTTGAAAGACATGCAAGACCGACGGCTGGAATCCACGCTGAAGTGGTCCTTTGAAATTGCGGGCCTTGCCTTAAGGGCGTCTATTTGCAGTTCCTATGCAGCCCGGGCATGTCTTTCCTGGTTACAACAGGCGATGGAACAGCCCGCGGATGGTGTGGGGTCCCTCTCTGAAGTTGCCCGCGGATGGAGTCGGCACTGTCATTTTTGGCTGACGCCCTTTATGATCTGGTCAGAGCTTTGGCTAAACAGATGTCTTTGGCGGTTTTTGCCCGTTGCCTTCTTTGGCTGCGGCATTGGGCGGTGGACGTGGCCTCTAAGCAATGGCTGGTGAGGTTACCCTTTCGGGGCCTCCTGTTATTTGGAGAGGAATTGGAGAAGATTGTGAAAGACCTGGGGGACTCTAAGCCCCAGCGATTACCTGAGGATAGGCCAAGGCCTTCTTCCAAGGGTCCTGTTTTTCCTTCCTCTTCCAGACCTCGCTTCCGTGAATCTTGCAGGTATCGCCCGGGTGCTCTGCTGGGTTTTCTCAACGTGCCCGTTTTCAGCAGAGGAACTCCTTTCGCTCAGACAAACGTTCCTCGGGCCGGTTCAGGGGCATCCTCCACAATGATGGGACGCCGGTCCACTCCTCGATTCCTGCAGTAGGAGGACGTCTTTCCCTCTTTCTAGAGGAGTGGACCAAGATTACCTCGGATCAGTGGGTCCTGGACCTGATCAGAGAAGGTTACCGACTGGAATTCGGTGCCCCGGTGAGAGACGTGTTTGTGGAGTCCTGATGCGGCACTGCCTAAAACGGGCGGCGGTAGAGGAGACCTTAGAAGTCTTGCTGCACCTCGGAGCGGTGATCCTGGTGCCTCCCTCCGAACGCGGCTGCGGCCGCTATTCTATTAATTTTGTTGTGCCTCGAAAAGGCAGGTCTTTCATACCGATCCTTGACTTATGAAGAGTCAACGAGGCCCTAAGAGTACGATACTTTCACTTGGAAACCCTGCGCTCCGTCCATTGCGGCAGTATAGCCAGGAGAGTTTCTCACATCTCTGGACCTAAAAGAAGCGTATTTCCACATTCCTATCTGGCCCCCGCATCAGCAGTTTCTCCGGTTTGCAGTGTTGGGACAACATTTCCAGTTTCGGGCCTTGCCTTTTGGCATAGCGACAGCTCCCCATACCTTTTCCAAGGTAATGGTGGTCATAGCTGCCTGCCTCAGGCGAGAGGGTATCAGAGTTCACCCTTATCTCGACGACTAGCTTATCAGAGCGGATTTGGCAACCGAAAGCCGTCTTGCCACAGCCAGAGTGGTTACAGTCCTGCAGGCGCTAGGCTGGGTGGTCAGTATACCCAAAAGTCACCTGACCCCCTCTGTGTCTCAAGTATTTGGGGGTCCGGTTCAATACGGCCTCGGGGTTTGTCTTTTTCCCCGACCAAAGGCGGTGCAAGCTTCAGAATCGGGTCCGTCTGCTCCTGCGGATGCCTCGCCTGCGAGCTTTGGACTTGTCCAGCTGCTGGGGTCGATGACGGCCACCTTGGAGGTGGTTCCTTGGGCGAGATTGCATATGAGGCTTCTGCAGATTGCCCTGCTTCAACAATGGTCTCCAATTTCCCAGGAATATCAACACAGACTAACGTGGCTCCCTGCGGCCCGGCTCAGTATGGAGTGGTGGCTCTCCGACAGGATGCTGCGCCAAGGAATGCCTCTTTGCTTCCTTCTTGGTGCCTGGTGATAACAGATGCCAGCCTCTTGGGCTGGGGAGCGCATTGCCAGGGAAGCTATACTCAGAGTCAGTGGACAACTGTGGAAGTGGGGGCGGTCCATCGATCGCTTGGAACTGAGAGCGATATTCCAGGCTCTTATGGCCTTTCAAAAGACTCTGAAGGGGCTTGCTGTCCGGGTTCTGTCAGACAACACGACAGCGGTGGTCTACATAAATCGTCATGGCGGCACTCAGTGCAGGGCCCTGGCTGCGGAGGCCGCTCAGATTCGCCACTGGGCCTGAGCTCCATCTGCAGCTTCTGTCAGCAGCTCTCATAGCAGGTCAGAGCAACGTGCAAGCCGATTTTCTCAGCAGGCATCAAATCGACCCGGCGGAATGGGAATTGGCAGAAGAGGTTTTTCTTCAGATTTGTGCTAAATGGGGGACACCCGGAATGGATCTAATGGCGTCAAGTTCAAACGCCAAAGTGCCTCGCTTTTTCAGCAGAAGGCGAGACCCTCACTCGGCAGGGTTGGATGCTCTGCCAAAACCCTGGCCCTCGGGCCCCTCCTGTATGTGTTCCTGCTTTGGCCCTTGATAGGGTAAGTCGTCCTTTGGATTCGACTACACCGGGGCTTGGTGATTCTTATCGCTCTGGATTGGCCAAGGCGTCCGTGATATGCGGATCTCCGCTGGATGATGATGGAGGCTCCATTTTTTTTTGCCCCTGGTGCCAACCTGTTGGTTCAGGGTCCGGTGTCTGTGGAGGATCCCTGCCGATTTGGTCTTACGGCCAGGCTCTTGAGAGGGCGCAGTTGAGAGACAAGGGCTATTCTAACAAGGTCATTTTCACTCTCTTGCAGGCTTGCAAGCGGTCCACATCCGCAGCTTATGCTCGGATCTGACGCAAGTTTGAGGCATGGTGTGTTTCAAAGGCGATCACTCCCATGCGGGCTTCTGTCTCGCCGGTGCTGGACCGTTTGCAGGATGGCTTACAAAAAGGCCTGGCTTACAATTCCGTGCGGGTTCAAGTGGCAGCATTGGCATGCTATCGAGGTAAAGTCGCTGGCTTGTCCCTTTCTGCACATCTGGACATTGCCCGATTTCTCAGACGGGTGCTTAGGCTCCGACCTTCTGTCCGGTTGCCCTGGCCTGGAACCTGGGGCTGGTGTTGAAGGCTCTCCAGTGTTCGCCCTTCGAGCCGCTTAAGCGAGCTTCGGATAAGGATGTGACTGAAGACAGTCGTCTTGGTGGCTATGACATTGGCTAGACGCGTGTCTGAGCTGCAGGCGCTGTCCTGTCGGGACCCTTTTCTACAATTCTCGGAGTCCAGAGTAACGGTACGTAATGTGCCTTCCTTCCTGCCTAAGGTGGTTTCAGCGTTTCACCTGAAACAGCCCATTTTTCTTCCTTCCTTTCTTTTCTAGGGAAGATTTCCCGGACTCCTTTGGGCAGTTACATCTTGTGGATGTCCGCAGGGCGCTGTTGCAGTATCTACAGATGTCAAATGACTTCAGGACTTCTGATCGCCTTTTTGTATTGTTGACAGGTCCTCGACGCGGGTGTCCGGCGTCTAAGGCCACTATAGCTCGTTGGCTTAAGGAAGTCATTTTTTCTGCGTATCTGCTTTCAGGCCGGTCTCCGCCTGAAGCATTTAGGCGCTTTCCACGAGAGCGATTTCCTCCTTGTGGGTTGAAACGGGTGCACTCTCTCTTCAAGAGATCTGTAGTGCGGCTACTTGGGGCGTCTCAGCTCTCATTTGTCCGGCATTACAGGCTGGATGTTGCAGCGAAGCAGGACGTGGTTTTTGGAGCACAAGTTCTTGCTCGCGGTGTGGCCTGTTCCCACACTAAGTAGGGATTGCTTTTCTACATCCCATCAGTTAATGGATTCATCTGCTGCTGATGACAAGGAAGGGAAAATTAGGTTCTTACCTTGGTAATTTTCTTTCCTTTAGTCACAGCAGATGAATCCATGATCCCTCCCTGTCTGGCTTTGCTTTTTGTTCAGATCTTTCATGCAGATATATATCTCATTGGGAGAAGTTGGAAACCAGTTCTCAGAATTTCTACATGATGTTCTACTACAGGAGGTTGAGATCGCCCCTTCTTTGTATGGTTATTGCTCCTGTTCTGGGGTGTTTGTTCGCTGTGAGGAAAGTTTGTTATTCGACCTTTATGGTTCACTATGCTTTGGAAATCTCAAATACTGAAGGCAGTTGGGGCTAGCCGTCGAAGAGTCACTGTGGTTTTTCAATGTTCTCTATCTCCACCTGCTGGTAGGTGGATACAACCCATCAGTTAATGGAGTCATCTGCTGTGACTAAAGGAAAGAAATTACCAAGGTAAGAACCTAATTTTCCCTTCCTTGTCATCAGCAGCAGATGAATCCATTAACTGATGGGATGTAGAAAAGCAATCCCTACTTAGTGTGGGAACAGGCCACACCGCGAGCAAGAACTTGTGCTCCAAAACCTAATTTTCCCATCTATGCAGACGATGTCACAATATTCATTCCTTACAAATCTAAACTGACAGAAATCACCAACGAAATCAAGATCAGCTTGAACATCATGGACTCTTGGGCAAATGCATTTCAACTAAAAAAAGAAGAAAACCACACTGTCTCATCCTCTCATCCCTACACAGTGCAGATAACCCCACAATTATCAACACCCCAGATTACACCCTCCCTATCTCAGCCTGAAAATCCTCGGCGTTACAATGGACCGCAACTTAACACTAGAGAGCCAAGTGACATCCACAACAAAGAAATGTACTACAACGACCACCTAAACTTCCGGAAAACATTAAAAACTAACCTGTTTAAAGCATACCCTACCAATCCGACATAAATGCCTGATCTCTGCAACACAACAAAACTAAAGAATGAAATGGACATAACACAACTCTTCCGTTGTACGATTCCCTAGTGTGGCTGGGCCACATGAACTTTATCTTACCACAACATTTTTGTATTTGTTTACACCGGAGTCTGTAACGCCTCTCTGGTACTATGTAAGCCACATTGAGCTACAAATAGGTGGGAAAATGTGGGATATAAATGTAAAAAATAAAATAAAAAAAATTCTGTTTGGTAATAGAAATCAGATGGTGGCAGCTTGAAACACAAATGATACAGAACTAGTTTTCTACTTGAATAAGCTAGTGGTGTGCAAAAAAAAAAAGAAGCAGAATGGCATTGATACATGGAGCACTATGAGATCCTGGTGCACATCATGCACTTGTTAGACTACTTATAGGCGATTACGTAGAAAAACAGTGGTGATGTCCTGAATCCCACTTAGACTTTGGTCCTAACAGCTCTGAGCATGACTTAAAATCTAGAGCACTTATTACAAACAGCTGGTCATTTTTGTCTGCCTAAAGAAGCTGAATTTTCAAGACTGGCCTGTGGCTCATGGCGCCATTCTGCTCCCTGTACGGTTAGGCTTACGGTTAGGCTCTGCATAGGCAACTGTTGCAGGAGGCCATTTAGGAAGCTTTATGGAGTGTTGATGGTGGAAAGTCCTGAGAGGGAAAGGAAAAATCAGAACGTGCATAGATATTTATTTTTAGCAGGAGTATCTGCTTAGGACAGCAGTTTGTGCCTTTTAGACAGTGTGTGGTTTCGTGTTGTTCTTGCAGCCCTTAGCTCTACATAATATTTGATCTCTATGGAGTTGATAAATTCTCATCACTTTGAATTGAATACATTTCGAATACGTAAGATGAGTTTTCTTTTATGGAATTACCTTCTTTATTGCATAGTTTTAAAGCTGCTCATTTTGCTTTGCATTGTTTAGCACAAACTGCTGGTTTGTATTACTGGTGTAACATGGAGATTTTGGCTCAGGGCCTTGACTGCTTTTAAGCAAACTGGTGATTCTTAATTGTTTTTCGAGTCATGGAACCCATTGAAAACCTGACGGAAGCTATGCAACTTCTCTGGGAAAATGCACACAAACCTAGCAGGTGTGAGTTCATGCAGGCCTTGTGGCCTGCCTCCTCCTCCATCATGGTCTTCCAGGATACCCAGTGCAAGAGGTTACCCCTGAAGTAAATTGGAGCAGATATATGAGAAGAGATTTGATGAATTGAGTATGTATTCCGTAGAGGAAAGGAGGGACAGGGAAGATATGATTGACATTAGTATACAAACAAATCTTCCAGAGACAGTAAAGTGGTAAAACTAGAGGACACGAATTGAGGTTACAGGAAGTACTTTTCACAGAGAGGATGATTGATGCCTGGAATACCCTCACAGGAGAGATGATGGAGAGAATGAAAAAAATGCTTGAGATAAACAGAATCCCTTTTGTGGAAAGAAGAGGAATCAAAACAAAACTTATTGGTGCTTAGACAGCAATTCCAGTAGTTGGGAAATAAAGCCAGTGATGGACAGACTTCTATGGTCTGTGTTCCTGATTGTGCACAGCCAGATCTGGATGGGTTGGAGTGGGCTTTGATGGCAAGTGAGGACATTATGGTCTGCGACTTGAAAATAGCTAGGCAGATCAGGAACAAATATGTGTATCTTATATCACATTTATGCCATATGCTGTAAGTGTAGCTCAGAGGGGGAGGGGAGCCATTTAAGGTTGATAGCCAGTAAATATTGTCAGTTTGAAACATTGTTGTGCAGCTCTGGCCACCTTGTACAGACTGACGAACCATGTCATCATTTGCTATGTTGTCCTATATAATAAAACACACCTTCAACATTCTGAAGCTGACTGTATGGCTGAGGCATTCCTGCTCTCTGTATCCATCTCCTGAATTGACATCACGTACTTCCGGGTTCGTCACAAGAAGAAGTGACCAACCACACGAGGTTTCTCGGCTTCAGAATGTTGGAGGTGCATTCTATTAAATAGGATTGGTCAGTTCCTTGAAGCACAGCCAGAGCTCAGCATCCTGCACAGTAACGCTCAGACACCAGAGAGAGGGGGGGGGGGGGGGGCTGACACCAGAGGGTGGAGGGGGGGGGGGGAGGTATTTCTGTCACACACACACTCTCTCTCACAGTCAGTCTCTCTCTCTCACACACACTGTCTATCTCACACTGTATCACATTCACTCTCTCTGTGTCGCACAGTCACACACTCTCTTGGTCTCATACACTCAGTCTCACAGAGAGTCTGTATCTCACACACACACTGTATCTATGTGAAACGCACTGTCTCACATATGCACTTGCACACACTCTTTCTCACCCAGACTCTCTCACTCTCACACACACACACACACACATTCACTCTCTCTCTCACACACACACACACACACACACACACACACACATTCACTCTCTCTCTCACACACAGTCACTCTCACAAACACACTCCGAGGAAAACCTTGCTAGCGCCCGTTTCATCTGTCAGAAACGGGCCTTTTTTTACTAGTTAATGGAATATTTCACAGTTGCAATTGTTTATTGCCTTTGTCCAGGTTATACTTGACACTGCTTTGGGTGAATTTCTCCAAATAAATCCTATAGATGAATTACTAGTATAGAGTACTTGACTTTGAATCCAGATGGTGTTGCATGTGTCTTCTAGCCTGCAACTACCAGCATTGCTTCAATTCGGGTTACAATAGTACAGAGACTGGAAACAATATACCAGGAATTACAAATATCACAAAACTGAGAATTCTGTACCTCTCAAGTCAAACATATTTGTTAATCAATGCAATGTTAATTACTTGAAGAATATAACATATTTATTAAACAATATGGCTTTAAGTGCTTTCTGGAATTACATAAGAACATAAGTGTTGCCATAGTGGGACATACTGATGTCTATAAAGCTCAGTGTCCTATTTCCAACAGTGGCCAGTCCAGGTCACAAGTACCTGGTAAGATCCCAGACGAGTACAATATATTTTATGCTGCTTATTCTAGAAATAAGCAGTGGATTTTCCCAAGTCCATTTTAATAATGGCTTATGGTAATTTGAAAGAGCTCAAATGAATAATGGCAAGTGATTCCAAACTGAAACGGATTGATAATATAAAGAAGAATCAAATGCTCTCTCTGTAACTTAATCAGCTTTACTGAGGGAAAAAGCTAGTAGCATCTAATTTCAAGTATTATAAGCCAAACTGCCTTGCAATAAAATACAACAGTCACTTAAATACGTGCAGTTTTAAACTGGGCTCCAGCCCTTACAGGATGCCTGTGCAATTCTTTCAAAAAATGGAATGGCTGAGTTGAACTTCATTGGCAGAAAAAAAATCTGTCATTTTCTAAATGAGTTGCAATCTCTTAATGAAGGCTTTGGAGCAGCCAACATAGAAAATGTTACAATAATTCATCCTTGATAGGATTAAAGCCTGAACTAAGTCTAAATGTTTGAGGTCCAAAATGCTTGCAAATCACCCTCGGCTTCCTTAGCATGTAAAATTTTTTCTCCGAGGACAAGCAGGCTGCTTGTTCTCACTGATGGGTTGACGTCCTCGGCAGCCCCCTCCATCGGAAAGTTTACTAGCAAAGGCCTTTGCTAGTCCTCGCGCGCCCATGCGCACCGCGCATGCGCGGCCGTCTTCCCGCCCGAAACCGGCTCGAGCCGGCCAGTCTTCTTTCGTCCGCGCTCGGTACGGTCGTGTTACGCCGTTCGTGCCCCAGAGAGTCGACCTCGCGCGTCCTTTTCGACGAGTTTTTTCCTTGTTTTTCTTTAAAAAAGTTCGGGAAGCGCTCCGGAAGTGTTCCGGAAGACCCTTTCGGGTTTTCTGCCCTTCCCGTAATTTTCTCAACTTTTGCCCCGTAAGTTTCTTTCGTTGTCGGGGTAGGCCTAGTTTGGCCTCGGTCGAGATTTTTCTCCCTTTAAATTTGGTGCTTCAATTTTCGCCATTTCGGCCTTTGATTTCGCCGGCGTGATTTTTCCGCCCATGACATCGAAGCCTTCCAGCGGCTTCAAGAAGTGCACCCAGTGCGCCCGGGTAATCTCGCTCACTGATAGGCACTCTGCGTGTCTTCAGTGTCTAGGGGCCCAGCACTGCCCTCAGAACTGCAGTCTGTGTTCCCTGTTACAAAGGCGGACTCAGGTAGCGAGATTAGCCCAGTGGAACGTTTTGTTCTCGGGCTCTTCGTCGACATCGGCACCGGAGGCATCGAGTGCATCGACGTCGTCAGCGTCCGGACCATCTTCCTTGGCTGCCGCTCCATCGACTGCATCGAGGCATCGGACCTCTGCATCGGCGCTGAGGCATCGGGCGACTGCATCGACGTCGGTGGTACCGAGACTTCGTCTGCTGATGTCGTCGGACGGAGGTGCATCGTCAGGAGTGCAGGTGAGGGCTGTCCATTCCCCTGCTGGTGGCGGTGAGCCTTCGGGTGGGTCTCCTCCTACCCTGAGGGCTCCTGCGGTACAGCCCCCCCGGGATTGACCCTCTTCGGTCTCGGCCCCGAAGAAGCGACGGATGGATTCTACGTCCTCCTCGTCGGTGCCGGGGAGCTCCGGTGACATGCTTCGGAAGAAGTCGAAGAAGCATCGACACCGGTCTCCTCCCCATGTCGGCACCGAGAGCTCTGGGTCGCCGAGGGATTCGGCACCCAGCAGGCATCGGCACCGAGAGGACCGCTCACCCTCTGTTCAGGAGGTGTCGATGCGCTCCACTCTGGACAGCCCGGAACAGCCTCCTCGCCCGGAACAGGTTCTGACGTCGACGCCTGCATCGACCTCTCAGCCTTTTTCTGCAGCCACTCTGAACGAGAGCCTCCGGGCCGTTCTCCCAGAGATTCTGGGAGAGCTGTTGCGCCCTACCCCTCCGGTACCGGCGGTGCTTGCGCCTCCGGTACCGTTGAGCGTGGCGCCGGCTGGTCCATCGCCCAGGTTGAGGTCCCCGACGTCGGTACCGCGTGCGGTGCCGACCGCGGCCACCTCCCAGGAAGGCTCCCCGACTACGTCGGCGGAGGGAGCTTCGCCGATGCGGGCGAGGGAGTCTACCTCTCGACGCCCCCATCGTCGACGTGGCTCCACGGAGTCGAGCCGGGCGAGGTTGCAGACACAGGTCCGTGAACTTGTGTCTGACACCGAGGGTGAGGCCTCGTGGGAGGACGAAGAAGACCCCAGATATTTCTCGGACGAGGAGTCTGAGGGTCTTCCTTCTGATCCCACTCCCTCTCCTGAAAGGCAGCTTTCTCCTCCTGAGAGTCTGTCTTTCGCTTCCTTTGTCCGGGAGATGTCTACGGCCATCCCCTTCCCGGTGGTTGTGGAGGACGAGCCCAGGGCTGAAATGTTTGAGCTCCTGGACTATCCTTCTCCACCTAAGGAAGCGTCCACTGTTCCCTTGCACCATGTCCTGAAAAAGACATTGCTTGCGAACTGGACCAAGCCATTAAGTAATCCCCACATTCCCAAGAAGATCGAGTCCCAGTACCGGATCCATGGGACCCAGAGCTGATGCGCACTCAGTTGCCTCATGACTCTGGAGTTGTGGATTTGGCCCTAAAGAAGGCTAAGAGTTCTAGGGAGCATGCTTCGGCGCCCCCGGGCAAAGACCCTAGAACCTTAGATTCCTTTGGGAGGAAGGCCTACCATTCTTCTATGCTCGTGGCCAAGATCCAGTCTTACCAGCTCTACACGAGCATACACATGCGGAACAATGTGCGGCAGTTGGCGGGCTTGGTTGATGCTCTTCCCCCTGAGCAAGCCAAGCCTTTTCAGGAGGTGGTCAGACAGCTGAAGGCGTGCAGAAAATTCCTGGCCAGAGGAGTTTATGACACTTTTGATGTTGCGTCCAGGTCCGCTGCTCAAGGTGTGGTGATGCGCAGGCTCTCATGGCTGCGTGCCGCCGACCTGGAGAATAGAATCCAGCAGCGGATTGCGGACTCGCCTTGCCATGCGGACAACATTTTTGGGGAAAACGAGCAGGTGGTAGAGTCTCTCCACCAGCGGGACACCGCATTCGACAAGTTCTCCCGCCGGCAGCCTTCAGCATCTACCTCTACAGGTAGAAGATTTTTCGGGGGAAGGAAGACTGGTCCCTATGCTTCTGGTAAGCGTAGGTACAATCCTCCTTCCCGACAGCCTGCGGCCCAGGCTAAGCCCCAGCGCGCTCGCTCTCGTCAGCAGCGTGCGCCTCAGCAAGGCCCCGCGGCTCCCCAGCAAAAGCAAGGGGCGAGCTTTTGACTGGCTCCAGCAGAGCATAGCCGACATCCCAGTGTCAGTGCCGGGCGACCTGCCGGTCGGAGGGAGGTTGATAGCTTTTCACCAAAGGTGGCCTCTCATAACCTCCGATCAGTGGGTTCTGCAAATAGTCCGGCAGGGATACACCCTCAATTTGGCCTCAAAACCTCCAAATTGTCCACCGGGAGCTCAGTCTTACAGCTTCCAGCACAAGCAGGTACTTGCAGAGGAACTCTCCGCCCTTCTCAGCGCCAATGCGGTCGAGCCCGTGCCATCCGGGCAGGAAGGGCTGGGATTCTATTCCAGGTACTTCCTTGTGGAAAAGAAAACAGGGGGGATGCGTCCCATCCTAGACCTAAGGGCCCTGAACAAATATCTCGTAAAAGAAAAGTTCAGGATGCTTTCCCTGGGCACCCTCCTCCCCATGATTCAGCAAAACGATTGGCTATGCTCTCTGGACTTGAAGGATGCCTACACTCACATCCCGATACTGCCAGCTCACAGACAGTATCTGCGATTCCAGCTGGGCGCACGCCACTTCCAGTACTGTGTGCTACCCTTTGGGCTCGCCTCTGCGCCCAGGGTGTTCACAAAGTGCCTAGCTGTGTAGCAGCGGCACTTCGCAGGCTGGGGGTGCATGTGTTCCCATATCTCGACGATTGGCTGGTGAAGAACACATCCGAGGCAGGAGCCCTGCAGTCCATGCAGATGACTATTCGCCTACTGGAGCTACTGGGGTTTGTGATAAATTATCCAAAGTCCCATCTTCTCCCAGTGCAGAGACTCGAATTCATAGGAGCTCTGCTGGATTCTCGGACGGCTCGCGCCTATCTCCCAGAGACGAGAGCCAACAACTTGTTGTCCCTCGTCTCGCGGGTGCGAGCGTCCCAGCAGATCACAGCTCGGCAGATGTTGAGATTGCTGGGCCACATGGCCTCCACAGTTCATGTGACTCCCATGGCCCGCCTTCACATGAGATCTGCTCAATGGACCCTAGCCTCCCAGTGGTATCAGGCCGCCGGGGTCTAGAGGACGTGATCCACCTGTCCACGAGTTTTCTCAAATCCCTATATTGGTGGACGATTTGCTCCAATTTGACTCTGGGACGTCCCTTCCAAATTCTTCAGCCACAAAAGGTGCTGACCACGGATGCGTCCCTCCTGGGATGGGGAGCTCATGTCGATGGGCTTCACACCCAAGGAAGCTGGTCCCTCCAGGAACGCGATCTGCAGATCAATCTTCTGGAGTTACGAGCGATCTGGAACGCTCTGAAGGCTTTCAGAGATCGGCTGTCCCACCAAATTATCCAAATTCAGACAGACAACCAGGTTGCCATGTACTATGTCAACAAGCAGGGGGGCACCGGATCTCGCCCCCTGTGTCAGGAAGCCGTCAGCATGTGGCTCTGGGCTCGCCGTCACGACATGGTGCTCCAAGCCACATATCTGGCAGGCGTAAACAACAGTCTGGCCGACAGGTTGAGCAGGATTATGCAACCTCACGAGTGGTCGCTCAATTCCCGTGTGGTACGACAGATCTTTCAGGTGTGGGGCACCCCCTTGGTAGATCTCTTCGCATCTCGAGTGAACCACAAAGTCCCTCAGTTCTGTTCCAGGCTTCAGGCCCACGGCAGACTGGCATCGGATGCCTTCCTCCTGGACTGGGGGGAGGGTCTGCTGTATGCTTATCCTCCTTCTGCTCAGTGTGCTGCTGCGGCTAGGAAAGCGAATAGATGTTGGGTGTTATTAGGAAGGTATGGAGTCCAGGTGTGCGGATGTTATAATGCCGTTGTATCGCTCCATGGTGCGACCGCACCTGGAGTATTGTGTTCAGTACTGGTCTCCGTATCTCAAAAAAGATATAGTAGAATTGGAAAAGGTACAGCGAAGGGCGACGAAAATGATAGTGGGGATGGGACGACTTTCCTATGAAGAGAGGCTGAGAAGGCTAGGGCTTTTCAGCTTGGAGAAGAGACGGCTGAGGGGAGATATGATAGAAGTGTATAAAATAATGAGTGGAATGGATCGGGTGGATGTGAAGCGACTGTTCACGCTATCCAAAATACTAGGACTAGAGGGCATGAGTTGAAGCTACAGTGTGGTAAATTTAAAACGAATCGGAGAAAATTTTTCTTCACCCAACGTGTAATTAGACTCTGGAATTCATTGCCGGAGAACGTGGTACGGGCGGTTAGCTTGACGGAGTTTAAAAAGGGGGTAGATAGATTCCTAAAGGACAAGTCCATAGACCGCTATTAAATGGACTGGAAAAATTCCTCATTTTAGGTATAACTTGTCTGGAATGTTTTTACGTTTGGGGAGCGTGCCAGGTGCCCTTGACCTGGATTGGCCACTGTCGGTGACAGGATGCTGGGCTAGATGGACCTTTGGTCTTTCCCAGTATGGCACTACTTATGTACTTATGTACTTATGTACCTCTGGTGGGGAAGACTTTGTTGAAACTCAAGCAAGACCAAGGCACCATGATTCTGATTGCTCCTTTTTGGCCGCGTCAGATCTGGTTCCCTCTTCTTCTGGAGTTGTCCTCCGAAGAACCGTGGAGATTGAGTGTTTTCCGACCCTCATCACACAGGACGAAGGGGCACTTCTGCATCCCAGTCTCCAGTCGCTGGCTCTTACGGCCTGGATGTTGAGGGCGTAGACTTTGCCTCTTTGGGTCTGTCAGAGGGTGTCTCCCGCATCTTGCTTGCTTCCAGGAAAGATTCCACTAAGAGATGTTACTTCTTCCATTGGAGGAGGTTTGCCGTCTGGTGTGACAGCAAGGCCCTAGATCCTCGCTCTTGTCCTACACAGACCCTGCTTGAATACCTTCTGCACTTGTCTGAGTCTGGTCTCAAGACCAACTCTGTAAGGGTTCACCTTAGTGCAATCAGTGCATACCATTACCGTGTGGAAGGTAAGCCGATCTCAGGACAGCCTTTAGTTGTTCGCTTCATGAGAGGTTTGCTTTTGTCAAAGCCCCCTGTCAAGCCTCCTACAGTGTCATAGGATCTCAATGTCGTTCTCACCCAGCTGATGAAACCTCCTTTCGAGCCACTGAATTCCTGCCATCTGAAGTACTTGACTTGGAAGGTCATTTTCTTGGTGGCAGTTACTTCAGCTCGTAGAGTCAGTGAGCTTCAGGCCCTGGTAGCCCAGGCTCCTTACACCAAATTTCATCATAACAGAGTAGTCCTCCGCACTCACCCTAAGTTCCTGCCAAAGGTTGTGTCGGAGTTCCATCTGAACAGTCAATTGTCTTGCCAACATTCTTTCCCCCGTCCTCATTCCTGCCCTGCTGAACGTCAGCTGCACACATTGGACTGCAAGAGAGCATTGGCCTTCTACCTGGAGCGGACACAGCCCCACAGACAGTCCGCCCAATTGTTTGTTTCTTTTGATCCCAATAGGAGGGGAGTGGCTGTAGGGAAACGCACCATATCCAATTGGCTAGCAGATTGCATTTCCTTCACTTACGCCCAGGCGGGGCTGGCTCTTGAGGGTCATGTCACGGCTCATAATGTTAGAGCCATGGCTGCGTCGGTAGCCCACTTGAAGTCAGCCTCCATTGAAGACATTTGCAAAGCTGCGACGTGGTCATCTGTCCACACATTCACATCTCATTACTGCCTGCAGCAGGATACCCGACGCGACAGTCGGTTCGGGCAGTCAGTTCTTCAGAACCTGTTTGGGCTTAGGATCCAACTCCACCCCCCGAGGGCCCTGTTTGTTCTGTTCCAGGCTGCACTCTCAGTTAGTTGGTAAATTTTTTAGGTCAATCTCAGTTATGTCCTCGCCGTTGCGAGGCCCAATTGACCATGGTTGTTGTTTTGAGTGAGCCTGGGGCTAGGGATACCCCATCAGTGAGAACAAGCAGCCTGCTTGTCCTCGGAGAAAGCGAATGCTACATACCTGTAGAAGGTATTCTCGAGGACAGCAGGCTGATGTTCTCACAAACCCGCCCGCCTCCCCTTTGGAGTTGAGTCTTCCCTTGAAGTGTATTGTCTTGCTACATACTGGACTGGCCGGCTCGAGCCGGTTTCGGGCGGGAAGACGGCCGCGCATGCGCGGTGCGCGAGGACTAGCAAAGGCCTTTGCTAGTAAACTTTCCGATGGAGGGGGCTGCCGAGGACGTCAACCCATCAGTGAGAACAATCAGCCTTCTGTCCTCGGAGAATACCTTCTACAGGTATGTAGCATTCGCTTTATTTATTTATTGGGATTTAATAACCACTTTTATGAAGAGATTCACCCATGGCAGTGTACAGCGGGTACAGTTTAACATAAAACTTATAATTTTGTTAACACCAGGGGCATAGCCAGACTTCGGCGGGAGGGGTTCCAGAGCCCGAGGTGAGGGGGCACATTTTAGCCCCCCCCCCCCCCGGCGCCGCCAACCCTGCGCCACCACCACTTTTTTTGACCCTCCCCGCCATCAGGTACCTGTGCTGGATGGGGTCCCCAACCCCCGCTAGCCGAAGTCCTCTTCAGCGCCGGTCTCCGGGCCGGTGCGTTGCTGCTGCAGCTGATGTGGAAGGATTCTGTTTCTGTGTGAGTCATCCTGACGTCCAGCACGTAGGACTCCTTCCAATCTGCTCTTTACGTGCCAAACAGGATTATTATATCCAACTGACCAACTCTCTTGGCTCTAATCCTCGACTTCTCTTCACCACATTGAACTCTCTCCCTCAAGGTGCCCCCCTCCCCCAACTCACCCTTGCTGAATTCTTCACAACAAGGTTCAAAAGATAAACCTTGCTTTCTCTACCTCACCACTTCTCCCTCCACTAGTCCGTCCCCCTCTCTCTCCTTCCCCTCATTCCCTTTCCTCCTTTCCTGAAGTTACTATTGAGGAAACTACACTGTCCCTGCTGCCTTTAAACATGCTGTGGTCACACCTCTCCTTAAGAAGCCTTCACTTGTCCCTCTAATTACCGACCCATCTCCTCCTTCCTTTTCTCTCCAAATTACTTGAGCGTGCTGTTCACCGCTGCTGCCTTGATTTTCTCTCCTCACATGCTATTCTTGACCCATTACAATCTGGTTTTCGCCCTCTCCACTCAACCGAAACTGCGCTTACTAAAGTCTCCAATGACCTATTACTGGCTAAATCCAGAGGTCAATATTCCATCCTCATTCTTCTTGACCTTTCCGCTGCTTTTGACACTGTCGATCACAGCATACTTCTCGATACCCTGTCCTCACTTGGATTCCAGGGCTCTGTCCTTTCCTGGTTCTCTTCCTACCTCTCCCTCCGCACCTTTAGTGTTCACTCTGGTGGATCTCTTCTACTTCTATCCCTCTGCCTGTCGGCGTACCTCAGGGTTCTGTTCTTGGTCCCCTCCTCTTTTCTATCTACACTTCTTCCCTTGGTTCATTAATCTCATCCCATGGCTTTTCCTACCATCTCTATGCTGATGACTCCCAAATCTACCTTTCTACCCCTGATATCTCACCTTGCATCCAAACCAAAGTTTCAGCGTGCTTGTCTGACATTGCTGTCTGGATGTCTCAACGCCACCTGAAATTAAATATGACCAAAACCGAGCTTCTCATTTCCCCCCCCAAACCCACCTCCCCGCTCCCCCCATTTTCTATTTCTGTTGATGGCTCTCTCATTCTCCCTGTCTCCTCAGCTCGAAACCTTGGGGTCATCTTTGACTCTTCTCTCTCCTTCTCTGCTCATATCCAGCAGACCGCCAGACCTGTCGTTTCTTTCTTTACAACATCCGTAAAATCCGCCCCTTTCTTTCCGAGCACTCTACCAAAACCCTCATCCACACCCTTGTCACCTCTCGTTTAGACTACTGCAATCTGCTTCTTGCTGGCCTCCCACTTAGTCACCTCTCCCCTCTCAGTCAGTTCAAAACTCTGCTGCCCGTCTCATCTTCCGCCAGGGTCGCTTTACTCATACTACCCCTCTCCTCAAGACCCTTCACTGGCTCCCTATCCGTTTTTCGCATCCTGTTCAAACTTCTTCTACTAACCTATAAATGTATTCACTCTGCTGTTCCCCAGTATCTCTCCACACTCGTCCTTCCCTACACCCCTTCCCGTGCACTCCGCTCTATGGATAAATCCTTCTTATCTGTTCCCTTCTCCACTACTGCCAACTCCAGACTTCGCGCCTTCTTTCTCGCTGCACCCTACGCCTGGAATAAACTTCCTGAGCCCCTACGTCTTGCCCCATCCTTGGCCACCTTTAAATCTAGACTGAAAGCCCACCTCTTTAACATTGCTTATGACTCGTAACCACTCGCCTCCACCTACCCTCCTCTCTTCCTTCCCGTTCACATTGATTTGATTTGCTTACTTTATTTATTTTTTGTCTATTAGATTGTAAGCTCTTTGAGCAGGGACTGTCTTTCTTCTATGTTTGTGCAGCGCTGCGTATGCCTTGTAGCGCTATAGAAATGCTAAATAGTAGTAGGACGTCAGAATGATTCACACAGAAACACAATCCTTCCACATCAGCTGCAGCAGCAACACGCCGGCCTGGAGACCGGCGCTGAAGAGGACTTCGGCTGGCGGGGGTTGGGGACCCCCACCAGCACAGGTACCTGACGGCAGCGTCGGGGGAGGGTTGGCGGCGGCGGAAAGGATGGGTCAAAAGGGTCAGCGGCGGAAAGGGGAGCCAAGGCCAAATCTGGGGGGGGGGGTATGCCCCTGTGGCCCCATGCCGCTACGCCCCTGGTTAACACCATAACAATAGAAAAATAACCAAGAATAAACATAAATACATGAGGTAAATTTGAAAGCAGTAAATTGAAACCTAACAATAGAACTAATATGAAATAGTATCAAAAATATACACATTTAGCAGCACTGGAATTCAAATACCAGAGAAATAATACTAATGATACACCTAATAAGCATGCATTAGAACATTCAGCTAAACATATGATTCTAAAGATTTTCTACTGTAGGGCTTACCATATAGCTGAAGGTATGATAGGAACAAGTTGCGTGGTTCAGAGTCAGTTGAGGAGCAAAGGTCAAAAGATTCTACAACAGGATTCAAAAGTGAAGACTGGTCTCACAGTGAAATGCTGAGGAAACCCCGGACGAGTCAGATGGACATGCTATTTCAGGTCAGTTACAGGTAAATTGTTAGGCTCCCATTTAGTGCAGTGGGGTTTTCTCAGGCACTTGTTTAGCCTGGAGGTCATCTGTGAATATTTATTTTTTGCTAAATCCATCACAAATTTGACTATTTCAGAGCTGATGGGCTCATGTATAATTTTTATAAGGTTGTCATCTATGCGGCTAGGCCACTGTAATCAGAGACCTGCAATTTCTTCATACTTTGCCTTATTTGTTTTTATAATTACATGGGATATCAGTGTTTTTTTTTAATGCATCTATTAAATATACAGTATGCCATTATGTCAAAATGTAGAGGTGAGCTTCAGACATAGAGAAAGCATGTTAGAAAAATCAACAGTTAATTTTCATTCCTGAATTTTTATGTTCCATTTTCATGCCTGGATGTTCACCCAGTTTATATGAAATTGGCTTGCAGAGAAGTCCCACAGGATTTATTTCAAGACTTCTCTCTGCTGCATGGTACTAAAGAGTTGATTTACTGAAATAGCTCCCTTTGATCATTATTATAGGGGAAGAGATTTTGGATTGAGCTCAAAACCATTTCTTTAGTGTTCAAGGTGAGTTATATTCAGATACAGAGAGATATTTTCCTCTTTCTGGAGAACTTAAAAGCTATTGCAAGCTTAACCATGCTGGTTTAGTGCCTCCCTTCCAGTCGGCTTCGAAGGGAGGGACTGAGCAGAGAGTAGTCACACTACTCTCTAATCCAACCCCTTTTTGTTTTGTTGGTCCGCTCACCCCCCCCCTCTCTAGCTTCACAGTTCCACTTATGCTCTTCAAGACTGAAGCTTTTGACATTATTGTTCTGTAGTGCTATCTGCTTTTTATTATTTAAAATTCTACATTCTGTTGTGCTTTGAATTTTAAATATCCTTTAGTGCATTTTAACATTATGGATGCAAAATCCAGTCAAACAAGTTGACTCAAAGTGTGCATCAGAATTGGTCGCGACTCATCGGAACATATTTGGACCAATATTCAGACCGCAACAACTTCCATGCAAACAAAGATATGGACTTAAAATTTTGAACAAGCATTATGCTTGTGCTGGACATAATACTGTCAGATTTGCAACTAACCAGCATCTATATCCACCCTGCAGGATCTCTTCAAAGTTGGCACTGTCAGCGCAAATGGTAAAATGTACCAAAGTTCAAAGCCAATTATTAAAAAAGAGTCTGCCTGAATCAGCTTGTGAACAGTATCATCTGAAAGAGAAAATTGTGCTCTACAACACTGTTTTTGTTTTGCAACCTACCAACTAGAAACACATCTGAATCAACACAAACATACCTAAATATGCACTACCCAAGCTGCAAAGGACTCAAATACAAATCAACTTAAGTGCATAAGTACGTAAGCATCGCCATGCTGGGACAGACCAAGGGTCCATCGAGCCCAGCACCCTGTCTCCGACAGTGGCCAAAAGAACAAAATTTGTCCTGCCCATCCCAGAAATAGTGGATTATTCCCTCGTCCATTCAATAACATTCTATGGCCTTTTCCTCCAGGAAGCCGTCCAACCCTTTTTAAAGTCCGCTAAGTCAACCGCCTTAACCACCTTTTCCGGCAATGAATTCCAGAGTCTAACTACGCATTGAGTGAAGAAAACTATCCTTCTGATTCGTTTTAAATTACTACACTGCAGCTTCATTGCATGCCCCCTTGTCCTAGTATTTTTGGAAAGTGTAAAACAGATGCTCCACAGACCCGTTCCATTCCACTCATTATCTTATAGACCACTATCATATCTCCCCTCAGCCACCTTTTCTCCAAGCTAAAGAGCCCCAGCCTCTTCAGCCTATCCTTATAGGGAAGTAGTCCTATCCCCTGTATCATCGTTGTCGCCCTTCTCTGCACCTTTTCCAATTCCACTATATCTTTTTTGAGGTGCGGCAACCAGAATTGAACACAATACTCGAGGTGCGGTCGCACCATGGAGCGATACAATGGCAGAATAATATCCTTATTTTTGTTTTCCATCCCTTTCTAATGACATTCTATTTGCTTTCTTAGCCACAGCAGCACATTGAGCAGAAGTTTTCAACGTATCATCAGCGATGACACCTAGATCCCTTTCTCAATCTGTGACTTCCCAACGCTGAACCTGCATGACGTAGTTATAGTTTGGGATCCTCTTTCCCACATGCATCACTTTACACTTGTTCACATTAAACATCTGCCATTTAGATGCCCAGTCTCCCGTCTCGTAAGGCCCTCTTGTAGTTTTTCACAATCTTCCCGCGATTTGACTACTTTGAATAACTTTGTGTCATCGGCAAATTTGATTACCTCATTAGTTACCCCCATCTCTAGGTCATTTATGAATATGTTAAAAAGCAGAGGTCCCAGTGTGTAGCGGCGGCCAAAAAAAGCAAACAGTATGCTAGGCATTATTAGGAAAGGGATGCAAAATAAGACCAAGAATATTATAATGCCTCTATTGCTCCATTGTGTGACCTTACTTTGAGTATTGCATTCAGTTCTGGGTCACTGTATCTCAAAAAGATATAGCAGAATTAGAAAAGGTTCAAAGAAGAGCAACCAAAATGCTAAAGGGGATGAAACTGCTCCCATATAGGAAAGGCTAAAAAGGTTAGGGCTGTTCAGGAAAAGAGATGGCTGAGGGGGGGATATGAATGAGGTCTATAAAATCTTGAGTGGTGTAGAATGGGTAGAGTGAATCAATTTTTCTCTTTCAAAAAGTACAAAGACCAGGGGACAATGAAATTGCATCGAAATACTTTTAAAACAAATAGGAGGAAATATTGCTTCACTCCAAAGAGTAATTAAACTCTAGATCTTGCTGCTGGAGGATATGGTAACTGCAGTTTACTCATCTGGATTTGAAAAAAAAGAGAGGCTTGGAAAGGCTCCTGGAGGAAAAGTCCATAGTCTGCTATTGATGGACATGGGGGAAGCCGCTGCTTGCCCCAGGATTGGTAGTATGGAATGTTGCTACTAATTGGGTTTCTGCCAGGTACTTGTGACTTGGATTGGCCATGGTTGGCAGAAGGATACTGGGCTAGGTGGACCATTGGTCTGACCCAGTATGGCTAATCTTATGTTCTTATGATCAAATCACAGTTAAATCTTGTGTATTCAAAAGAAATCTGGAGAAAATTGCAATCATATCAGTCTTCAAACAGTTTTTACTTGGAATTCCTAAAGAAATTCAATTGAGCAATTCTTTGAAGGGTTTAAACTGCAACAAATATCTGAGAAGACGATGTAGGTTCAGTAAATGGGCTCAAATTTAGGGCCGGGAACAATCTGTGCCAAGTGCTGTTCTATGAAGGATGTTCCGGACTGACAATCTTTTTATAGAGTAAGCGCCTAGTGTGGATTCCTGTGCCCAACTTTGTGCACAACAACTCTGAAACCTAGCACGCAAGTTGGGGACCCAACCCAAATTCTATAACTGCACCTAAAGTTTTGGAATGCCCCTGACTAGCCCATGCCCCTCCTATGGCCTCCCCTCCTTTTGGTTTGCACACGAAACACTTTGAGCACACAGAATAGCACACGGGAAGATGTGCATGTAAGTCAAATTTGTGCCAATTAATATCAGTAATTAACTGCTGATTAACTAATATGTACACACATCTGCTCTGCGCACCCAAATTTGGTCGACCTATAGAGAATCCAGTGGTAAATCTTTTTGATTTCCAGAGGTGATCTGCGGGGAGGTCAAAAAGGCATCATGTGCATTAGTGCAAGAAAACGCTTACAAGGTAATCACTAGGTGGTGGTATACCCCTGAGAGACTGAAGGCGCATGTACCCTACGCCTCGTATCTTTGTTGGACATGTGGGTTGCATATGGGCTCCTTTGTGCATATTTGGTGGACCTGTCCGTGACTGATCCCATTCTGGCATGCAGTAATGAAAGCCCTAGTAACAATGATAGGGGAGTCGCTGGTGTGCAGTCCATCGGTTGTTTGCTAGGACTGCATAATGAGAGTGACACCTGGGAGAGGAGCAATTGTTGAGATGGGGGCTAGCGGCAGCAAGGTGTATTTTATAGCGCGGAGATGACGGACTACTGATCCCCCGTCAATGGGGGACTGGAAATGTAACTGGGACAATTTATAGTCATGGAACACCTCACGGCATATTGGAGAGATGGAAAGTTACGGCGCAAGAGGGGGTGGTCCCGACTTCAAGAATGCTTAGCTCAACTTTGTAAATTCGCCCTTTCCTCTCTGAACACGCCACCCGAACTCTCGTCCACGCTCTCATTACCTCTCGCCTGGACTACTGCAAATTACTCCTCACCGGCCTCCCACTTAGCCATCTATCCCCCTTCAGTCTGTTCAGAACTCTGCTGCACGTCTCATATTCCGCCAGAACCAATATACTCATATCACCCCTCTCCTCAGGTCACTTCACTGGCTTCCGATCAGATACCGCATTCAATTCAAGCTTCTCCTTCTTACCTACAAATGCACTCAGTCTGCTGCCCCTCACTACCTCTCTACCCTCATCTCCCCTTACGTTCCCGCCCGAACCTCCGTTCACAGGATAAATCCCTCCTCTCAGTACCCTTCTCCACCACCGCCAACTCCAGGCTCTGCTCATTCTGCCTCGCCTCACCCTATGCTTGGAACAACCTTCCTGAACCCTTACGCCAAGCCCCCTCCCTGCCCGTCTTCAAGTCTTTGCTAAAGGCCCACCTCTTCAATGCTGCATTCGGCACCTAAACCTACCGTTCAGTGAATCCAGAATGCCCCAATTTGACTGCCCCTATCGGACCGACCGTTCACTTGTCTATTAGATTGTAAGCTCTTTGAGCAGGGACTGTCTCTCTTTGTTAAATTGTACAGCGCTGCGTAACCCTAGTAGCGCTCTAGAAATGTTTAGTAGTAGTAAGTAGTAGTAGTAGTAATGACTTGTTAAGATTTGAGCTTGTTCAGTAGAAGGGAGGGGGACGGGGGATGGGTGCAGGGAGGGGGGCAGGAAGGGGGAATTATCTTAGAGTGGGTAAAATAGTAAGTTTAAGGGGTGCATGATGATATGCGAGGCCTGGTGCCAAAGTTTTGAAACATCTGATTTTATATGTAAGCATTATGTAACGCCCATGGAGCATAAAAGTGAAAGTAGACCATCGCCAAAGTGACGGTGGAGAGTACTAATAAGCTATGCATTTCATGAGCTACCTGCCCCAGTCCGGTGCTTAAGGCATAATTGTATGTTTGATTACATTGCATTGCAATGTTGGTTTTATATTAATGAAACTCAAAACATTTAAAGTGATTTCCAAAAGAAGTCCAAAAAAAACAGAAGGTGAAGTAACTCGCTAGAAAGAAATATACATTTAGAGCGAGAGAACCCACCCTTCGTAGTATCTGTTCAAGTTCACAATAAGAGAAGGCAGAAGTTCTAAATCCACAGGAAAAGTTATCAGAAAAAGATAAAGAAGGCTTTAAAAAAAAAAAATCTACTTATCAGACTCTTTTAATGGTCTCTCTCTCTCTCTCTCTTATTTGTTAAATTTTGTAGATTTTTTTTTTATGGTGTGCTATTATTTGTAAGCCATCTTGATCAACATTGTATATCAAGGGCGAGTATATACATTTTTATAAATAATTTTCTCCTAGATTTGTTTGAATTGCCATTAAGTCAAAGCATATTAATGGCGACCATATAGGATGTGGAGCATTCATTGTTGTATGTGTGGTAGGAAAGTGAAGGGGAAGATAACCGACTTTCCCTGCAGTCCCAACTTCCCTGATCATACCTTATATTTTACGTTTCTTTTAAAGATTTCACTTTAACATTCATATTAATGTATATACAATACCATGCATTATATTGCTACTGAAGTGCACGTTTTTTTTTTCCCGAACTGTCCTCCCACCCCTCAGTTTATAATTTTCAAGAAATTTAAGTTTACTTTCAGTTGAGGTTCATTGCAGAATGCAATAAAAATAGTGTCCCCCAAAGGACTTATAAGCTTCTATTGATGTCAGTGGAATGTGATGTGGTGTCCCAAGGTCACAATGAGTGGCAGTGGGATTTGAATAGGCTTCCCTGGTTCTCGGCCCACTGCTGTGCCTAATCAGGACATTCTAGAGAAGTTGCTGTAGGCACCGTGGTTAAAATATTGTAATGTTGCACACAAAGTTCAAGAAACTTAGGCTCTGGTGTCTATTTTTGTAATTGTTTTCATTGTGTGAAGAGTTGAGTGGTTAATGAACATCTTAGGAGCAGAATTTACAAGAGCATTTTTTTTCTCTCCAGGTACACGTTTTGGGAAGGAAATACATACAAGAAAGAAGCATGTTTGACGTGCAGCAGCTAATTCAGCAGATAATTTGCAAAGTGGTGATAACTGGTATGAGTTTTTCAGTTTCATTCTAAAGAACGTTTGAGGGAGAGGGGTTTAGTACAAGTTTTGGTGTAGGCATCTTTCTTCACAGAAAGGGTGGTGGTTGCTTTGGTATGACCACCTGGTGGAAGTGGTGGAGACAAATACAGTAACCGAATTCAGGGAAACCTGGTTACAGGCACAGAAGACTCCTAATTGATAAGATTGAAGGAGAGTATTGGCAGTAGAAAGGAAAATGGGCAAACTAGCTGGGCCTTATAGGCCTTATCCAAATCACTTTTTCCTGTGTTTTACAGAAATAAAATTTTGGAGTGAGCACGTTTTATAAACAAACTGGAAGTAAAATTGCATGAGTTGCAGACCTTTTTCCTTTCTCAAATAGTGAGTAGTTTGTTAAAACCACATTTTACTCTGAAATGTGAGAACTCCACCGCTGGGCCTGGGTAGAGGGAAATAGTTTTATGTATTTTTGGAAACAAACCCATGTGACTGATGGAAAGGGGCACCTCATCTTAAGCCCCTATTCCCTTGGATGTTCTTTAGATAATTGACATGTTAGGGAATGCATTTTCAGAATTAAAATGTTTATAGTCCTAGGTAGGCTCTGTATACTTAGTGTTCTTTTAATTAAGGGCTTCTTTTACAAAGCCACGCTAGCGTTTCCCATGCAGCAAATGAGGAAGCCCATGGGAATTGAATGGGCTTCCTCTCATTTGCCACACTGAGAGTCGGTAGCATAGCTTTGTAAAAGAGGCCCTAAGGAGTCTGTTTTTTATGTCATGGTTGTATTTTGTGCAGTTTCAGTTGCTTTTTATTTGTTCTTCATACAACATTTGATGTGACAAACAAATTCCCTGGAAAGTTTGATGTTAACCAGTAGAGGTATTCATGTTTTTCAACAGTGAGGAATTGGAAGCACCAGCAAATGTATGAGCTGAATTAAGGACAAATGTGAGTTTCCTTTACAGTCTCAGATTCCTTGTCATCAGCAGATGAATCCATTACGAATGGTTGTGTCCACCTACCAGCAGGGGGAGATAGCACTGAAAAACCATAGTGCCTCTTGGCCAGCTAGCTCCATCTGCCTCTCAGTATTCTCTATCTCCCCAGCAGGGTTGGACGCAGCTTATTCAGCTCCTTCAAAAATCTGCCTGGGGTGGCTCCTGGGCTTTTGCCAGTTATAGCAGGGTGTTGTGGCTATTGCAGTTTCACTTTAAAGGCACATAGGTTAGCCCTTTCCCTGCCTTACCCTTCCCCCCTTTGTGGATGCAGGCACATTGATTTGTCCTTTTCCTGCCTTTCCCACTCTCCTGGACCTCCGGAGTGCCTCTGTAGCTGTTGCCTCTAACTTTCCTCACAGCGTTAAAAAAAAAAAAATGTGACGTGCTTGTTAGCGCTGCGATTCTGAGGCTTCCTTCTGTCTGTGCAGTGAGACCGGAGCTCTGTGACTCGGTCTGGTGAGGTAAGAGAGTCTTGTAGCTCCTCCGGGAGGGCCCGCGATCGGGACGTTTTGGCGCGAATCCACCATTTTGAAATTTTCTGCCGTTTTCGGCGATGGTTGCGGAGGTTGTTAAGCGCTGTTCACGTTGTGGCAAGTGCAGATCCGCAGTGGGGCTCTGTAAATCATGCTCTTCAGATGTCAGGGCCGGCCCGAGCATGGCGAGCAAGGTTTCTTCCCACGCGGTGGAGCTGGCAGCGGGCGCCATCTTGGATGCGCCACATGGCTCGACCCCCGCAGGAGCGGAGGAGTATGAGGCCGGAGGGAAGCCTCGGATGGAGGCTACCAGAGGAGCTGCTTACCCCAGATTGGAACCAGGAGGCCAGGGTGAGCCTTTCTCCCCTGAGTTTGTGTTACTTTTACATAAAGCGTTCATGTTAAAAAGGGCTCTGCCACTGATGTCTGACTCTGTGTTGCTACCTGGTTCCGCTCCAGTGGAGACCGGCCCGGGATTGCCGTCAGGGTTTTTTCCCCAGACAGTTGGCCGCAAGACGGCGCAGAAGGGTAAATTCCCCTTCAGAGAGTGGCGCCCCCCCCCCCCCCCACCTGTGGTCGGGCTGTGTGGATTCTGAGGGGTCTGGCAGGCTTTCGTGGTCTGAAGAGCCAGAGGAAAGTGTAGGATTGCCACTGGATCTGGATGATCCCACTGCGGTTAGGATTTTCCACTGCGAGGAGCTGCCAGCGCTTATTTCTGATGCCTTACAGGCTCTCTATATTGAAGATCCTGTGATGGTCAAAGCCTCCTCTGGTAATCCGAAGGATGGCAAGTACTAAGAAGCCTGCTCGAGCCTTTTCCTTTGCATGACTTATTTCGGCTCAATGGGCTTGATCCTCTCAGTGAGGAGCGCTTGGCTGTGCCAAAAGTGGATGCCCTGGTCATGGCTGTGACGAAAAAGACTGCCCTCCCAGTAGAGGGAGGGGTCCGCACTGAAGGACATGCAGGACCGACGGCTGGAATCAGCAATCAAACGGTCCTTTGAGATTTCAGGCCTAGCCTTACGGGCATCTGTGTGCAGTTGTTATGCTGCTCGAGCCTGCCTCGCTTGGTTGCAACAGGCAGTGGAACAGCCCGGGGATGGAGCGGAGCCCCTTGCGGAGGTGGCACCACGGATGTAGTCGGCCTTGTCATTTTTGTCTGACGCCCTCTATGATCTGGTCAGAGCTTCGGCTAAACAGATGGCTGTGGCGGTGGCCGATCGCCCGCCTTCTATGGCTACGGCATTGGGCAGCTGACATGGCCTGTAAGCAAAGGTTGGTGGAGTTGCCCTTCCAGGGCCTTCTCCTATTTGGTGAGGAGTTGGAGAAAATTGTTAAAGGCCTGGGGGAAACTAAACCCAGCGCTTACCCGAGGATAGGCCGCGGCCTTCTTCCAAGGGTCAGGCGGTTCCTTCCTCTTCCAGACCTCGCTTCCGTGAAGCTAGAAGGTACCGCCCGGCGCGTTCTGCTGGGTTTACTTCTTGTGCCCGCTTTCAGCAGAGGAACTCCTTTCGCGCGAACAAACATTCCGCAGCGGCCGGCTCAAGGCCTGGAGTTCATAGGCGACCCTCTCAATGATGGTGCGCCGGCCCACTCCTCGATTCCTGCAGTTGGAGGACGTCTTTCCCTGTTTTCTCGAGGAATGGGTCAAGATTACCTCAGATCAGTGGGTTTTGAACCTGATCAGAGATGGCTACAGATTAGAATTCAATGCCCCGGTGAGAGACATGTTTGTGGAGTCCTGATGCGGCTCAGCCGTCAAACGGGTGGCGGTAGAGGAGACCTTGCAAGGCTTGTTGCACCTCGGGGTGTTGGTCCCTGTGCCTCCCGCCGAGATCGGCTATGGTCGTTACTCCATTTACTTTGTGGTGCCGCGAAAAGGAGGGTCTTTTCGGCCCATACTTGACTTAAAGGAAGTCAAGTCACTAAGAGTGCGGCATTTTTGCATGGAAGCCCTGCGCTCCGTCATGACGGCGGTACAGCCAGGAGAGTTTCTCACATCTCTGGACCTAAAAGAAGCTTACTTGCACATTCCTATTTGGCCCCCGCACCACCGGTTTTTCCGGTTTGCGATATTGGGAAAACATTTCCAGTTTCAGGCCTTTCCTTTTGGCCTCGCCACAGCTCCCCGAACCTTTTCCAAGGTAATGGTGGTAGTAACTGCCTTTCTCAGGCGAGAGGGTATCCGGGTTCTCCCGTACCTCGACGACTGGCTCATCAGAGCGGACTTGTAACAGCCAGAGTGGTCTCAGTACTTCAATCTCTGGGCTGGGTTGTCAATATACCCAAACGTCACCTGACCCCCCCCCCCCCCCCCCCTTCAATCTCTAGAATGTTTGGGGTTCCGGTTCGACACAGCCTCGGGGTTTGTCTTTCTACCCGAGCAAAGGCGGTGCAATCTTCAGAACCAGGTCCGGCTTGACCTATAATTCCCTGCATGTTCAAGTTGCAGCGTTAGCATGTTTCGGGGGAAGGTGGCTGGCCTCTCCTTGGCTGCTTATCAGGAGGTGGCACGGATTCTTAGAGGGGTGCTTCGGCTCCGTCCTCCCGTGCGGGCTCCGTGTCTGGCCGGGAACCTGGGGTTAGTTTTAAAGGCTCTTCAGTGTTCGCCCTTCGAGCCGCTTAGGCAAGCTTCGGAGAAGGATGTGAGCCTAAAGACGGTCTTTTTGGTGGCCATTACATCGGAGAGACGGGTGTCTGAGGTCCAGGTGCTGTCCTGTCGAGACCCATTTCTGCATTTGCACCTTCTAGATGTGCGAAGGGCTCTGTTGCAGGATCTGCGCATGTCAAATGCTTTCAGGACCTCTGATCACCTTTTTGTTTTGTTGCCAGGTCCTCGCAGAGGGTCTCCAGCGTCTAAAGCTACTGTGGCTTGTTGGCTCAAAGAAGCTATTTTTTTCAGCATATCTGCTGTCTGGCTGGCCTCCGCCTGAAGCCTTTAAGGCACATTCCACAAGAGCGATTTCCTCTTTGGGCTGAAACTGGAGCGCACTCCTCTTCAAGGGATATGCAGTTTCAAATTAAAAATTAATATTCTGTCTCTTAGGAGAAACCTGGTTCAGGGAGGATTACAACACTTAAAATAACAGTGGCAGATTATGAAGTAAAAATATAAACCATTAAATAATGTTACTAATTACCTGATGTATAATATTATGCACTGTTAAACTGTCCTTGCATTTTCTCCTTTCTCTTAATGTTTTTAAGTAGACTTTTCATCTCCTTAAACTTTTATTTTGGATAATTCTGTGAGGAGGCCCTGTTTGTGCTGCAGTCTGACAGGCCTTCTCAGCATGGATTGTCTTTTTATGATTCCTTTTTTTGTGAAATTGTCTCTGATAAAGTTGGCCAGCAGCTTGAGGTTTAGATTTAATTTTTGCAGATTTGCAACTTCATATTCCTTTGGATATGAAATGAAAGGATTATATAGGAAAATTGGTTAATTGCCTGCAAAACTACATGATGCTGAACAATTGGTGCTTAGAAACAGAGAAAATGATGGCAGATAAAGGCCAGATGTCCCATCCAGTCTGCCTATCCACTATCTTTTCTTCCCCCTGAGAGATCCCACATGCCTGTCCCACAGTTTTTTGAATTTGGATACAGTCCTTGCCTCCAGGAGGTCATTCCATGCATCTACCACCCTTTCCGTAAAGAAGTATTACCTTAGATTACTTTTGAGTCTATCCCCTTTCAACGTCATCTTATGCCCTTTCATTCTAGATCTTCCTTTCATTTGAAAGACACATGCATTTATTCTGTGAAGATATTTAAATGTCTCGATCTTATCTCCTCTCTCGTCTTTCTTCCAAAGTATAAGTATTGAGATCTCTCTCAACAGTCCAAACAACTCTAGGACTGGTTGGAGTGGAGGAGTAGCCTAGTAGTTAGTGCAGTGGACTTTGATCCTGGGGAACTGAGTTCGATTCTCACTGCAGCTCCTTGTGACTCTGGGCAAGTTACTTAACCCTCCATTGCCTCTGGTACAAAATAAGTACCTGAATATATGTAAACTGCTTTGAATGTAGTTGCAAAAAAAAAAAAAAACCCAGGCAGTATATCAAGTCCCATTTTCCTTTTAGTCCTTGGTTTCCCGATGTTCACCTTAACTGTGTTAGCGGGGACTGTACTCAAGTTGTCTTCCTGTATGATCTGTTTGCAGTATCCTCTTGAGGTCAGGGTTCTCCTTCACTTGTGATGGGAAATAACACCCTCTGTCACAGTGAGGAAAAAGGAAGAATGTATGTGGGAGAGATGGAGAAGTTTTAAATATTTTTAAATCAATTGTTTTTCATGTAAAACCTATTATTTGTGCCAATTTGAGCAAATATAGTAATTCCACATAATCTATTAATGAACTACTGCAGGGAAAGCAAGGACTTTTGCCGTTAACTCTCTATTTGTTAATCCCTACTCTGCTAATAATAAATTACAAAACAAAATCAGATTGCATTGAAATCAATGAGTTTGTTTATTGGATAGTACCATTAACAGGGCCACTCTGCCAGATTTGGACTCGCGTATTACCTTCAACTTCTGACTGTAATGGCAATAAAACAAAAAAAGAGCAGACATGAAAAGAGATTTGTTGACACAACAATATAGCACAAGTCAAGTGCCTGGATGATTTAGAAACCATTTATTTCTTCTTTCAAAATATAACCTGTAGGAATTGATTTTTATTTTATGCAGACACTATCCTATTTATCATTAGAAATTGCTTTCCATAGTAGGAAATTTGGGTAACCTGGTAATACTGTCATAAGTCAGTGCTATATATCTAGTAGACAAGGTTCAGACTACAAGATGTCTCTTCTAGTACAAGCAAATGGTGGCTGACCTGTGAGTATATTCTTTGTTTTTGCTTAATGTTGTGGAAAGTAGAACTTGGCAGCTGTACCTAGGAAAATGGCTGCTCTGTTTCTGAAACAGGGTGTGTTGAGAGAAGGATTAAGCAGCAGAGGCTTTCTCTCTAACTGCAAATTCACATACCCCAGTTCTGGCTGATCATCACAGCTAAATGCTGTCAGACAGGATTGATGTGTTTAATTAGCTCCAGCAATTAATTTTTGCTTTTTTATTTTTTTTATTTTTTGCTTGATAGACCAAATTGAGTGCAAGTCATTCAGCCAAGGACTGCTGTGCAGTATTTGGAAGGGGGTAGCCATGCTGAAATTGCTCTCCTGTCTTCATGTAATGTTTCCTATTTAAAATAAACTAAATAAAAATTAATAGTTTGAGCTAATTTGTTCTGTATAGGGTTATATTGTTGCAGCTAAGTGGTCAGAAATGACATAAAAATAAATACAGAGTGGTGTGAGAAACTGTTACACAGTGTTCGGGAGGAATCAAAAGTGTGCCTTAGCTAAAGAGCAGAATGTACATCCTGGGATCTCATTCTACTATTTGTGGTTTTCCTGGTGGTTGGGGTGCTAGGTTCTGTGCACTGCCACGTAGAAGGTCATTACTTAAGGGCGATATCTATCTGGCAGCTGGATTCAGAGCCCATGATTACTCAGATCTGGAAGGAGCCTTGGATATGGATCCCAACCTGAGATCATCATTACATTAAAAAAAACAAACAAACTAGACTTTTCATTATGTAGCTTCCTACTATTCCAGAACCTGTGGGATAGTTGAAGTGTGTCATTTATTGCTCGTTCCAAAAGTACAAAGACTGGGGGACACTTAAGGAAATTATATGGAAATACTTTAAATCAAATACAAGGAAATATTTTGTCACCCACGATAGTTAAGATCTGCAACTCTTTGGCCGGAGGATGTAGTAACAGCGGTTATTGTATCTAGGGTTTAAAAGAGGTTTGGACAAGTTCCTGGAGGGAAAAGGTCAATAGGCAGACATGGGGAAGCTACTACTTGGCCTGGGATTGGTAGCATGGAATGTTGCCACTGTTTAGGTTTCTGCAGGTACTTGTGACCTGGCTTGGTCACTGTTGGAAACAGGATACTGGGCTAGATGGACCATTGGTCTGACCCAGTATGGCCCAACAGAGCATTCAGCTGCATCGCAATCTCATTTAGCCCAATTTGTCTTCTCCTAGAGGTCTATCTTTGCTTCTCCCTCCTTATCTGTCGTGGCCTTGGTCTGTTCAGAGGTGCCATCATTGAAGGAGCCGTTAGAGGAGAGAGATGACCCGACAGTACTATGGTTTTTCATAAAGAGGAACTCGATACTCTTATTTTTGAGGCAGTGGCAGTGCTTTCCATTGAGGAGCCTTCTGCATCAGGAGTTCCTTCTTTGTTGATCATGAGTAGGCTTAGAGGTCTTTCTAAGTCCTTTCCGATGCATCCAGATATTCAAGACCTGATTACAGCAGAATGGTTTTCACTGGATGTGGGGCTGAGAGTAGGAAGAACCATGGTTCGCCTTTACCCATTGGTCCTGGAGGAGAAAAAAATTACATCTTCCCAGGGTGGACTCCCTTGTTACAGTAGTGATTAAGAAGACCACCTTGCTCGTTGGAAGGGAACATTGCCCTAAATGACCTGCAGGATAAGAAGCTAGAAGGCTGACTGAAATAAGCCTTTGATGTGGCCTCTTTGGGGCCTTCAAGCAACAGAGTGCGAGCTCGTTCATGGTTTAGAGCATGGCTGAAATGAAATTGGCAGGCTGCAGTGTTCAATCCAGCTGGAAGCAAGATTGACCGCCCACAGTATGTCTTTGGTTGTCACTGCACATTGGCCATTCTGATTGCAACATTGTGCAGCAGATAGTGTTAAAGGCATGTCTTGTTAAATTGCCCTTTCGGGACAAGTGGCTATTTTGAGAAGATCTCAGTAACTTGGTGAAAGAGCTGGGTGAAAGTAAGCCATGACGGTTGCTGGAGAATAAGCAAAAAGCCTCTGTCCATCTTCAGTGGGCTTTTGATCTCATTTTTGAAGTAGCAGATTTTACTGGCCTTTTGTCATCGGCAGTATGGTCAGAAGTTCCGCTTTCAAGCACGCAAATTTTCCTTTCAGTCAGCTAGAGTGCCTAATGCCTCCCGAGCTTTACAGTAATTTGAGGCTGGTCTATTCTGCTGAATGTGCAGCCATAAAAGCAAACAGGATGGTAGGAATTATTAGGAAAGGGATGGTAAATAAGACCAAGAATATTATAGTGCCTCTGTTTGCTCCATGATGCGACCTCACCTGAGTATTGCATTCAGTTCTGGTCGCCGTGTCTCAAAAAAGATATAGCGGAATTAGAAAGGGTTCATAGAAGAGCGACCAAAATAATAATGGGGATGGAACTCCTCTCATATGAAGAGAGGCTAAAGAGGATGGGGCTCTTCTGCTTGGAAAAGGTTGGATGCAGGGAGATATGATTGAGGTCTACAAAATCCTGAATTTATTTATTTTTTGTTACATTTATATCCCACATTTACCCACCTGTTTTTAGGCTCAGTGTGGCTTACATAGTACCGGAGAGGTGTTAGACTCCGGTGTAAACAAATACAAAGTGATGTGGTAAGATAAAGTTCATGTGGCCCAGTCATACTAGGGAATCGTACAATGGAAGAGTTGTGTTATGTCCATTACGTTCTTTAGTTTTGTTGTGTTGCAGAGATCAGGCATTTATATTGGATCGGTAGGGTATGCCTTTTTAAACAGGTTAGTTTTTGGTGTTTTCCGGAAGTTTATTTGGTCGTTCGTAGTTTAAGGCTTTTGGTAATGCGTTCCATAGTTGCGTGCTTATGTAGGAAAAACAGTCATTTGTGGAGCGCATGATCTGGTACGGGAGGTAACGGTCCGTGGGCCGCTTGACAACAGTGATCATAACATGATCGCCTTTGAAATTTGCTTTCAAAAAGGTAAACATAGGAAGTCAAATGTGTTAGCGTTTAACTTTAAAAAAGGAAGCTATGATAAAATGAGAAGAACGGTTAAAAAAAAAAAAACTTAGAGGAGCGACTGAGAGGGTTAGAAACCTACAACAGGCGTGGATGCTGTTCAAAAACACCGTCCTGGAGGCCCGGGCCAAACATATTCCACGTATCCGAAAAGGAGGACGGAAAACTAAACTACAGCCGGCGTGGTTAAAAAAAATGAGGTAAAGGAGGCTGTTGGCGCTAAAAAGGAATCCTTCAGAAAACGGAAGAAGGAACCGAATGAGAAATTAAGAGCGGCATAAGGAGTGTCAAGTCAGATGCAAAGTGCTGATAGGCAAAGAGGGATTTTGAAAGAAAGATAGCGCTAGAGGCGAAAACTAATAGTAAACATTTTTTAGATACATTAAAAGCAGGAAGCCGGCAAAAGAATTGGTTGGCCCGCTGGATGACCAGGGTATAAAAGGGGCGATCAAGGAAGACAAATAGCAGAAAAACTAAATGAGTTCTTTGCCGCGGTCTTCACCGAGGAAGATTTGGGAGGGATACGGGTACTGGACAGGGTATTCAAGGCTGACGAGTCGGAAAAACTTAATGAAATATCTGTAAACCTGGAAGACGTAATGGAGCAGTTCTGCAAACTGAAGAGTAGCAAATCTCCTGGACCGGATGGCATTCATCCCAGGGTACTGAGCCGGCAGAGCTACTGTTAAGTGATTTGTAATTTATCATTAAAATCGAGTATGGTACCGGAAGATTAGAGGGTGGCCAATGTAACGCCGATATTTTAAAAAAGGTTTCAGAGGAGATCCGGGAAATTATAGACCGGTGAGTCTGACTTCGGTGCTGGGCAAAATGGTAAGAGACTATTATCAAGAAGAAAATTACAGAGCACATTCAAAAGCATGGACTAATGGGACAAAGTCAGCATGGATTTAGTGAAGGGAAGTCTTGCCTCACCAATCTGCTACATTTCTTTGAAGCGGTAAACAAACGTGGACAAAGGTGAGCCGGTTGATATTGTGTATCTAGCTTTTCAGAAGACGTTTGATAAAGTCCCTCATGAAAGACTACAGAGGAAATTAGAGGGACATGGGATCGGAGGTAGTGTCTTACTTAAAAACTGGTTAAAAGAAAACAGAGAGTAGGGTTAAAAGGTCATTCCTTGTCATCAAGCAGATGAAGCCATTACGTATGGGTTGTGTCCATCAACCAGCAGGGGGAGATAGAGAGCACTCAACTTTTCACAGTGCCTCATGGCCAGCCAGCTCCACTGCCTCTTCAGTATTCTTTATCTCCCCAAGCAGGGTGGCTGCAGCTGCTTCGAATTCCAACAAAAATCTGCCTGGGGGTGGCTCCTGGCTTGCCAGTTGTTAGCCGGGGTGTTAGAGGCTATAGCAGCTTCACTTTGAAGGCACATAGATTAGCCCTTTCCCACTCGGTGGATGCAGGCACATTGGTTCGCCTTTCCCTGCCTTTCCCACTCATCTGAGCCTCCGGAGTTCTTATTACCTCTGCTTTCCTCACAGCGTTAAAAAAAAAAAAAAAAAATGGAACAGAGGTTTTTCCTTTGATTCTTCTATGGGACCGGAGCTGTGATACTCGGTCCAGTGAGGTAAGAGTGTTTTCTAACTCCACCGGGGTGGGCCCGCAATTAAGGCGTTGTTGGCGCGAAACCGCCATTTAGAATTTTCCCGCCGTTTTCGGCGATGGCTGCAGAGAATGTAAAGCGCTGTTCCATATCATCATGCTGATCATCCATAGACTGGTGGGTTGTGTCCATCTACCAGCAGGTGGAGATAGAGAGCAATCCTTTTGCCTCCCTATATGTGGTCATGTGCTGCCGGAAACTCCCCAGTATGTTCTCTATCTCAGCAGGTGGTGGTCACACACAGCAGCAGCTCTGGCTAGGCCTCCAAGCCTAATTTTAGGTTTTGTTGAGTGCCTGGGTTGAGGGCTCTTCTTGAGCAAGTGCAACCTGGTGGCGCCAGGTCCCTCCTTTTCTCCCCCCCTCCTGCTGGCTCCGTTAAAAAAAAAAAAAAAATTTGGACGTCCTTAAGGGCGTTTATTTTCGACGTTTATTTAAATGTTTATTGCAGCTACTCACTGGGACACCAGGTCGTTACAGCTCGGAGCGAGAAGCAGGTAATTTTTACCTTTTTATAGCGGGCAGGGGGTTCCCCGATTGATCTCCACGTGGCCTATGGCGTCGGAGGGCGAGGGCGCGAAGAATCGCTCCCCGGACCGCGTGTGCGCTTCTAGCGGGGATGCGGGGGTTTTAAAGTCTGATTCGCCCTTGTTGGGTGAGTTTGGAGGCCGGTCAGTGTCCCGGGTCTTCCTCCGGCGGCGGCGGTTTTTTTCCTTCCGCCATAAACGCCCATCCCCCGCTGCTCGCCTCCGCCATCTTGGCCGGCCACTCTGCTCGGACGGCTTCTTCTTGGGCCGCCCTTGAGCTGGGAGACGTTCATGCCATGGCCGCCCTTGATTTGGGCGACGGCAAAAAAGCGGCTAAAGTTAAGCGCCGTTCTTCCCGCGCGGCTCCTTTGCGGAGTGTCGCGCCGGACGTCATCTTGGATGCGCAGCATGTGGCTCCCCCGCTCTTGCGAGCGCCGGTTGAGGGTGCGTCTAGGGCTGTGGCCCAGGCTGCTGAAATACACAGTCTGGGGGGTTTCTCCCCCGAGTTTATTTTGCTGCTGCATCAGGCTTTCCTTATGCAAAACGCTGCCCCTTCTCCCTTGTCCGATAACGGGGTTGAGGCCCCCGGAAGTAACGCCCTCGGGTGGATTCCCAGGCCTTAGAGGACGCTGTTTCCTCTGATGTAGATGAGGGCAGCGTATCTGTTCTCCCAACGGTCCTTTGGGGATTCCTTGGAGGAGACGGATTCCCGCTCGGATGGAGCGGATGACCCCTCTGCAGCGCGGATCTTTCGCTCAGAGGATTTGCCCAACCTGTTACTGCAGGCCATGAGCATTTTGAAGATTTCCTCGCCAGAGGACGTCTCTCCCTCAGCCCCTGTTGGCTCTGCCATTATGCTGGGACGAAGCGCCCGCCTAGAACCTTCCACGTGCATGATGCCATGCACACCTTAATTTCGGCTCAATGGGATGTCCCGGAAGCGAGCCTCAAAGTGGCTAGGGCTATGTCCCGCCTCTATCCTTTGCCTGAAAGTGAACGTGAGGCCTTTCTTTGGCCTACCGTGGATTCTTTAATCACTGCGGTGACTAAGAAGACGGCGTTGCCGGTGGAAGGTGGCACGGCCCTAAAGGACTCCCAAGACAGAAGATTGGAAGCGGCTTTAAGGTCGTCCTTCGAGGCGGCTGCCTTAAGTTTGCAGGCCTCAGTTTGTGGCTCCTATGTGGCCAGGGCGTGCCTGACGATGGTGCAGCGGGCTTCCCCCTTGGATCCTTCCTTGAGGGCTGACTGGCCGGCCCTGGAATCGGGCTTGGCTTATTTGGCAGACATTGTATGATGTCTTGAGAGCCTCGGCTAAAGGCATGGCTCAGACAGTCTCTGCGCGGCGCTGGCTTTGGCTGAAACATTGATCTGCGGACCATGCCTCTAAGTCCCGCCTGGCTAAGTTGCCTTTTAAGGGCAAGCTGCTCTTTGGGGTCGAGCTGGACAAAATCGTGACCAATCTCGGCACGTCTAAGGGCAAGAGGTTACCAGAGGTCAGGGCTCGGGCCAGTGCTCGCCCTGGTATCTCTAGAGGACGGTTTCAAGAAGCCCGTCGGTACCGCCCGGGCAAGTCGGGCTCCTCTGCCCCCTCTTCCTTCAAAAGGAACTTCTCCCCCAAGCAGCATTCCTTTCGCAGAGACCGCCGTCCTGGAGGTACGCACTCCGGTCCTCCCCCAGGGTCTCGTACCCAATGACGGGGTCCTGGTCCATGGCCCAGTGCAGATTGGAGGACGCCTGTCCTCGTTTCTGGGCGAGTGGACCAAAGTAACTTCAGACGCTTGGGTGCTGGAAGTCATCAGAGACGGCTACAAGTTAGAGTTCTGCCGACCCTTAAGAGACGGGTTTGTACTCTCTCCCTGCAAGTCTCCAGTCAAAGCTGTGGCAGTGCAGCAGACTTTGGACAACCTGATCCGCCTGGGTGCGGTCGTTCCGGTGCCAGAACATCAGACTGGCAAGGGACGTTACTCCATTTACTTTGTGGTACCAAAGAAAGGAGGTTCTGTCCGGCCTATCCTCGACCTCAAGGGGTCAATCGGGCCTTGAAAGTGCGGCACTTTCGCATGGAGACTCTCCGCTCTGTTATAGCGGCAGTGAAGGCAGGAGAGTTCTTGGCTTCCTTGGACATCAAGGAAGCGTATCTGCATATTCCCATCTGGCCTCCTCATCAACGCTTTCTGCGTTTTGCAGTCCTGGGCCGACACTTCCAGTTCAGAGCCCTCCCTTTCGGGTTGGCTACTGCTCCGCGGACCTTCTCCAAAGTAATGGTGGTCATCGCGGCCTTCCTGCGAAAGGAAGGAGTACAAGTCCATCCTTATCTGGACGACTGGTTGATCCGAGCCCCCTCTTATGCAGAGTGCGGCAAAGCTGTGGACCGGGTGGTTGCTCTTTTGAGCTCCCTGGGGTGGATCATCAACTGGGAGAAGAGCCTGCTGCGCCCGACTCAGTCCCTGGAGTATCTGGGAGTTCGATTCGACACCCAAGTGGGCAGAGTATTCCTGCCAGACAATCGGATTGTCAAGCTTCAGGCTCAGGTGGACCAGTTCCTAGTAGCCTCTCCTCTTCGGGCTTGGGACTATGTGCAGCTGTTGGGCTCTATGACAGCCACGATGGAAGTAGTGCCCTGGGCCAGGGCTCATATGAGACCACTGCAACACTCTCTGCTGCAGCGCTGGACTCCGATGTCGGAGGATTATGCTGTGGGCCTTCCCTTGGACCCAGCAGTGCGCAAGGCGCTGAGCTGGTGGATGCAGACAGACAAGTTTGTCTGCAGGAATGCCTCTGGTGACCCCGGAGTGGATTGTCGTCACGACGGACGCCTCTTTGTCGGGCTGGGGAGCCCACTGCTTGGGAAGGACAGCGCAGGGGCTCTGGTCTCCTGCAGAGGCAAATTGGTCTATCAACCTCCTGGAACTCAGAGCCATTCGGTTGGCGCTTTTGGAGTTCATCCCGGTACTGGCGTTGAAGCCAGTACGGGTCCTGTCGGACAATGCCACGGCTGTGGCCTATGTCAACCGCCAGGGAGGTACCAAGAGCACCCCTCTAGCCAAGGAGGCCATGAATCTATGCCAGTGGGCGGAAGCGAACCTGGAACAGCTGTCAGCGGCCCACATTGCCGGAGTCATGAATGTCAAGGCGGACTTTCTCAGTCGCCATACCTTGGAGCCCGGAGAGTGGCAGCTATCTGCTCAGGCGTTCTTGGACATCACGAAGCGCTGGGGCCAGCCGAGCCTAGATCTGATGGCGTCATCGGCCAATTGCCAAGTGCCCGCGCTTTTTCAGCAGAGGACGGGACCCTCGATCCCTGGGAGTAGATGCTCTTCTCCAACAGTGGCCGACACAAGAGCTTCTCTATGTGTTCCCGCCCTGGCCCATGTTGGGCAGGGTGCTAGACCGGGTGGCAAAGCATCTGGGCCGGATAATCCTGGTGGGTCCGGACTGGCCCAGACGTCCCTGGTATGCGGACTTGATCAGGCTCTCAGTCGACGATCCTCTGCGGCTGCCAGTGGAGCAGGGCCTGTTACATCAGGGTCCCGTGGTGATGGAGGATCCCCTCCCCTTTGGTCTTACGGCCTGGCTATTGAGCGGCAGCGTCTGAGAAAGAAGGGCTTCTCAGACAAGGTCATCGCCACTATGCTGAGAGCGAGGAAACGCTCTACTTCTACTGCTTACGCCAGGGTTTGGCGTATCTTTGCAGCGTGGTGTGAAGCAGGCTCACTTTCTCCCTTCTCTGCTCCAATTTCTTCAGTGTTGGCGTTCCTGCAAGAAGGTCTGGAGAAAGGCCTGTCGCTCAGTTCCCTTAAAGTCCAGGTAGCGGCTCTGGCTTGCTTCAGGGGCCGCCTGAAGGGTGTTTCCCTGGCTTCGCAGCCAGATGTGGTGCGCTTTCTCAAGGGAGTTAATCACCTGCGCCCTCCTCTGCACTCAGTGGTGCCTGCGTGGAATCTCAACCTGGTGCTAAGAGCATTGCAGAAGCCGCCTTTTGAACCCTTGTCGAGGGCATCTCTGAAAGACCTGACGTTGAAAGCAGTCTTTTGGTGGCTATCACTTCAGCCAGAAGAGTTTCCGAGCTCCAGGCGCTCCCATGTAGAGAGCCTTTTCTGCAGTTCACTGAGGCAGGAGTGACTATTCGCACAGTGCCTTCCTTCCTGCCCAAGATTTTCTCGCTTCCATGTGAATCAGCAGCTCTGTCTCCCTTCCTTTCGTAGGGAGGACTACCCAGAGGAATACTCTGCTCTCAAATTTCTGGATGTGAGATGTGTCATCATCAGATACTTGGAAGTGACCAATGATTTCCGGAAATCGGATCATCTGTTTGTCCTGTTTGCAGGTCCTCGTAAGGGTCTGCAGGCTGCTAAGCCTACAGTGGCAAGATGGGTCAAGGAAGCCATTGCAGCGGCTTATGTGGCCGCGGGGAAGGTGCCGCCTATCCAGCTGAAGGCTCACTCCACTAGAGCTCAGGCGGCCTCAATGGCAGAGGCCGGGTCCGTCTCCTTGGAAGAGATTTGCAAGGCGGCAACTTGGGCTTCGGCCCATACCTTCTCCAGGCATTACCGCTTGACTGTGGCTGCTCGGGCGGAGGCCCGGTTTGGAGCTTCAGTGTTGCGGTCAGGGATTTCAATGTCCCGCCCTGGGTGAGTACTGCTTCGGTACATCCCACCAGTCTATGATTGATCAGCATGATGATATGGAAGGTAAAATTATGTATCATACCTGATAATTTTCTTTCCATTAATCATAGCTGATCAATCCATAGCCCCTCCCAGATATCTGTACTGTTTATATTCTGGTTGCATTTCAGGTTCAAGTTTAGTCTTCAGTTCCTGTTCAGGAGGACTTCGTGTTCAAGTTTTTCAATGAATTCTTCAAGAGTTGAGACGAATTTGTGTTACAGTGAGCTGCTGCATTCCTCTCCCCTCCGTTTTACGGGGCTGGATTGAGACTTAAATTCTGCCGGCGCTCCCTCCCGCTTCGTGCGGCAGTAGGGCAGTTTTGTACCCCTCCCGCTTCGGCGGTGTTAGGGTCAGTCAGCTCCTCCCGCGGTTGCGGGATAAGCCAGATCCCCCCCGCATCGGCGGGTGTGGTGTCCCTCCCCCGCTCCGCGGGGATGAGCTGGACGGATTCCCTCCCCCACTTGTGTGGGGATGAGCTGGGTTAATTCCCCGCCCCCGTTTCGGCGGTGGTGAGCTGGGCAGAGTGTCCCTTCGTGGGTGTAATTCTCTAAGTGCTGAGTCCTGCGGATGGAGCTTGGATATTGACATACTGAGGAGTTTCCGGCAGCACATGACCACATATAGGGAGGCAAAAGGATTGCTCTCTATCTCCACCTGCTGGTAGATGGACACAACCCACCAGTCTATGGATTGATCAGCTATGATTAATGGAAAGAAAATTATCAGGTATGATACATAATTTTACCTTCCCGGTGTGGCAAGCGCAAATCAGCAGCAGGGCTCTGTAAATCGTGCTGTACAGATGTAAGAGCCGGCCTGAGCATGGCGAGCGGCGATACTTCCCGCTCAGAGCTGGCAGCGGACGCCATTTTGAATTCTCCGCATGGTGCGGCCTCCGTAGAGACGGAGAGCCCTGAGCGCGGGGGGGGGGGGGGGGGGGAGGAGACACACACCTCAAATTGAGGCTATTCAGGGAGTGGCTAGCCCCGGACGGGATCTGGGTGCCCAGGGCGAGTTTTTCTCTTCTGATTTTGAGTTATTTTTGCATAAAGCATACATGCTGAAAAGAGCTCTCCCTCAAGGGTCGTCTGAGGGCGCCTTCTATTGTCTTCCCCCCCCCCCCCCCCCCCCGGTGAATTCTGGCCTGGGACTGCCCGCTGAGGCTATTTTCCCTGATAATTGGCATAAAGAAATGCGTAGATTTGTGGTGCACCTCCTCCCCCCCCCCCTCCCCCCCATGTTCGGCCTGTGTGGATTCGGAGAGTTCTGGCAGGCCTTCGTGGTCTGAGGAGCTAGAGTCAGGTGCAGAATTAGCACAGGATCTGGATGATCCCTCCGCAGTGAGGATTTTCCACCGTGATGAGCTGCCAGTGCTTATTTCAGATGCCCTACAGGTCCTTTCTGTTGAAGAGCCTGACAGTGGCATGGCCTCCTCTGTGAATCCTAGGATGGCTAGTACCAAAAAGCCTGTTCGAGCCTTTCCTTTGCATGACTCCATCCAAGAGCTTATTTCCGCTCAGTGGGCTGACTCCGAGGGACCTTTGAAAGTTTCCAGGGCTATGGGGCAATTATACCCTCTGCGTGAGGAGCATTTGGCTCGCTTTGCAATGCCTAAAGTGGATGCCCTGGTCACGGCTGTGACAAAGAGAACTACCCTCCCTGTTGAAGGAGGAGTTGCCCTGAAGGATATACAATACCGTAGGCTGGAAGCAGCACTTAAACGGCCCTTTGAAATTGCAGGTCTTACTGTTCGGGCATCTGCATGCAGTTGTTATGCTGCTAGAGCCTGCCTGGCGTGGTTGCAACAGGCAGTGGAACAGCCCGGAGATGGAGCAGAGCCCTTCTCGGATGTGGCTCCGCGGCTGGAGTCGGCCTTGTCCTTTTTGGCTGATGCCCTTTATGATATTGTCAGAGCTTCGGCTAAACAAATGGCAGTAGCAGTGGCGGCTCACCGTCTTATTTGGCTACAACATTGGTCAGCGGACATGGCCTCTAAGCAAAGGTTGGTGAAGTTGCCCTTTCAAGGCCTTCTCCTATTTGGTGAGGAGTTGAAAAAAAAATTGTTAAAGGCCTGGGAGATCCTAAACCCCAGCGCTTGCCCGAAGATAGGCCGAGGCCTTCCTCCAAGGGCCAGGCGGTCCACTCCTCTTATAGACCTTGCTTCCGTGAAGCTAGAAGGTACCGCCCGGGGTGTTCTGCTGGGTTCACTTCTCGTGCCTGTTTTTCAGCAGAGGAACTCCTTTCGCTCGGACAAGCGTTCCGCAGCCATCGGCTCTAGGCCTGGAGTTCAGGGGCGACCCTCTCAATGATGGTCCGCCAGCCCCCTCCTCGCTTCCTGTCATCGGAGGACGTCTTTCCCTCTTTGCCGAGGAGTGGGTCAGTATTTCCTCAGATCAGTGGGTTCTGGACCTGATCAGAGATGGCTACAGAATAGAATTCTACGCCCCAGTAAGAGACGTGTTTGTGGAGTCCCGATGCGGTTCTGCCGCCAAACGGGCGGCGGTAGAGGAGACTTTGCAAGGTCTGATTCAGTTAGGGGCCCTGTCCCCGGTACTTCCCGCCGAACACGGCTACGGCCGATACTCCATCTACTTTGTGGTGCCGTGAAAAGATGGGTCTTTTTGCCCTATTCTGGACTTAAAAGAATTAAGTCCCTGAGAGTGCGGCATTTCCACATGGAAACCCTGCGCTCCGTCATTGCTGCGGTACAGCCAGGAGAGTTTTTCACGTCTCTAGACGTGAAAGAAGCTTACTTGCACATACCAATTTTGGCCCCCGCACCAGAAGTTTCTGAGGTTTGCGGTGTTGGGAAAACATTTCCAGTTCCAGGCCTTGCCTTTTGGCCTCGCCACAGCTCCCCGAACCTTTTCGAAGGTAATGGTGGTAGTAGCTGCTTTGCTCAGGCGAGAAGGTATCAGGGTTCACCCGTACCTAGACGACTGGCTCATCAGAGCAGACTCTGTAACAGAGAGCTATCAAACTACAGCCAGAGTGGTCTCAGTACTTCAATCTCTAGGCTGGGTCGTCAATATGGCCAAAAGTCACCTGACCCCCTCGCAATCTCTAGAATATTTGGGGGCCAGGTTCGACACAGACTCGGGCTATGTATACCTACCTGAGCTAAGGCGGTGCAAGCTTCAGAATCAGGTCCATCTGCTCCTGAGGATGCCCCGCTCGCAAACTTGGGACATTGTCCAGCTGCTGGGATCGATGACAGCCACATTGGAAGTGGTGCCCTGGGCGAGAGCGCACCTGAGACCTCTACAGTATTCCCTACCTCAAAGATGCTCTCCAGTTTCTCAGGATTATCAATGCAGACTTTCTTGGCTCCCTGCGGCCCCACTCAGCATGGAGTGGTGGCTCTCAGACAGCATGCTGCGGTGAGGAATGCCGCTGGCGCTCCCTGATTGGTGTCTAGTAGTGACAGATGCCAGCCTGAAGGGTAGTAGTGACAGATGCCAGCCTGAAGGGCTGGGGCGCACATTGCAAGGGGAAGCATGCCCAGGGTCTATGGACACCCAAGGAGTCGGAGTGGTCCATCAACCGCCTGGAGTTGAAAGCGGTGTTTCAGGCGCTTCTGGCCTTTTAAGTGACCCTGGAAGGATTGGCTGTCAGTGATGTCGGACAACACAACAGCAGTGGCCTACATAAATCGACAAGGCGGCACTCAGTGCAGAGCGCTGGCCGCGCAGGCCGAACAGATTTGCCACTGGGCCGAGCTGCATCTTCAGTTTCTGTCGGCAGCTCACATTGCAGGTCAGAGCAACGTGCAAGCCGATTATCTAAGCAGGCATCAGATCGATCCAGCAGAATGGGAACTAGCAGACGAAGCATTCCTGCAGAAATATGCCAAATGGGGCAAGCCCGTGATGGATCTTATGGCGACAAGTTCAAATTCCAAAGTCCCGTGCTTCTTGAGCAGACGGAGAGATCCTCGCTCGGCAGGGTTGGATGCCTTGACTCAGCCCTGGCCTCCGAGCCTACTATATGTGTTCCATCCGTGGCCCTTGATAGGGCGCGTGCTTCTGCGGATTCGGCTGCACCCAGGAGAAGTGGTCCTCATCGCCCCGGATTGGCCCAGGAGGCTTTGGTATGCGGACCTCCGACAGATGCTAGTGGAGGTTCCCCTACCTTTACCTCTGGTACCGAACCTGTTGTCACAGGGCCCGGTAGCCATGGAGGACGCCTGCCGCTTTGGTCTTATGGCATGGCGATTGAGAGGGCGCAATTGAGGGACAAAGGCTATTCAAACACAGTCATTTCCACTCTCCTGCAGGCCCGCAAGCGTTCCACTTCCATGGCTTATGCCAGGATTTGGCGCCAGTTTGAGTCTTGGTGTGCTTCAAAAGCGATCACACCCATGCGGGCTCCTGTCTTACCGATTCTGGACTTTTTGCAGGATGGTGTACAAATAGGCTTGGCCTATAATTCCCTACGGGTGCAAGTGGCAGCGTTGGCCTCCCTTCGTGGTAAGGTTGAAGGTGTGTCTTTAGCTGCTCATCCAGATGTGGCACAGTTTCTTAGTGGGGTGCTTCGGCTCAGGCCTCCCGTGCGAGCACCCTGTCCAGCTTGGAACCTGGGGCTAGTTTTGAAGGCCCTGCAGGCTTCTCCTTTTGAGCCGCTTCTGCGAGCATCGGAGAAAGATTTGACACTAAAGGCCATTTTTCTTGTGGCCATTACTTCGGCGAGACGGGTGTCAGAGCTCCAGGCGCTGTCCTGTGGAGACCCATTCCTGCAATTATCAGTCTGGGGTCACGGTTCGAACCGTGCCTTCCTTCATGCCTAAGGTGGTTTCAGTGTTTCACCTAAACATCCTATTTTCTTGCCCTCCTTTGATAAGGAGGAGTTTCCAGAATCTTTTGGGCAGTTGCATCTGTTGGATGTGCGCAGGACTCTGCTGCAGTATCTGCGAGTTACTATCTCTTTCAGGATCTATGATCATCTGTTTGTTTTGCTATCAGGTCCTCGCAGAGGGTCTCTAGCGTCTAAAGCCACTATTGCCCGCTGGCTCAAAGAAGCTATCTTTTCAGCTTATCTGCTTGCCGGCCGGTCTCCGCCTGTAGCCTTTAAGGCGCATTCTACCAGAGCGATTTCTTCCTCTTGGGCTGAAACTGGAGCACTCTCTCGTCAAGAGATATGCAGTGCAGCAACATGGGCTTCTAAGCTCTCTTTTGCCCGACATTACAGGCTGGATGTGGCTGCTAGGAGGGATGCGCGTTTTGGAGCACAAGTGTTAGCGCGTGGTGTGACCTGTTCCCACCCTATATAGGGATTGCTTTGTTACATCCCATACGTAATGGCTTCATCTGCTTGATGACAAGGAAGGGAAAATTAGGTTCTTACCTTGGTAATTTTCTTTCCTTTAGTCATAGCAGATGAAGCCATGAGCCCTCCCTGTATGATTGTCTGTATGCTGTGAATCTGTTTCAGGTTCTGTTCTTGTTTCCTGAAGTTCCTTCCTTGGGAGAAAGTTGGAAAACAGTCTTCAGGATTCATGTTCACTTATAGGAAGATGAGTCCATTCCCTCCAGTTTGTTTTGGAGGATGAGTTTATTCCCTCCGGGAGGTTGCGTGTATCCCCTCCAGTTATACAATAAGGAGGATGAGTTTATTCCCTCCAGGAGGATGTGTTCATTCCCTCCTTTTGAGTTCATGCCCTTGTTAAGGGGCCATCGTTCACTGTGAGGCAAGTTCATGTTATTCCCATTGCGGTTTGCCATACTGCTTTGGAAGCTTCAAATACTGAAGAGGCAGTGGAGCTGGCTGGCCATGAGGCACTGTGAAAAGTTGAGTGCTCTCTATCTCCCCCTGCTGGTTGATGGACACAACCCATACGTAATGGCTTCATCTGCTATGACTAAAGGAAAGAAAATTACCAAGGTAAGAACCCAATTTTCCCATATTCGCAATGGAGAAGTGTAGTTAGTGGGGTCCCTCAAGGATCTGTGCTGGAACCTCTGCTTTTTAACATATTCATAAATGACCTAGAGATGGGGGTAACTAGTGAGGTAATTAAATTTGCCGATGACAAAGTTATTTAAAGTCGTCAAATCGCGGGAAGATTGTGAAAAACTACAAAAGGACCTTACGAGACTGGGCATCTAAATGGCAGATGGCATTTAATGTGAACTAGTGCAAAGTGATGCATGTGGGAAAGAGGAACCCAAACTATAACTACGTCATGCAGGGTTCAGCGTTAGGAGTCACGGACCAAGAAAGAGATCTAGGTGTCATTGTTGATGATTATTATTATTAGTACATATCTCCTATAATAAAACGCACCCTCAACGTTCTGAAGTCTATGTGTGTGCGTCTGACATCAGACGCACGCACAGAAACTTCAACAGATGCTCAATCATGAAGCCACGCCCCGCAGCCGAGAACAGAACTTCGTATCCGTCAGCAGAGGTACGTGACGGCTTCAGGGGAGGTATTATCGGAGGAAAGGGTGGTGTCCACAGGGTCGCGGTAGGGGGGTCCAGGGAAAGATGAATGCTTCAGATTCCTTCTGCTCTGTTTTGAAGCTCCCTATTACACTCGCCGCAGCCGTCTCCCGTCCACCCTCCTCCCATGTGACCTCAGCGCAGCACTCATCCACCTTCACTAAAACAAATCAAGCAAAGCTGCAGGACGTTGACTAGACAAGAGTGGAAGTCAGCAAAGCAAGACAACGGTAAGCAAGGAAGCCCATCGGTTAATCTCTGTTTCCACTCCCCTATACAGCCGTCATTGGTATACACTCTAAAACAAGCAAACCTAGGAGCTGCTGCTTCACATTGTCGTATTTAAAGTGTTGTTCCATCTGAAACAAGTCTAAAGCTGGGGGGGGGGGGGAGGCACCCCCCTGGGACCCCCCTGCAACTGGGAGGGAGATTGGGAACCCCCCTGCAACTGGGAGGGAGGGAGGGCGGGTGAACCCTGCAACCGGGAAAAAGGGAGGGGGCACCCTACAAGTAGGAGACAGACCGGGCTGGGGGTGGGGTGCCACAATGGAACTGGGAGGGAGGGGGGACCCTGGCACATACTCTCATTCTCACAAACACACTCGCACCCAGTCTCACTCTCTCTCTGTCACACACACACTCGCACATTCACACTCTCACACACACTCTCTGAAACATACACACTCCTAGGAAAACCTTGCTAGCGCCCGTTTCCTTTCAAACCGAAACGGGCCTTTTTTACTAGTAAGTATATAAGCACTACCATACTGGGAAAAGACCAAGGGTCCATCAAGCCCAGCATCCTGTCTCCGACAGCGGCCAATCCAGGCTTCAAGAACCTGGCAACCCCCCCCCCTCCCCCCCAAAAAATATTTAATAATGTTCAGTGGACTTTTCCCTCAGGAATCTGTCCAAACCCCCTTTAAATTCCGTAAGGCCAGCTGCTGTCACTACATTCTCCGGCAATATAGACATAGTAACATAGTAGATGACGGCAGAAAAAGACCTGCACGGTCCATCCAGTCTGCCCAACAAGATAACTCATATTTGCTGCTTTTTGTGTATACCCTACTTTGATTTGTACCTGTGCTCTTCAGGGCACAGACCGTATAAGTGTGCCCAGCACAATCCCCGCCTCCCAACCACCGGCTCTGGCACAGACCGTATAAGTCTGCCCAGCACTATCCTCACCTCCCAACCACCAGCCCTGCCTCCCAACCATCGGCTCTGGCACAGACCGTACAAGTCTGTCCAGCACTATCCCCGCCTCCCAACCACCAGCCCCGCCTCCCGATCTTGACTAAGCTCCTGAGGATCCATTCTTTCGGCACAGGATTCCTTTATGCTTATCCCACGCATGTTTGAATTCCGTTACCGTTTTCATTTCCACCACCTTCCTGCGGGAGGGCATTCCAAGCAATCCACTACTCTTTCCGTGAAAAAATACTTCCTGACATTTTTCTTGTCTGCCCCCCTTCAATCTTATTTTATGTCCTCTCGTTCTACACCCTTCCCATCTCCGGAAAAGGTTCGTTTGCGGATTAATACCTTTCAAATATTTGAACGTCTGTATCATATCACCCCTGTTTCTCCTTTCCTCCAGAGTATACATGTTTAGTTCAGCAAGTCTCTCCTCATACGTCTTGTAATGCAAATCCCATTCCATTCTCGTAGCTTTTCTTTGCACCGCTTCAATTCTTTTTACATCCTTAACAAGATACGGCCTCCAAAACTGAACACAATACTCCAGGTGGGGCCTCACCAACGACTTATACAGGGTCATCAACACCCCCTTTCTTCTGCTGGTCACACCTCTCTCTATACAGCCTAAGAACCTTCTAGCTACGGCCACCGCCTTGTCACACTGTTTCGTCGCCTTCAAATCCTCAGATACTATCGCCCCAAGATCCCTCTCTCCGCCCGTACCTATCAGACTCTCCCTGTCTAACACATACGTCTCCCGTGGATTTCTATTCCCTAAGTGCATCACTTTGCATTTCTTCGCATTGAATTTTAATTGCCAACCTTAGACCATTCTTCTAGCTTCCTCAGATCCTTTTTTCATGTTTTCCACTCCCTCCCGGGTGTCCACTCTGTTACAGATCTTAGTATCATCCGCAAATAGGCAAACTTTACCTTCTAACCCTTCGGCAATGTCACTCACAAATATATTGAACAGAATCAGCCCCAGCACCGATCCCTGAGGCACTCCACTACTCACCTTTCCTTCCTCCGAGCGAATTCCATTCACCACCACCCTCTGGCGTCTGTCCGTCAACCAGTTCCTAATCCAGTTCACCACTTCAGGGTCCTATCTTCAGCCCCTCCAGTTTATTTAAGAGCCTCCTGTGGGGAACCGTGTCAAAAGCTTTGCTGAAATCTAAGTAGATTACGTCCATAGCTCGTCCCTGATTCAATTCTCCTGTCACCCAATCAAAGAACTCAATGAGATTCGTTTGGCACGATTTCCCTTTGGTAAAACCATGTTGTCTCGGATCTTGCAACTTATTGGCATCCAGAAAATTCACTATCCTTTCCTTCAGCATCGCTTCCATTACTTTTCCAATAACCGAAGTGAGGCTTACCGGCCTGTAGTTTCCAGCTTCTTCCCAATCACCACTTTTGTGAAGAGGGACCACCTCCGCCGTTCTCCAATCCCTCGGAACCTTTCCCGTCTGCAAGGATATATTAAACAAATCTTTAAGAGGACCCGCCAAAACCTCTCTGAGCTCCCTCAATATCCTGGGGTGGATCCTGTTCGGTCCCATGGCTTTGTCCACCTTTAGCTTTTCAAGTTGTTGATACACACTTTCTTACGTGAATGGTGCTCTATCCACTTCATTCTCAATTGTATTATTTCCAGTCCATCGCGGTCCTTCTCCAGGATTTTCCTCTGTGAAAACAGAACAAAAGTATCTATTTAGCAAATTTGCTTTTTCTTCTTCATTTTCCACATAGCGGTTCGCAGTATCTTTTAGTCTCACAATTCCCTTTTTAGTCATTCTCCTTTCACTAATATACCTGAAGAAATTTTTGTCACCCCTCCTTACATTTCTAGCCATTTGTTCTTCCGCTTACGCTTTTGCCAGTCGTATCTCTCTCTTGGCTTCTTTCATTTTCATCCGGTAATCCTCCATGTGTTCCTTTTCTTGAGTTTTTCTGTATTTCTGGAACGCCAACTCTTTATCCTTTATTTTGTCAGCCACTTGCTTGGAGAACCATATCAGTTTCCTTTTTCTCTTGCTTTTATTTACTTTCCTTACATAAAGGTTCGTGGCCCTATTTATAGCTTCTTTCAGCCTGGACCACGGTCCTTTCACTTCTCGTATTTCCTCCCAGCCCATCATCTCCTTCCTCAGGTATTCCCCCATTTTACTAAAGTCAGCACGCTTGAAATCCAGGACTTTGAGTTTTGAGTGGCCGCTCTCCACTTTAGCTGTTGTATCAAACCAAACCGTTTGATGGTCACTGCTGCCCAGGTGGGCACCCACTCGGATATTTGACACGCTATCCCCATTTGTGAGCACCAGATCCAGTGTCGCTCCCTCCCTCGTGGGTTCCAGAGTCTAACTACACGCTGAGTAAAGAAAAACTTTCTCCTATTTGTTTTAAATCTACCATATTCTAGCTTCATCTTGTGTCCCCTTGTTTTATTGTTGTTTGAAAGTGTAAACAAACGCTTCACATCACATTACATTTGTACCCCGCGCTTTCCCACACATGGCAGGCTCAATGCGGCTTATATAATAACAATAAGAAGAATTACAAGTCGTAAGAAGAATATACAATTTGTAGTAAACGTAATATTAATGGGGTTAACGGATAAGTAAATTGAACAAAGGAATTAGGTGTATAAGTAAATTGAACATAGGGGGAATGAGGTGTAGAAGGAAATGGGCGTTATGAGGTGAGCGTAGGAGGATTGAGAGGAATAAATGGAGAGGAAAAGATTAGGGATAGCAATAAGGATAATGGGAAACAGGTGAATATATAATAATCGTTGGTAAGGATCATGTGGGCATGCTTTAGTTAGTTGAATCGTTAGGGTAGGCTTCCATAAATAGATGGGTCTTAAATGCTTTTCTGAAGGGCAAAAGGCCGTTGATTTTTCGGATTGGTCTTGGTAGAGCGTTCCAAAGCTGGCTACCCAGAAAGGAAAAATTGGTTGCATAGAAGGATTTGTACTTAATACCTTTGCAGTTGGGTAGGTGTAAATTAAGGTAAGTACGGGAATACGACAGACTGTTTCTGTTTGGGAGGTTGATAAGGTTATTCATGTAGTTAGGGGCTTCTCCGTGTAGTATCTTGTAAATCATTTTGTGAACTTTAAAATTCTTTCTTTGATGGGGAGCCAGTGAAGCTTCTCTCGAAGAGGTGTTGCGCTGTCGAATTTTGACCTGCCAAAAATAAGTCTGGCTGCCATGTTTTGGGTAGTCTGGAGCTTTTTCAATATTAGGGACTTACATCCTAAGAAGACACTGTTGCAGTAATCTGCGTGTCTGAGTACAGTGGATTGTACTAGGTTCCGGAAGGTGTTCAAGGGAAGATAAGATTTCACTCATTTCAAAATCCACATTATGTTGAACATCTTTTTGGTAATGAATTTAGCATGGTTTTAGCATGGTTTTCAAAAGATAAATGGCTATCAGTCGTTACTCCAAGGATTTTCAAGTTGTCAAGTACAAGTATGGGAAGTTTAACCTCTGGGGTGCTAAGAGTAGTTGGCAGTGTCACGATTGTGACTGTCCATACCTGTGCTCACATCTCCCCCCCCCCCCCCCCCCCCCCGGTGGCCAGGTCCGGTGGCTGCTATGGACTGCTTTCCTTCTGTTCCAGAAGTCATTCTGGTCTGGTACGGATTTTCCAGTCTGCCAGATTTGCTTGGGTGGTTTGTAACTAAGCAGCACCCTTACCTGTGACTTCATCAGTGATTGCCTTTATTAGGCACCTGGAAGCCCTGCAACTTTGCCTTTGCAACGAGGTCTTCAGATGAGTTTTTGTCTGTGTGTGTTTGTTGCTTGGTCCAGAGTCTCTGCTTGTGGCTGCTTTGTGTGCAGCCTTCTGCCTTGCTTGTGGCTGCCTATCTTTAGCTTCCCCTTTCCTTTGCTTGTTCCAGTGTCTCTGTTTGTGGCTGCCTTGTCTGCAGCCTTCTGTCTTGCTCTGTTATTTGTCTGTACAGTCTAGCTAAGTGATGGCGAACCTATGGCACGCTTGCCCAGCCACTTTCCCTTCATCCTTCGTGGCCGCTACAAAAAGAAAAAAAAAAAAAACAAGCAATTGTGGCACCGCAGCCCAGGCAGTCATCGCATTGGCTGTTCGGCTCTGCAGCCAGTAGGGGGTGGTCGCCGGCGCGCACCTTCCACTTACGCCGCGTTCGCTGCCTTGCTCACTGTGTCGTCTCCTCCCACTGTAAGGCTCCTCTCTCCCGAGTCCCGCCCAAGGAAGTTTGCTCCTTCTCCAGTCCAGCCCATCTGGACTAAACTTCACGGCGTCGCATCTTCCTCCCCTTATGTCAGTGCGCCCGCCCACTGGTCTTCAGTGCAGCTGTGGTCTCCGCAACAGCTGCAGTGCTGCACTCCACCCCCGCTGAGCCACCGGTATCGTCGGCACTTGGCAGAAGAGAAGAATCTTGGCTTGCAGTTGGAGGAGCAGACAGAGCCCAGGTAATATCCCCAAACTTTGGAGGTTTTTTGTCACCATGAAATTCTTTATAGATTAGTTAGAAGTTTAATTTGCAGTGGAAGTTGAGGGTGGGGGGGTGGGTAGGCTTATTTATTGTCTCTCTTCCACCCTCCCTTAATACTTCCTCACAGATATATACACATTCTCTCCTTTGTTACCCCTGGAACTGGGAGGGAGGGAGGAGGGGACCCTGGAACTCAGGGGGAGGGAGGGCTGACTCTGGAACTGGGAGGGAGCCTGGAACTCGGAGGAAGGTGAAAGGGGGAAGGGAGAATGGCACTTTGCGATAATTAGATTTTGGGTTGCTGTTTGGGCACTCGGTCTCTGAAAGGTTCGCCATCACTGGTCTACCTATTTAGAACCCTGTATCCTGTGTGTAAATTCTCAGTCCTACCCTGTCTCAGTCAAGCTTGCTTGTATCCTGTGTGAGAATCCTGAGTCCTAACCCTGTTCCCTGTGTGTGTGAATCCTGAATCCTGTTCAAGTCTGTCCCAGGATTACTTGTGTTCCTGCTCTATCCTATGTCCTGCCGGCTGCCCGCACCTAGGGGCTCAACGCCTAGGGAATGGCGGTCAAGCGCAGGTGAAGTTAGGTCATTCCAGTCCTGTGTATTCCAGCTTGTTCACCTACCATTTCAGTTCCTGTCCGGCTACTCCAGTCCTGCTTATACCGGTGTTCAGTCTTGTTCCCTGCTTGGGGGTGGTTCTCCTGCTGCTGCCGGTTATTGACAGCGGCCCAAGGGCTCACTATTCCTGACGGTTGTGACAGGGAGGAGTGGAGAGTATTGAGATGAGAGGACTAAACACTGTGTTTTCTCTTTATTTAGTTTCATCTTAAAAGCATGAGCCCAAGAGTGCGCATGCCTGTGTTAATTTTATCTGAGATTTCAGATAAGTTTGATTTAAAAGGGATGAATATGGTGATGTCATCAGCGTAAATGAAGGGATTAAGGCCATATTTGGCTAGTGATCTGGCCAGAGGAATCATCATAAGGTTAAAAAGTATCGGAGAAAGTGGAGATCCCTGTGGCACTCCGCATTCCGATATCCATGGAGATGACATGTTTGTAGGCTCTTTGACTTAGTAGGATCTTGTAGTGATGAAGCTTTTTATCCAGTTAATGATATTGCCACCTATCCCAAGTTTGTCCAAAAGTTTAGTTAGGATGGTATGATCAACCATGTCAAAGGCGCTGGACAAGTCGAATTGCAGGAGGATGTAGTTGCTAATTGCTATTTCTTGTTTGAATTTGGATATTAAGGCAATAAGGACCGTTTCTGTGCTGTGGGCTGAATGGAAGTCCGATTATGATTCATGAAGGATGGAGAACTTTTGTATATACTCATTGAGTTGCGAAGTCACTCTGTTTTCCATCAGTTTTGTAATTAGGGCAATGGAGGCAATTGGACGGTAGTTAGTGATATTGTTTGCAGGTTTCTTGGAATTCTTTGGTATCGGTGTTTAGTAATATATTACCATGACTGGTGGGGAAGGAGCCTCGTTGGAGTAGGAAGTTTAAGTGAGTGGTAAGATCAGCAATGAAACACATTGGGACACTTTTCAAAAGGTAGTTGGGACATGGGTCGAGTTGGCAATAAGACCTGGAGAGTTTAGAAATGGTTTTGGAGACTTCTTCAGTAGTAAGGAGGGTAAAAGTGGTCCAGTATCGGTCAGCCGGTACTACATGTAAGCCAGGGTCCAGTTCGTCTAGAAAGGTGCCTACAGTGGAAGTGACTTGGGAAATCGACTTCAGAAGATTAATGATTTTGTCGTTGAAATAGCTAATTGGTCAGCAGAAGGACGGTTTGAAGGTGATGAAGTTACTGGATCAATATTTAGGAGAGTTTTTATAATTTGAAATTGTTTTTTTATATCTGTACTAGTCGCTCTAATTTTTTGTGTGTAATAGTCTCTTTTGACACGTTTAATGTTGTATTTGTAATTTATTTGTGACCGCTTCCATGCGTTGAAGTTACGGTGATCCTTCAGTTTACTCCATGCCTTTTCAAGTTTTCTGGTTTGCAACTTCAAATTTTTCAATAAATCGTTAAACCATGGTGAAGGGTTGCGTGTACGTAAATTTTGGGGGCATAGAGGCATATTTTCAAAGCACTTTGGGAGGCTAAGTTCCATAGGTTTCTATGGAACTTTGGGAGGCTAAGTGCTTTGAAAATGAGCCTCATAGTGGTGCAATTTCGTCTAAGATCATTTTGCATCTTTCGTCCCAGACTGTAAGGAAGAGGTCAGAATTGGGTTGCGTTCACCAATTATTGGCGTAGATGTGTTTCCAAAAAGTATCATTATCAATCCTTCCTCTAGTAAGAATCATTTTGGGGTTTTGTAATTTAGGTTGGTCCTTTTTACGCCATTGTAAGGTTAGGAGTGCTTTGTAATGGTCGGACCAGGGTGTAGGACCAGTCAATATCGGACATAATTAAATTTTGATCAGTAGAGAGTTTATAAGAAATATCAAGCGAGTGACCTTTGATGTGAGTGGGTTGTGGAGGAGGGAGAATAAGGTCACACATGTCAAAAAGGTCCAAACAATCTTGGGTATGTACTGATTTGGAGTCCTCCAAATGTAGGTTTAGGCCACCTATTAATATTACATATAGGTTATTAATGCACGAGTTGGATATGAAGTCCATGAAGGTGGAGTGGCTATGGGTCCAGTAACAAGGTGGTCTGTAGAATAGAATACAAGTTATATAATCACAAAGTGTAGGGTTGTGGAGTTTTATTGAGGCAATTTCAAGTTGTGGAGTAAGGCTTTCTGAGATGGGTTCAAGGGTGAAATTGGATCTGAAGATTAGTGCTATACCTCCAGTTTTCTCCTTTCTAGGCCAGTGCAGTATCTTGTATTCAGGAGGGCAGAGGTCAAGTATGATGGGATCTTTAGAATCACGGATCCACGTTTCTGTGATGAAGAGTAGGTCTAAATTGGCAGACTTAATCCAGTCAGTGATAATTTCACTTTTATTAACTACTGATCTGGCATTGATGTATCCTACTCGGACCAGTAAGTAAGGATTTGTTGTATGGGATGATGGCTGTATATTAATGATTTGTCTAGTATTTTAAACTTTGATTTTGGCTACAGTATGCATTTTTGATGCTGTGTTGCTTGTAAAGTTGTCTGTTGCTTTGGTTGTAACTGCAGTAATATTTTGTGAAGGATGGTTTGGAATTGAAGGGTTTTGCTGATTGTGGACAATTCTTGAAGGAATGATTGGCTTGTTTGGTCTTGTATGGCAATGAAGAACTGGTATGATATTAATTTCCGATAGTAGGGCTTTAGAGATTGCTTGAATAAGGGCTAGAGAATGAATGACTGAGTAATTTTAGGAAAATCATTTTGATTGGTTAGTGATGGCAGGATTTTGTGGTTAACTGTAAAGGGGCAACTGGAGAGCAGTTAATATAATAGAGCTCAGCAGTTATGATAGGAATAAAGGCTCACAGACTGAGGTGATCAGTTATCACACATTAGTTTAAGGTGGTCGGTAATCTCACAAAAGCTTTAGGTTTCAAATTCAGCAGATAGTTGTTTTAGTTAACTAGCTGGCTAATGAACAGACATGAACAATGTAAATAAATCAGTATATAAAACAGATTGAGGTGGTCAGTGATCACACATTTAGTTTAGGATTTAGATAGATCAATATTTAGAACAGACTAATCACACATTAGTTTAGGATTTAGATGAATCAATATATATATATTTTTTATTATATTTGTATCCCACATTATCCCACCTATTTGCAGGCTCAGTGTGGCTTACAGAGACCTGTTATGGTGTCGCCATTCCAGGATATCAAATACAATTGGTAATGCAAAAAAAAAAAAAAAAAGATACTGGGTGGGAAAGGAGGTCTAAGCAGATAGTTATGGAAAGATAACTTTCAGATCTGTTGGCGAAGTGGTATAGTTAAGCTATGGGTTCCCTTTGTAGAACTTGTTGAATAGATATGTCTTCAGAGATTTGCAGAAGTTAGATGTTTCGTTGATTGTTTTCAAGTCCGTTGGTAGTGCATTCCACAGTTGTGTGCTCATGTAAGAGAAGGTAGTCGCATGTATTAGCTTGTATTTTAGACCTTTACAGCTGGGAAGTGTAGATTGAGAAATTTTGCGCGATGATCTTTTGGAATTTCTGGGGGGTAGGTCCACGAGGTCTAGCATGTAGCTCGGGGCGTCTCCGTGGATTATTTTGTGTACAATCGTGCAAATCTTGAACGTGATGCGTTCCTTAAGTGGGAGCCAGTGGAGTTTCTTTCTTAGGGGTTTTGCACTTTCATATTTTGTTTTACCAATTAAGAGTCTGGTGGCGATATTTTGGGCTGTTTGGAGTTTCTTGATAGTCTGTTCTTTGCAGCCAGCGTACAGTGCGTTGCAGTAATCCAGGTGACTTAGTACCATTGACTGCACCAGGCTACGGAAGATGGATCTCGGGAAGTAAGGTTTTACTTTTTTGAGTTTCCACATGGAGTGGAACATCTTTTTCGTTGTGTTCTTTTTGTGGGTTTCGAGTGTGAGATTTCGATCAATGGTGACTCCAAGGATTTTCAGATTATTTGAGACGGTAAGAGAAAGGTTAGGTGTGGTTATGGTGGAGAAGTTGCTTGTGTTATGTTGTGAGGTGAGTACCAGACATTGTGTTTTTTCAGCATTGAGTTTTAACTGGAATGCATCCGCCCAGGAGTGCATGATTTGGAAGCTTTGGTTGATCTTGTTGGTGATTTCCTTAAGATCATGTTTAAACGGGATGTAAATCGTGACATCATCTGCGTATATATAGGGGTTGAGGTTGTGGTTGGCTAGTAGTTTGGCTAAGGGTATCATCATTAGGTTGAAGAGTGTTGGTGAGAGGGGGGATCCTTGAGGAACTCCACATTCAGGTGTCCATGGGGCTGATATAGAACAGACTGAGGTGGTCAATGTTCACATATTAGTTTAGGATTCAGATAAATCGGTATATAAAACAGACTGAGGTGGTCAGTAATCACACATTAGCTTAGGATTCAGATTCAAATAGATTAGGATTCAGATAAATCAATATATAGAACAGACTAATCATACATTAGTTTAGGATTCAAATACAGGTGAATCAATATATAAAACAGACTGAGGCGGTCAATGTTCACACATTAGTTTAGGATTAAAATAAATCGGTATATAAAACAGACTGAGGTGGTCCGTAATGACACATAAGCTTAGGATTCAGATTCAAATAGATCAGTAAATAAAATAGACTGAGGTGGAAAATAATCACACATTAGCTTAGGGTTCAAATTCAGCTACTAGAGGTTAATTTAGTTAAGTAGTTAGCTGGTTGTATTCTCAAGTTAAGATTTTATCAATTTTATCAAGCCACGTGCAATCCTCGTGGATAGAAGCAGCAGCTCTCGTGGTTTCTACCGTTCAGGTTCCAATCAGGCAGCTATGATCAGGTTCAAGTTGGATAGGTGGTACTGGCTTAACAGCTATGAACCTTCGCTTTACCTTGCTGGTATTCGTGTTTTTTTTTTTTTTTTTGCTCTATTTCTTCAGCAAGCTTCCAACTGGGTAATAGCTCTTTCCGAGTTGGTCTAATCCACAGCAACAAGTCATCCAGCAGGTCAATGGGAAGAACTGTACTCCACAGGTGCAAGTCTCGGCGACGGCACTCTACAGCAGCGGCACTCAGCGCCCAGCGTCGGCAGCAGGTACGGCTACTCCCGCTCGGCCAGAACAGCGGTTCTAGGAAGAGTAGACGTCACAACCGATGCTTGGCGGTGGCCACCCCGACCAGACACTTGCGGGAAGTTAGTTGCCCGAATAGAGAGGAAACTAGGCACACCGTTCGACCGCGGCACAACACAGCTGTTCGTATGCAAGATGCCTGTGGGAGGTTCCTGCTGAAATCTAGCTCAAAACAACTTTCGGGTACAACTGTCTGACTTGGGTCATTTTCCAGCCCAGGCTCCTGACCAAATTACAATCGTCACCCAGCCTGGGTCTCCGGAGCTAGCTGCCCGCACGTCCCCTAGGTGGCAGCCAAATTAGTAAATCATGAGGTGGGTAAGATCGAGTGATCACAAGGTCGGGGCCGCTCAGCCTCTTAATCGTAGGCAATCATTTAAGGCAGGTAAAATCAGCTTTTTTGGTGTTTCTGCAGTGTTCTAACCCATGAATGTGTGCGGAAGACAGGTAAACTTAGTAGGCACGATAGGCCCTCCACAGTGATCTGTAGTGTTCGAACTGGGTAGGCAACAAAGGGGCAGGCTCTACGGTGTTTCTCAATTCCTTACCCTGCAAGATCAGGTCGAGTTAGGGCCATTTACAATTAGTTTACAGTTGAATCAGTCGAGGGTCCTCCGAAGGTTAAAGAGTTTACTGTCTGTGCGTCGGCCATCTTGTCCTGTCCTTTACCATCTCCGTTGAAACCTTCTGCTCAATGTGCTGCTACGGCTAGGAAAGCAAATAGAATGTTGGGTATTATTAGGAAAGGGATGGAAAACAAAAATGAGGATATTATTCTACCATTGTATCGCTCCATGGTGCGACCACACCTCGAGTATTGTGTTCAATTCTGGTCGCTGCACCTCAAAAAAGATATAGTGGAATTAGAAAAGGTGCAGAGAAGGGCAACAAAGATCATACAGGGTATGGGATGACTTCCCTATGAGGAAAGGCTGAAGAGGCTGGGGCTCTTCAGCTTGGAGAAAAGGTGGCTGAGGGGAGATATGATAGTGGTCTATAAGATAATGAGTGGAATGGAACGGGTCGATGTGGAGCGTCTGTTTACGCTTTCCAAAAATACTAGTACAAGGGGGCATGCAATGAAGCTGCAGTGTAGTAAATTTTAAAACGAATCGGAAGGAAAGTTTTCTTCACTCAACGCGTAGTTAGACTCTGGAATTAGTTGCCGGAAAAGGTGGTTAAGGCGGTTGACTTAGCGGACTTTAAAAAAGGGTTGGACGGCTTCCTGGAGGAAAAGGCCATAGAATGTTATTGAATGGACGAGGGAATAATCCACTATTTCTGGGATGGGCAGGACAAATTTTGTTCTTTTGGCCACTGTTGGAGACAGGGTGCTGGGCTCGATGGACCCTTGGTCTGTCCCAGCATGGCGATGCTTATGTACTTAAGTTGATTTGTTTTTGAGTCCTTTGCAGCTTGGGTAGTGCAGATTTAGGTACGTTCATTTTGATTCGGATGTGTTTCTAGTTGGTAGGTTGATCAAGTCTGTCATGTATCCTGGAGCTTCACTGTGATAATTTTGTGAACCAGAGTGCAGATTTTGAAAGCAGTGCGTTCTTTGGGAGCCAGTGTAGTTTTTCACGAAGGGGTTTTGCACTTTCAAATCGCGTTTTTCCGAAGATATGCCTAGCTGCCATGTTTTGAGCGGTCTGAACTTTCTTTAAGGTTTGTTCTTTGCATCCCGCATAAATTCCATTGCAGTAGTCTACATGACTTAGTACCATTAATTGTATGAGGTTGCGAAATATTCCCCTCGGGAAGAATTGTTTCATGTGTTTGAGTTTCCACATTGAGTGGAACATTTTCTTTGTTGTGGATGTCACTTGGCTCTCTAGTGTTAAGTTGCAGTCCATTGTAACACCGAGGATTTTCAGGCTGTCTGAGATAGGGAGGGTGTAATCTGGGGTGTTGATAATTGTGGGGTTATCTGCGCTGTGTAGGGATGAGAGGATTAGACAGTGTGTTTTTTCTTTATTTAGTTTTAGTTGAAATGCATTTGCCCAAGAGTCCATGATGATCAAGCTGATCTTGATTTCGTTGGTGATTTCTGTCAGTTTAGATTTGTAAGGAATGAATATTTAAGAGCCTCCTGTGGGGAACCGTGTCAAAAGCTTTGCTGAAATCTTAAGGAATGAATATTGTGACATTGTCTGCATAGATGAAAGGGTTAAGGCCTTGGTTGGATAAGGACTTGGCTAGTGGGGTCATCATTAGGTTGAAGAGGATCGGTGATAGCTGTGATCCTTGTGGTACTCCGCAGTCTGCTTTCCACAGTGATGATATGTTTGAGTTTGATTTTACTTGATATGTTCTTGTGGTTAGGAAACCCTTGATCCAGCTAAGTGTGTTTCCACCAATCCCGAATTATCTAGTAGTCTTATTAATATATTATGGTTTACCATGTCTAATGCGCTAGACATGTCGAATTGGAGGATGAGGATGTTTTTGCCTATTGCTGTTTCCTGCTTGACTTTGGCTAGGAGAGTGAGTAGTACTGTTTCTGTGCTATGGAGGGGGTGAAAACCTGACTGTGATTCGTGTAATATTGAGAATTTGTTTATAATCTGTAAGTTGTTTGGCTACCATGCTTTCCATTAGTTTGACTGACAACGGAATGGATGCTACTGGACGGTAGTTAGTGATTTCATTAGTTTTTTTTCTTGGTGTCTTTTGGTAGCGGAGTAGGATATTGCCATTTTCCTTAAGGAAGAGACCTTGCTGAAGCATGTAGTTTAGGTGGGATGTGAGGTCTGCTATGAAGCGGTAAGGGGCGGATTTCATTAGGTAGTTGGGACAGGTATGTAGTTTACAGTGAGTGTTGGAGAACCTGCTGATCGCCTGTGCAACTGCATCGACGGTAAGGAGGGCGAATTTTAACCATGTTTGGTCAGCTGGGTATTCTCCAGTGGTTGGGTCCAACTCATTAAGGAAGATTTCAATGTCATTGTTGTCCTGAGGTAGCGTGTTGCGTAGGTTTGCAATTTTTTTCATTGAAATACTTAGCAAGTTTCTCTGCAGATGGGATGTCTGTATTCATTGTAGTGACCAAGTTGGTGTCTAGGAGTTTGTTCACGAGTTGGTATAATTTCTTCTTGTCTTTGTAATCTGTCCCTATTTTAGTTTTATAGTATGATCTTTTGGTCTGTCTTATTGCGTATTTGTATTTTCTTTGTGATTGTTGCCATGTGTTGTGTGTGTTTGTCTTTTGTTTTGTTTTTTCCATGCGCGTTCGAGTTTCCTGGATTGTGTTTTTAGCTTTTTCCGTTCATTGAACCAAGGTATCGAGTTATGCTTACGTGAAGTTCTTGTTCGTAAGGGTGCTATTTCATCTAGTATGCTTTTGCATCTTTTATCCTGTTCCACGTGGTAATGAATGGAGTCTGTCTGTACTGTCCATTCATTGTTGAGTAGAGAGGTGTGGTAGCCGTGTTAGTCCACTTTTATAGGTAATCAGTAGAAATAAAACATGGAAAAGAAAATACGATGATACCTTTTTTTATTGGACATAATACATTTCTTGATTAGCTTTCGAAGGTTGCCCTTCTTCGTCAGATCAGAAATAAGCAAATGTTGGTAGATGACAGTATATATAAGTGAAACATCAAAGCATTCTAACAGGAATGGGGGTGGATAGGTGAGAGACAGGTGAGATATGCATGGAGACAGGAGGGTGACAAAGCAGTACAATTTTATGGTTTATAATGGGCTGGAAAACCCAGATCTTTAAGTCCTGTCTGGTGGGTGTCAAAATATTTAATCATTCTGACTTCAAAGGTCTTACGTTCCTGTATTGTTTTAAAGATCCCTTTTAAGATTCTTACCATGAAGTCACTGGTACAGTGTTCTGGTTTTGTAAAGTGCTGCCCCACAGGCATGACCTCTTTATTGGTACTGGCATTTTTCATATGGTATCTATGTAGATTAAATCTCTTCTTTAGCATCTGACTGGTTTCTCCAATGTAGCAGCCTTCGTTGCATTTTTCACACTGAATGATATATACCACATTGGAAGATGAGCACGTGAAAGATTCCTTGATGTTGAATATTTTTCCTTTGTGAATGACCGTGGGGTCCTGTGAAATGTTTTGGCATCGTTTGCAGCTGAATATATTGCAAGGATGTATGCCATTCTTCTCTTTTTGAGTCTGTGTTGGGAGCTTTCTTCTAATTAGCCACCCAACTTAAAACACAAGCTATCAGAAGGCCAGCACTAGTGGGGATGGGAATATCTCTTTCAGTAATTCATCCTCCTGGAGTAGAGGCTGCAGATCTTTTATGATTTTTCTTAATTTTTCCAGCTCTGGGTTGTATGTCACTATAAGGGGGTGATTCTGTCTGTGGCTTTTTTTTCTTTGTACTGTGGCAGATTTTCCCTGGGTGTTTTGAGGGAGGAGGCAATATTCTTGGAGATTATTTTGGGGTTGTAGCCTTTCTGTTCGAAGGATGCAGTGTCCCCTGGGTCAGAGCAGATATGGTGGTATCTTGTGGCTTGACTGTTAATAATGGATCTTTTTGTATGTGTGATTTAGATTGTAAGCTCTTTCGAGCAGGGACTGTCTTTTTTTCATGTTCAGTTGTGAAGCGCTGCGTACGACTGGTAGCACTATAGAAATGATTTATAGTAGTAGTAAGGGTGGAAGCTGGAGTTGTGGAGGTAGCTGCATTTGTCTGTGGGTTTCTTGTATATGGATGTTTGTATATATCCATCGCTGATTGAGACTGTGGTGTCCAAAAAATTGACTTTCTCTGGGGAGTAGTCAATTATACAAACATCCATCCATATACATATTTGTTATAATCCCTTCTTCCGCCAGTGTAGGGATTTTAATTTGTAGTGATCAGACCAGGGTGTTTCTGTCCACTTAATATCTGTTATTATTAGGTTCTGGTCTGTTGAAAGTTTGTGTGAGATAAGATCAAGTGTATGCCCTTTGGCGTGGGTTGCTTGCATTTGTGGCCATTTGAGATCCCATAGGTGGAGGAATTCCTTACATTCTTGTGCGTTGATTGAGTTTGGGTCTTCTAGGTGAAGGTTGATGTCTCCTAATACTAGTACATTGGAGTTGGTTACACATGTGTTTTGAAATGATGTCCATGAAGTTAGTCTGGCCTTCGTTCCAATTACCTGGGGGTCTGTAAAACAAGACACAATTCAAGTGATCGCGTAGGATTTTGTTGTGGATTCTGATTGAGGCAATTTCAAGTTGAGGTGTCATGGACTCGGCAGTGGTTTCGGTGGTAAAGTGGGATCGATAGATTAGTGCTATGCCTCTGCCTCTCTTTTCCTTTCTGGTCCAGTGTGTGATTTTGTATCCTGGAGGGCACAGGTCTAGGATTATGGGGTCCTTTTGGTCGTTGATCCAGGTTTCAGTGGTGAAGAGTAGGTCAAGGTCTTCTGCCATGATCCATTCTGTTAGTATTGCTGTTTTGTTTACTGCGGATCTGGCGTTGATGCAGCCCACTGAATTGTTTGTAATGGGTCTTCAGCATCTGGTGTTGTGTGGACTTTTATTAGTTGTTTATTTGTTGAGGTGAGTTTGTTTGGACCCTTCTTTGCATTCTGTGGTGTTTGTCTGCATGTTGGTGTTCTTCCTTTGTTTACGTTGTCAGTTTGATGAGGTGTGGTGTAGAACGAGTAGAATTCAATTTTTTTTACCCATTTCAGAAATACAAAGACTAGGGGACACAAGTTAATATGGAAATACTATTAAAACAAATAGGAGGAAATATTTTTTCACTCAACGAATAGTTAAGTTCTGGAACTCTTCAAAAACAGCAGTTGGCATATCTGGAGGAAAAGTCCATAGTCTGCTATTGAGACAGATATGGTGAAGCAACTGCTTGCTCTGGGGTTGGTGGCATGGAATGTTGCTGTTAATTGAGTTTCTGCCAGGTACTTTTGAGCTGGCGTGGCCACTGTTGGAAACAGGATACTTGGTAGTTGGACCATTGGTCTGACCCAGTATGGCTACTCTGTTCATTCTTCTCTTTCTCCGGTGAGAAGACATTTTCAGGAGTTTTGGGAGGTGTGGGCCAATATCAGACTGGAAGTGCCATGTGCAAAGGCTCATGTGCTACCATTATAGGAATCTCTTCTCAGCCACTGGTTTCTGGTGTTGCAGAAGTATGACCTTCATCTTCCTTGGATGCTGTTTGCCAGAAGGAGTATGCCGTAGTGGTTATCACCCAGTAATTTGATTGTCAGAGCTCCCTTTCCTATAACGCAGTGGGGGAGATGGTGACAATGGATTCCAGCAAGTTGAGTTGGGGAGATCATTACAAGTTGCATGTGGACCAAACAGGCGTTTCGGTAGTTAATAAATTGCTTGGAGTTAGGGCAGTGTGGAATGACTTTGCTCCCTTTCTGGTGGGGGGGGGGGGGGGGGGGGGGGGAGGGCAGTCTGAGTTTTCTCTGACAATGAGACGGCTGTGGCTTATTTCAACAACTGTCCACTGGCGGCGGAGGAAGCTTCTCTCATGAGTTGAGTAAAGAAAAATTTCTGCTTTTCGGCAGCTCACATTGCTGGGTCCTTGAATGTAGAGATGAACTGATTTCGTTATCCAAATAGCTTGCATGTTCTTGAGATTTTGCATAATGTTCTGGCTTCACCTCCATTAACCTTCTCTTCTCGGAGAACTGGGCTGTAGGGAGTTGTCATTCTGGGGCAGCTGCAGTTCAGAGCATTGCTGCCACTCCTGCCCTCATACAGGTTTGCAACAAATTTGTTACTGAGGGGATTCTTTTATGGTACTGAAGCATTGCTCAGCATTTTTGAAAAATAACCAGTAATGCTGCACAAAGTACACCTTCAGAACTGAAATGCATATGTGGTGTTCTGTCTTGCTAGTATTCTCTGAATTTGGTAGGTGCAAAGTGAAGATTTGGTTCGAATATTGAATAATCAAGTGAAATCATTCTCACTAATATTAAAAGGCTTTCCTTTGAACTCATCACATACAAAGGGCAGTCTTGTATTGTTTCTCACTATGATGCACTACTTTATGCAAGCTAATTTACATAATGTTCTCCGAGGACAAGCAGGCTGCTTGTTCTCACTGATGGGTGACGTCCACGGCAGCCCCTCCAATCGGAACACTTTACTAGCAAAGGCCTTTGCTAGTCCTCGCGCGCTCATGCGCACCGCGCATGCGCGGCCGTCTTCCCGCCCGAACCGGCTCGTGTTCGTCAGTCTTCTTTTGTCCGCGCTCGGTACGGTCGTGTTTTCGCCGTGTCGTGCCCCGCAAAGTCGACCTCGCGTGTTCTTCGTGTTCTTTTCAAAAAAAAAAAAAAAACATTCTGTGTGTGGAAAGAGACTCTTCAGTCTCTTTTCCCCCCGCTATTTCCAGCTTTTTCGCCCCGGTAAGTTTTCTTTCGTCGTCGGGGTAGGCCGCTTTTAGGCCTCGGGTCGAAGTTTTCTTCCCCTTGTTTTTCGGGTGCCTTTTCCGCCATTTTGACTTTTGATCTCGCCGGCGTGATTTTTCCGCCCATGACATCGAAGTCTCCCAGCGGCTTCAAGAAGTGCACCCAGTACGCCCGGGTCATCTCGCTCACTGACAGGCACGCGTCGTGTCTTCAGTGCTTGGGGGCTGGGCACCGCCCGCAGGCCTGTAGTCTGTGTTCCCTTTTGCAAAAGCGGACTCAGGTAGCGAGATTGGCCCAGTGGAATGTTTTGTTCTCGGGCTCTTCGTCGACATCGGCACCGGGGGTATTGAGTGCATCGACGTCTTCAGCGTCCAGAGCTTCATCCTCGGCCGCCAGTGCATCGAGTGCATTGAGGCATCGGCCCTCTGCATCGGCGCTGAGACATCGGACAGCTGCATCGACGTCGGTGGTACCGGGACCTCGTCGGCTGATGTCGTCGGACGGTGGTGCTTCGTCTGGAGTGCAGGTGAGGGCTGTCCATTCCCCTGCTGGTGGCGGTGAGCCTTCGGGTGGGTCTCCCCCTACCCTGAGGGCTCCTGCGGTACAGCCCCCCCGAGACCGCCCTCCTTCGGCCTCGGCCCCGAGGAAGCGACGGTTGGATTCTACGTCCTCCTCGTCGGTGCCGGGAAGCTCCGGTGACATGCTTCGTTCCAAGAAGTCGAAGAAGCATCGTCATCGGTCTCCTTCCCGTGTCGGCACCGAGAGCTCTGGGTCGCCGAGGGAGTCGGCACCCAGTAGGCATCGGCACCGAGAGGACCGCTCACCCTCTGTCCAGGAGGTGTTGATGCGCTCCGCTCTGGACAGCCCGGAACAGCCTCCACGCCCGGAACAGGTTCTGACGTCGACGCCTGCATCGACATCCATGCCTTTCTCTGCAGCCGCTCTCAACGAGAGCCTCCGGGCCGTTCTCCCAGAGATTCTGGGAGAGCTGTTGCGCCCTACCCCTCCGGTACCGGCGGTGCTTGCGCCACCGGTACCGTCGAGTGTGGCGCCGGCTGGTCCATCGCCCGAGGTGAGGTCTCCGGCGTCGGTGCCGCCGCCTCCCAGGAAGGCTCCCTGACTACGTCGGCGGAGGGAGCTTCGCCGATGCGGGCGAGGGAGTCTACCTCTCGATGCCCCCATTGTGGACGTGGCTCCACAGAGTCGAGTCAGGCGAGGTTGCAGACACAGGTCCCTGAACTTGTGTCTGACACCGAGGGTGAGGCCTCGTGGGAAGAGGAAGAAGACCCCAGATATTTCTCTGACGAGGAGTCTGAAGGTCTTCCTTCCGATCCCACTCCCTCTCCTGAGAGACAGCTTTCTCCTCCCGAGAGTCTGTCTTTTGCTTCCTTTGTCCGGGAGATGTCTACGGCCATCCCCTTCCCGGTGGTTGTGGAGGACGAGCCCAGGGCTGAAATGTTTGAGCTCCTGGACTATCCTTCTCCACCTAAGGAAGCGTCCACTGTACCCATGCACCATGTCCTAAAAAAGACATTGCTGGCGAACTGGACCAAGCCTCTAACTAATCCCCACATTCCCAAGAAGATCGAGTCCCAGTACCGGATCCATGGGGACCCAGAGCTGATGCGCACTCAGTTGCCTCATGACTCTGGAGTTGTGGATTTGGCCCTAAAGAAGGCTAAGAGTTCTAGGGAGCATGCTTCGGCGCCCCCGGGCAAAGACTCTAGAACCTTAGACTCCTTTGGGAGGAAGGCCTACCATTCTTCTATGCTCGTGGCCAAAATTCAGTCCTACCAGCTCTACACGAGCATACACATGTGGAACAATGTGCGGCAGTTGGTGGGCTTGGTGGATGCGCTCCCCCCTGAGCAAGCCAAGCCTTTTCAGGAGGTGGTCAGGCAGCTGAAGGCGTGCAGAAAATTCCTGGCCAGAGGGGTGTATGACACCTTTGATGTTGCGTCCAGGGCCGCTGCTCAAGGTGTGGTGATGCGCAGATTCTCATGGCTGCGTGCCTCCGACCTGGAGAATAGAATCCAGCAGCGGATTGCGGACTCGCCTTGCCGTGCGGATAATATTTTTGGAGAGAAAGTCGAACAGGTGGTAGAGCAGCTCCACCAGCGGGACACCGCATTCGACAAGTTCTCCCGCCGGCAGCCTTCAGCATCTACCTCTACAGGTAGAAGATTTTTCGGGGGAAGGAAGACTGTTCCCTACTCTTCTGGCAAGCGTAGGTACAATCCTCCTTCTCGACAGCCTGCGGCCCAGGCTAAGCCCCAGCGCGCGCGCTCTCGTCAGCAGCGTGCGCCTCAGCAAGGCCCATCGGCTCCCCAGCAATAGCAAGGGACGAGCTTTTGACTGGCTCCAGCAGAGCATAGCCGACATCCAAGTGTCAGTGCCGGGCGACCTGCCAGTCGGAGGGAGGTTGAAAGCTTTTCACCAAAGGTGGCCTCTCATAACCTCCAATCAGTGGGTTCTCCAAATAGTCCGGCAAGGATACACCCTCAATTTGGCCTCAAAACCTCCAAATTGTCCACCGGGAGCTCAGTCTTATAGCTTCCAGCACAAGCAGATACTTGCAGAGGAACTCTCCGCCCTTCTCAGCGCCAATGCGGTCGAGCCCGTGCCATCCGGGCAAGAAGGGCTGGGATTCTATTCCAGGTACTTCCTTGTGGAAAAGAAAACAGGGGGGATGCGTCCCATCCTAGACCTAAGGACCCTGAACAAATGTCTGGTCAAAGAAAAGTTCAGGATGCTTTCCCTGGGCACCCTTCTTCCCATGATTCAGGAAAACGATTGGCTATGCTCTCTGGACTTGAAGGATGCCTACACACACATCCCGATACTGCCAGCTCACAGGCAGTATCTGCGATTTCAGTTGGGCACACGTCACTTCCAGTACTGTGTGCTACCCTTTGGGCTCGCCTCTGCGCCCAGGGTGTTCACAAAGTGCTTGGCTGTAGTAGCAGCGGCACTTCGCAGGCTGGGGGTGCACGTGTTCCCATATCTCGACGATTGGGTGGTGAAGAACACATCCGAGGCAGGAGCCCTGCAGTCCATGCAGATGACTATTCGCCTCCTGGAACTACTGGGGTTTGTGATAAATTATCCAAAGTCCCATCTTCTCCCAGTGCAAAAACTCGAATTCATAGGAGCTCTGCTGGATTCTCGGACGGCTCGCGCCTATCTCCCAGAGGCGAGAGCCAACAACTTGTTGTCCCTCATCTCGCGGGTGCGAGCGTCACAGCAGATCACAGCTCGGCAGATGTTGAGATTGCTGGGCCACATGGCCTCCACAGTCCATGTGACTCCCATGGCCCGCCTTCACATGAGATCTGCTCAATGGACCCTAGCTTCCCAGTGGTTTCAGGCTGCTGGGGATCTAGAAGACGTGATCCACCTGTCCACGAGTTTTCTCAAATCCCTGTATTGGTGGACGATTTGGTCCAATTTGACTCTGGGACGTCCTTTCCAAATTCCTCAGCCACAAAAAGTGCTGACCACGGATGCGTCTCTCCTGGGATGGGGAGCTCATGTCGATGGGCTTCACACCCAAGGAAGCTGGTCCCTCCAGGAACGTGATCTGCAGATCAATCTTCTGGAGTTGCGAGCGATCTGGAACGCTCTGAAGGCTTTCAGAGATCGGCTGTCCCACCAAATTATCCAAATTCAGACAGACAACCAGGTTGCCATGTACTATGTCAACAAGCAGGGGGGCACCGGATCTCGCCCCCTGTGTCAGGAAGCCGTCAGCATGTGGCTCTGGGCTCGCCGTCACGGCATGGTGCTCCAAGCCACATATCTGGCAGGCGTAAACAACAGTCTGGCCGACAGGTTGAGCAGGATTATGCAACCTCACGAGTGGTCGCTCAATTCCCGTGTAGTGTGACAGATCTTCCAGGTGTGGGGCACCCCCTTGGTAGATCTCTTTGCATCTCGAGCCAACCACTAAGTCCCTCAGTTCTGTTCCAGGCTTCAGGCCCACGGCAGACTGGCATCGGATGCCTTCCTCCTGGACTGGGGGGAGGGTCTGCTGTATGCTTATCCTCCCATACCTCTGGTGGGGAAGACTTTGTTGAAACTCAAGCAAGACCGAGGCACCATGATTCTGATTGCTCCTTTTTGGCCGCGTCAGATCTGGTTCCCTCTTCTTCTGGAGTTGTCCTCTGAAGAACCGTGGAGATTGGAGTGTTTTCCAACCCTCATCACACAGGACGAAGGGGCGCTTCTGCATCCCAACCTCCAGTCTCTGGCTCTCACGGCCTGGATGTTGAGAGCGTAGACTTTGCCTCTTTGGGTCTGTCAGAGGGTGTCTCCCGCATCTTGCTTGCTTCCAGGAAAGATTCCACTAAGAGGAGTTACTTCTTTCTGTGGAGGAGGTTTGCCGTCTGGTGTGACAGCAAGGCCCTAGATCCTCACTCTTGTCCTACACAGACCCTGCTTGAATACCTTCTGCACTTGTCTGAGTCTGGTCTCAAGACCAACTCTTTAAGGGTTCACCTTAGTGCAATCAGTGCATACCATTACCGTGTGGAAGGTAAGCCGATCTCAGGACAGCCTTTAGTTGTTTGCTTCATGAGAGGTTTGCTTTTGTCAAAGCCCCCTGTCAAGCCTCCTACAGTGTCATGGGATCTCAATGTCGTTCTCACCCAGCTGATGAAACCTCCTTTTGAGCCACTGAATTCCTGCCATCTGAAGTACTTGACCTGGAAGGTCATTTTCTTTGTGGCAGTTACTTCAGCTTGTAGAGTCAGTGAGCTTCAGGCCCTGGTAGCCCAGGCCCCTTACACCAAATTTCATCATAACAGAGTAGTCCTCCGCACTCACCCTAAGTTTTTGCCAAAGGTTGTGTCGGAGTTCCATCTGAACCAGTCAATTGTCTTGCCAACATTCTTTCCCCGTCCTCATTCCTGCCCTGCTGAACGTCAGCTGCACACATTGGACTGCAAGAGAGCATTGGCCTTCTACCTGGAGCGGACACAGCCCAACAGACAGTCCGCCCAATTGTTTGTTTCTTTTGATCCCAATAGGAGGGGAGTGGCTGTGGGGAAACGCACCATATCCAATTGGCTAGCAGATTGCATTTCCTTCACTTACGCCCAGGCTGGGCTGGCTCTTGAGGGTCATGTCACGGCTCATAATGTTAGAGCCATGGCAGCGTCGGTAGCCCACTTGAAGTCAGCCTCTATTGAAGAAATTTGCAAAGCTGCGACGTGGTCATCTGTCCACACATTCACATCTCATTACTGCCTGCAGCAGGATACCCGACGCGACAGTCGGTTCGGGCAGTCAGTTCTTCAGAACCTGTTTGGGCTTTAGGATCCAACTCCACCCCCCGAGGGCCCTGTTTGTTCTGTTCCAGGCTGCACTCTCAGTTAGTTGGTAAATTTTTTAGGTCAATCTCAGTTATGTCCTCGCCGTTGCGAGGCCCAATTGACCATGGTTGTTGTTTTGAGTGAGCCTGGGGGCTAGGGATACCCCATCAGTGAGAACAAGCAGCCTGCTTGTCCTCGGAGAAAGCGAATGCTACATACCTGTAGAAGGTATTCTCCGAGGACAGCAGGCTGATTGTTCTCACAAACCCGCCCGCCTCCCCTTTGGAGTTGTGTCTTCCCTTGCTTTGTTTTGCTACTTATGAGACTGACGAACACGAGCCGGTTCGGGCGGAAAGACGGCCGCGCATGCCCGGTGCGCATGAGCACGCGAGGACTAGCAAAGGCCTTTGCTAGTAAAGTGTTCCGATTGGAGGGGCTGCCGTGGACGTCACCCATCAGTGAGAACAATCAGCCTGCTGTCCTCGGAGAATACCTTCTAAAGGTATGTAGCATTCGCTTTTTGTGCATAAGCAGAAACTTAAAGTGCCAGTTTAACATTTTTGAAAGTGTCACCACCTTAGCTACTCATATTGTGATGGCAATTGTTTTTGAGTGTCACTCAGTGCAGTGGAGGCAGTGCATGCAAATTTCTCATATGAATATTCATTGTGGATATCCTGAAAACCTGAATGGCCGGGGTTCCTCCAGGACCAGGTTTGTGGACCTCTTGTTTAGGAATTTAGAAGTGAAATTTTGCATGGAGATCCTATTGTCAGGCAATACGAGAGCAGAAAAATTAACTTTGGGTCATTGTCATTCCTCATTTTCTCTGCTATGTTCAAAAACACTGTTGTGATTTTTGTTTCCCCTTTATAGCAATATGAGCCGTGAAGACCGGAACATTCTGCGTATGAAGGAAAGGGAAAGGCGAAATCAAGAAATTCAGCAGGGTGAAGAAACCTTTTCATCTAATTCTCCTCTCTTTGCGGAACCATATAAAGTTGTGAGTTGAGTATTTATATGTTGCTGTTCTAGCAAAAAAAATCATATTTCAATATCTAAAGGTTCTCTGCTACTTTTTCCCCCCTACCTGTCTTTCATGCTGAATGTTAGGTAGCTAGTAACAGCACCTAAAATAAGGGTTTCCTACCACTGAACCAACCAGGCAGAAATAGGGTACACCAAACATAAAAGGGTTCAGTTTCTGGCTCTGTGGGACACTTACTCTTTCCAACCAACAGAAAGTATATAGAAGGTGTTGGGAATGTTTGGGAAAAAACAACTCTTGTAAAATTTAACAAGACTCAATGAGCAAAATTGAACCAAGGTTTCTAGAGAAATTAGCGTTCTCCCCCCCCCCCCCCCCCCCCCTTGAAAAAAAGGCCCTGTGCATTTCTGTTGGAAAAAGAGCTCCAAGTATTGCGGCATACAGTGAAATTTAGCAGTTAGATTTCTTCCTTTCAAAGTGCCTCTCCTTTTTTCTCTACTGTCCTCGCCCCAAAGTACTACACCCTGAAAATTGCCCCACCTCCAAAAAGAATCCTGCCCACAAAGTGCCCTCGCACTCAAAACCTAACCACCTCACACTAGCGCAAACATGTAACCCCCAACCTACATATATACGCATGTGTTCACATCCAGCAATCCGCATGCAACAGACATATGTTCACCCCTATTTATATGCAAGGTGAGGCAAATAAAAGCAACCCCGTAGAGTGTTTTTTTGGGTTTTTGTTTTTTTTGGGCCATTTTCTCAGCAACCGCTTTGAATTTCTTCGTACATATTTAATCATACTTACATATTACTATTAAGCAACGTTTAATTATCTTAAGCTATGTTAATGTTACTGACATTTTAGCATTACTACCTAGTGGTTTTTGCACGTTAAAAATGCTTGAGCTAAAACGGTAAAGTATCATTGAAAAGATAAGTTAACAATGTGTCGGAATTTTGCAGTCCGTGTGAATGCTAAGTGACCACCCCCAGCTTTAACACAGGCCTTCAGTCTCTTTGGAAAGTTCTTAACAGCCTTGTCGTTCGGTCCCTGTGGCAGGCTGTCCCAGATCATCTGCAGTGCTTCCTTGAGTTCAGTGATTGTTTGCAGCTTTGGATGGAGCTTGCGATAGGCCTCCATTCGCTCCCCAGACAAAAGTCTACATCACTGTGATGTCATTAACAGTAAGTTGGTACCTCTTTTTTTTCAAATAATGGTAATTTTACAGTTTAAACATATTTTTGTAAAAAGCATGAAAATTGCTGGGTGGTCACACTAAAAAGTCTAAGTTTGCCGTGTTTAAAAGATGAATATCAGCACACAAATGTAGATATTAACAAATAAGGCTGTAAAATTTCACATTGACATTCCAAGCGGCTGCTGAAAAAACAGCAAACAATTGTAGGGGATTACTGTTTTTGCCTCGCCATGTGTATAGTGGGATTGGAAAGAATTATGAGCCATACGCCATATGCTTTCCTCACTATTTAAAACTTAAAATATTTCTTGACACGCATCATTCTGTTTTAAATGTGAACCTCAAGCATCTTCAAGTCTATTATTTTTTAGGATATTCATGAGATATATATTCACACACATTTGGTATAAGCACTGGGTTAATTTGCATATTTGGGTACCTGAAAACCATACTTACTTTGAGGTTCCCAAGGATGAAATTAGAATACAAAGGCCAGGAACTGGAGTTCTGTCATAATGGTTGTTTCTGAACTGTTGAACACAACTTATGCTTGACATTTAATTTTCACCAATTTATTTATTTGTGACATTTATATCCCACATTATCCCAAACAAGTTTGAGTTCAGTGTGACTTACAATAAACAGTATAGGATACATAACAAAGAATAATGCATAAGAAAGTAACCTGTTGTAAGAATCCAATTTTACAGTACAGTATCATAAACATACTGGGATAGCTATGGATGTTTAACATTTAGAAAATCTATTATGAATGAGAAATTGTACATGAAGGAAAGAGAACGTTAATGGTAAATAGAATAATAACCAATTCAGGTAATAATTAGTTGTTTGAGATATGCTTGTTCTTTGTGAGGGTTTGTTTGAATAGGAGCGATTTGAAGATTTTGCAGAATCTAGTATAGTTCTTATTTTGAGTGGTAAGGAGTTAAGCCATTTGGTACCTAGGTAAGTGACGTCTGCAGAGTAGACTGTTTTTTAGATCACTTCTTTGCAATTTGGGAGGTGTAGTCTGAGAGAGTTTCTTGCCTCATATTTAGTGTTTCTTTGAGGTAACTTGTAAAACCCTATTGAGTGTCCTAAAATGGTGTCGTCATGCACCTAAAGAAGAGGAAATATCCACTCTACTTTATATAAAGGCTTATAAAAGGTGAACAGATGTAAAACGAAGAGGTATCAGAGTGGATAAGGTGATGGGCTTTGTAGTAATTGTACACCTTTTTGAATGTGTCATATATTGCAGAAGGAAATATCCAACTGGCAGTGGTCAGCGTTTCTTTAAACCATGGCCACCACCAGGTATATTAAATTCAGATATTCAATACTGCCATTGAATATCCAGGTCTGGGGCAGCCGCCAGGAGTTTCACAGGCAATACTAAAATTCAGCAGCAGCACCCAGATATCTACCTGATAAACTTAGGACAGCCTTATTGATGTACTGCTGTTGACTATTGGCAATGCCTAGGTTATTCCCAGCTGTGCCCTGATGCTACCTCTGGCACTGACCAGAAAGTGCAACCGCAGTCGAACAAGATATTCAGTAGCACTGTCCAGTTATGTGCCTCTGAGGTTTTGTCAGGACCTGATCAGCCTCTCATACCCAGTTAAATAGCACTGAATGTTGCCCCTATACTGAAATGTTCCTGATAGTAGAAGTGTTCATGGTTCAGTTGATGTCATACACTGTACACACTGGTCCACAGAGAGTGCTAAGTGCCAATGAACAAAAAGAAAAGTGTTAATAGTGCAAAACTCTATGAACCGCTATCCTTACTCCCTCTTTACAGTGCTGCATGGCACATATAATTCACTGAGTCACTGCGGTGACGCCCTACACATCTTGTGCTTCTTTCTCATTACAGTAGAAACAGCAGCAACACACTTTCTGGCCTAATAATAAAAAATGTTCCCCATACCATCCCTCATAGGTTTTGACACCTAGCTTAGCAGTGGAACACTTTTAAAGCTCTACAGGTAACGTGAACTGCTTTTTTGTCTACCGAGGAGGAGGTGTGCAGAATTTAAACCTTCATGTTGCTTGTCTCTGGTTATAATTTCTGGCATGTTAAAGGGACTCTGTTGCACAGTGTTTTACCCAGTGAAAAACATGTGCAGATGTTATCCTGTGTTCTCGTTGCTGTCAGATAATTAAAGTGTTATACAGTGGCATATAAGAACATAGGAGTAGCCATACTGGCTCAGACCAATGGTTCATCTAGCTCAGTATCCTGTTTCCAACAGTGGCCAATCCAGGTCATAAGTACCTGGCAGAAACCCAAATAGTAGCAACATTCCAAGCTACTAATCTAAGGGTAAGCAGTGGCTTCCCCATGTCTGTCTCAGTAGCAGACTATGTTCCTCCAGGAACTTCTCCAAACCTTTTTTTGAACCCAGATACGCTAACTGCTAATACCACATCCTCTGGCAACGATTTCCAGAGTTTATTCGCTGAGTGAAAGTCCACCAAAGAGAGCAGGTGGTGCATAACAAACTCAGATGACATCAGAAGAGTGTGTACTGTAATTTGTGAAAAACTAAAAGGCTATTATTTAAAACCCAACATAGCCGTGCTTCTGCATGTTGGCCTTCATCAGTGGGTTTGCATACGTTAAAACAAAGCCCAGTGTGCACAATAAAAGTTCTATACAAATGTTGTAATAGTTTGGTTCTACATGAATCCAAGGTTGGATTCCCACTGAGGGGGCCGTCAGTTTGGCACAGAACACATGTAGGGAAAGAGAGCCTCCGGCTCAAAATGTATTCCTGCATAACATTAACAGATTGTTTCTGCAGCCTGTTGCATAGGATGTTAGGAAGTCCTCACTGGAGTTGCAGCAGTGAGTTTCAGACTGCCTGTAAAACAGCATTGAGAGAACTGGCACTTTAAAGCATAGCTGTCGGCCGTGCCCCGTGGCCATGTCTGGTTTAAACAATGGCTCTGTGTAATTGTCTTTAGGTTTTTTTCACATAGTGTAAATAAATTGGTTTGATTTTTCTGCTTAATTTATTTCTAAACTTCTGTAAGGTTACATTACATTTTGCATTTGGGTTCATTACATTCTTCCTTCACTATAAAAGGAACTGATTTGGTTACATATTCCTTTGCTTTACATGGATATAGCACCATACTCTAAAACAACCACTTATTAAAGTCTCTTGCCTCTGTCTGCAGTGATATAGGGTCCAGGCCACTTTAAATTCCTTTGCAATGCTACCTCATATAGGGTCATATATGGGATTGGCAAGCTGTACTCTACTCATGATTTTCCTTATTTCCCAACTGATCTGCATGATTGCAACTGAATCTGCCCAACTCATCGTCCATGAACATAGGCTGTGTCACTGGTGCTCTAGAAGTAGTGCTAAAACCTGGAGAAAGTACCCTTGTAAGTACATATTTGTCTTTCTTTTTAAATATATTTAATCTTAATTCATAGTAATCATGGCCATATGTATAATTCTTTTTTACTAGTACATGTTTCTATTGATAGTCTAGGATAAAATGCTGTACGATGTACTTCGAATTACATTTGTTTCTATCAATTAATTGCCTTACACTTTTTTTTTTTTTTTTTTTTTTTTTTAATTTTGTTTTCTATATTAGAAATGAAGAGGTCTGGACCCTCTTGTAGAAAAGTGGTCAGGCATCCTACTTCCAGGTCTAGGAACTGGGGATAAAGGGCTGCCTGACTGCTGTAGGATTGTACTGCATGCCAGTGCACAGCACAAATGAAAGATGTACGTATAAGTTGTAAGTAAACTTTTTCTGATGCACCGGATGTTTGTATGACACTATTTCGATGTCTTGACTGCAAGTATGAATTCATGTGCTGTTTGCTTGCTCTGGGTTGAGCTTCGTCTCTCAGTGGCCCTGACCACTTCAGTGCCCCACACCCCCCTCCCGCAGCAGTGAATGAGAGAGTGCTGTGCCAGCTACATGTCCTCCTTCCTGCCACGTCCCACCTCCTTTGAAGTAACTTCCTGTTTCTGCATCGACAGGAAGAAGGACCTGTGGCTGGCAAAGCAGTCTCTTTTAATTGCTGGCACTGGGTCCTCCTTGGAGGCTGGGCCCAGGGAATCTTGCCCTCCCACAACAGCCCTGTGTGTAGTGCATGTGTGTTTGTTTGCATTTGATTGCTTAACATTTCACTTTATTCATGTCTTGATATCCATCACAGTATATATCTGAGCAGTTACAGTAGGGAATATAATTTTTAATAAGAGCTTTGTACTTGTCTTGCTCATGGGGCCCATTTTCAAAGCACTTAAGACTTACAAAGTTCCATAGAACTTTGTATGTCTAAGTGCTTTGAAAATATATCTGGCTCACAATGATGCATCAGTGAACATACTCATAATTAATAGATCATTTGTAGTATGTTTGCTGTGTGTTACTTTGAAGTTGGTATTAAACCTTTTGGCTGCTTCTTCACCGTTTTGTTTGCCTGAATCAGGGATGGGCACACTTTGTCCTTGAGGACCACAACCTGGTTGAGTTTTAACGCATGATGTAGTTGCCTGAACTATTTCATGATATACAAATTATATTCATTATTAAAATGCTGAAAAATTAACTGGGTCGCAGCTCTTGAGGACCAAGTTTCCCTCACTTTTACTAAATGCAGGTAGCTTTTTTTTTCCTCATTTTGCAACAGTGGTTACAGTGTTGGACACTTTCAAATGTTATGATTTGTGCTTTTTTGTTTTTTTTTGTCTGGGCCACTCTTTGCTTTTTGGTTTCTGAGTTTGCATAATTAGGGATTAAATACTTTCTAAAATACATGATTTTTTTCCAGCTGCACTAAGATATACATACAAGAAGAGGGGAGTGGAACAGTCAAAAGACTGCCCAGCAACTACAGAAGGAAAAGAGAGAAGCACTGCTCCACTCACCATCTCACTCGAACTGGCTAAAAAGGAGACAGTCATTTTAACTGTTCAGTTTTGTTTTATTCTGTATATATATCTGGTTTTAGTGCCAGTTTCTACATAACCTATTGTATTGATATGTATGTTTTCAATAAACAATGAGTGTTCCACTTTCAGTGCTGATGTGTGAAGCATGTTGAAATAGATATAATATGCGTATATCTAACATAATACTTGAGTAGTCAGCATGGGTGAGTCCTGCTTGCTCATGTACCTGTGTAGAAGGGCATTACTGTATGTCCTGGAAATCTAGAGCAGTGGTTCTCAACATTTTTTTCCATCCTAACACACTACTTACATTTCAATGCTGAACTGAAAAAAGGCTTAAGTAATACTTAGGTAATTGTTTTATACACCATGTTTGTGTGTAAAACACTTTTTTATATGCATGAATAGAAATAAAACCGTGTACCCTTATGAATGTCACTCATAGACCATGTTATGCTGGCTATGATTTCCATGGCATAAATTTACTGCTAGCAGTCAGCCTATTTGCTTTCTGTGAAAGAGAGCACTCTACCATGGATATGTGCATTAAACTTATCCACAATCAGGTCTCTGCTTGCAGGTGGGCTTCTGGCCACATTTTCCTGGTCTTTGTTCACTTTCAGGTGGAGGGTTGAAGTGGAGGAGTGGCCTAGTGGTTAGGGTGGTGGACTTTGGTCCTGGGGAACTGAGGAACTGAGTTTGATTCCCACCTCAGGCACAGGCAGCTCCTTGTGACTCTGGGCAAGTCACTTAACCCTCCATTGCCCCAGGTACAAATAAGTACCTGTATACAATATGTAAGCCGCATTGAGCCTGCCATGAGTGGGAAAGCGCAGGGTACAAATGTAACAAAAAAAAAAAAAAAAGTTGACTACTCTGCATGGGCAGCCCCAGCTGGCAGATAATTGGTCTTCCTGTTCACAGTTTTTCTCTTTATTGCGAGCACAAATCATACTGCTCCATGTCTATTATTACTGGAGTCTGCAGAGAGAAATAATCTGTTCACTGCCCCTCCACATGGCCTGTCTTTTTGCAAGGGCTCCAGCATAGTCCCTCATGCTCTGCAGCCTGTTAGGGGTGCCGGTACTGACCTGTTGCTAAAATTCCTGTGGCAGCCCTACCTGAGCAGCAAGAGCACTGCTGCAGGAGTGTCATGACGGCTCCAGTGGCACTGCTTTATACCTGCACACAGGACTGCCAGAGGCCCAGGGTTAACATTGGGGGGGGGGGGGGCATCTTTCCTGCCCTTTTCTTCCTCCACCAACCCCCACAGCTCGGCATCAACCCCTGCCCTTCTCAGTCCCCTACCCACGAAGCCCAGCAGCATAAAAATATAATTTTGTTTTTAAAATTTATTTTATTTTTTACCTGGACGATGGTGGAGAGGAAGGCCGAGCTGGATGCTAGTGTCGGAACCTTCATAGTTGCAGTGCCACTGTAGTTGAATAAGAGGCCTTGGGTTTCTCCAATGAGGGGGGAGTGGAGTAAAAGCAGAGTCAGCTAGAGCTCCCGAGTCCCCTCCCTTGCGGTATGCTCCTCCAGAGTCCTGGGCTCACGTGGAGGCACTCGGAGCCACAGTGGGCTTCAATAGCTGAGCCAACCTGCAGGCAGGGCCTGGGGCAGACAGTAAAGCCCAGTCAATGCCCTGAGAGCAGCAGCAGCAAACAAGGCAGGCAGGTCGGCAGGAGACCTGGAAAAAAAAAAAAAGCCAAAAATAAAAATGGAGTAGGGCAAGGTAAGAGCAATACAAACTGCTGCTGCTGACCTAATTGGCGCTTTAGAATCGGACATCTGAATGGACACAGGAGGCACCTGAGATGCTGAGCTGTGCCCCCCTATGTTAACTCTGGGCCCTCAAGTCTCCCAGCTGAATCTCCACTGATTTTCAACTCCCCCCACCCCCAGGACTCCCTAGCAATGCCAGTGCCGGAGGGGGAGGAATGGGAAAAAAGTGGAGATTCAGCTGGGAGTTGAGTGCACAGCTAGGGGCTGTTAACATGGGGGGGGGGGGGGGGGGCGCAGCTCGGCATCTTCCCTACACTTTCCTTCCTCCAACAACTACCCCCCCCCCCCCCCGACACACACACACACACAGCGCCCAACATCAACCCCTGCCCTTCTCAATCCCCCCTAAATATAAAACTTGTTTATTTAGTTTACCTGGTTGGTGGTGGTGGAGAGGAAATCTGAGCAGGATGTCTCCCTTGCGGTACACTCTTCTGGAGGAGTCTTGGGCTCACGTGGAGGCATTCAGCTGAGCTGACCTGCAGGTAGACACCTGTGTCAGATCAGCAGAGCCAAATGAACAAAGGCAGAAGCTCAACGAATGGAGCAGAGCAATACAAAACTGCTGCTGCAAGTGAGCGAATGGGTAACCGGCACCTAAGAAGCAAGTACCTGTTTGGAGGGGCCTCGGATAAAGATGAGGGGCCTGACACCCCCCCCCCCCCCCCCCCCCCATTCAAGCCCTCTCGTAGCTATGTCCTGGAAGGGAGGAGGGTATCAACATCACTAAGGGAGATTCAGCAGGTTGGTACTGGAATTTTCACCCTCCCCGCGGAACTCCACTCTTCAGCCAGATGCAGTCGTGACTCTAGTGATCCCAGCAGAAGGAGCGCTTCTACAGAAACAGCAGAGAGCGTGGTTCAGAGTCTTACAGAAGTACTCAGTACCAGGCTGTCTGTTGCTTCTGCAGGAGTGCTGTTACTGTTGGGATCGCTACAGTCACAGCTGTTTGCTGCTCTCAACCTAGTCCCTAAGCATTGGCGCTGCTGTGGGAGTTAAATGCGGGGGGGGGGGGGTTATTGCACAGAGCACTGTGGGGAGGGGAGGAGGGGTGTTAAATTAGCAGAGCAAGATTACCGGTGGTGGTGTCTTCAGCTGCCAGCCCGCAACACACCTGTGTGCTTTGTGACACACAGGTTGAGAATCTCTGATCTAGAGTCGATGAGAGACGAGTGTGTTGGAACATGCTTGTAAAGTGGATGCAGCATGAGTGAGATATGAGAGAGAAAATTAACGTATGTTAGTTTGAGGTGATGTGATTTGTAATCTAGGACTTGAGGCATGGAAAAGCATGTTCGTAAATGCCATTTAAAAACAATTTTTCCAAGTGAAGTTTAAGTCAGTGTTTTAAAAGGACGGTTGTTAAAACTGTTGCTGTGTTGGTTAATGGAATAGAAAAAAGGATATGTTGCAGCTTCCTTCCTATTTCACCAAGTGTATAAAGGTTTTAACTATGTTAGAACCACCCTCATAGGAAGCCATGGGAGCTGCAAAGCTGCATCTGTTCTTTTACCTGAACGTCAAACAATCCTAAAGCAGGAATAAATATATTTTTGTCTGTAAGGGCTGCCAGAGGTAAATGAAAGGTATATATGAATATGTGTGTGTGTGTTGTTTTTTTTTTTTGGACAGAGTAGAGAATGTATATAGAGAGTCTGTCCTCTGAATATCTTTTTTTATTTTCCTCCCACACGCATTGAAAAGTGTATTCTTTTCATGCTGAATACATTCTGAATATTTGCATTTGACACTAATCACATACCATTTACATTTTTCCTAGTGTTTGCCTTCCAGAGTCCCAAATGATCTTGTTTGATTTCAGCATATGTTGTTGTATTTGACCTCAGTGCATAGATATGTAGATCATAGAATACAAATTGATGGCCTGGTTACTAAGCTTATCTCCTCCCCCCCCCCCCCCCCCCCCCCCCGCAACACAGAATGATAAATGAGATCGTTAATATGGTAGCCCTTAGTTCTCCCACTGTTCTTTCTTATTAACTTTCTTTAAAATGTATACAGTGTTAATAAATATGACAAATATCTGTTCAGGAGATACAGGAAAAACATAAAGCATGCAAGCATAAACTAAAAAAAAAAAAAATGAAGATTTTTTTTTTTTTTTTTATGCTGGACAGCAGAAATGAGAATGGACATAAATTAGTTCTCAACCCAGTCCGCAAGACACACCCAGCCAGTCAGATTTTCAGGATATCCACAATGAATATGCATAAGATAAATTTGTATTGGCTTTGTTCTATGCGGTTCTTTGTTGCTTATATTTATTGTGAGTATCCTGAAAACCTGACTGGCTAGGTGTGTTCCAAGGACTGGGTTGAGAGCCACAGGGTTCTCAAAACCCTGGAGATGCTTGCTGCATGGCATGTTATTCTATTTTATCAATTCAGTAGAATTGCTAAAGGAAGCTTTATCGTATGTTTATAAAATACCACAAAATACAGTTTATAAATTCAATAAAGTGCAAATAAAAATTAAAAAAGCATATACATGTAGTTGCTATATCCTCCTTTTGGTAAGAATAGTTTCAGTGATTTTACACACTGGAAATGTTTACAGTAGCAAACATCACTAGTTATTTCTGTAGCCAACCCATAGGTATCCTGTGACATCAGATGCAAAGATAATGCAGAATAGGAATTTATTTGTTACATTTGTATCCCACATTTTCCCACCTATTTGTAGGCTCAATGTGGCTTACAGAGTACCGGAGAGACATTTGCTGACTCCGGTGTGAACAAATACAAAGCGATGTTGTGGTAAGATAAAGTTCATGTGGCAGAGCCACATTAGGGAATCGTTTAGCGGAAGAGTTGTGTTATGCCCATTCCAGCTGGAATAACAACTTCCTAATTGCTTTGCTTTTGATGATAATTATACTTGAAGTTGCAAGTTTGTGTGTGGCTGTAGTTGTCATGTTAAGACCTAGGGATGAATATTTTTTCAAATGTGTAGTTTTCTTAATTTTCTCTTTTGTATTGCACTTTGTACAGACCAGCAAAGAAGATAAGTTGTCTAGTCGTATACAGAGTATGCTTGGAAACTACGATGAAATGAAGGAAATTATAAGTGATGTTGGAATTTCCAAGACAACAGTGCCAACAGCAGTAGATGAAAAATCAAACCAAAGCTGCTTTGGTGAACAAAGACACAATAGCTCTCACCAGAGCAGCAAGTGGACTCCTGTAGGGCCAGCTCCTAGTACATCCTCCCAGTCACAAAAACGGTCCTCATCAGGAACACAAGGTGGACATAGTAGTCAGAGGACCAGTAGCGGCAGTAACAGCACAACCAGTAGTGGACAGAGACATGACCGTGATACTTACAGCAGTCGCAAAAAAAGCCAGCATTCATCTGAGCACTCTAAATCCCGCTCCATAAGCCCTGGAAAACCGCCTGCTGTTTCTTCACTTAGTTCCAGTCATTCCCGGCCTCATGGTGGTGATCATCAGAGCAAGGAACGCCAGCACGCTAAATCCCCAAGGGATCCTGATGCAAACTGGGACTCGCCATCTCGTGCACCCTCATTTTCAAGTGGACAGCATTGCACGCAGTCTTTTCCACCTTCCCTGATGTCAAAGTCCAGTTCAATGTTACAAAAGCCCACTGCCTATGTCAGGCCCATGGATGGACAGGAGTCTATGGAGCCAAAAGTGTCCTCCAAGCACTACAGCAGCCAGTCTCATGGCAACAGCCTGAATGAACTGAAGCCCAGTAGCAAAGCACATCTAACCAAACTCAAGATCCCTTCTCAGCCACTAGATGTAAGCTTAAAATCTTTTTTTTCCTGGGAGAGTGAGTTAAAAGTGAAGTGAAAAGTGTAGAGGCAGTGTTCTCCCTAGTACCTTTTGCCAGCTGGATAGCATGAAGGAGTAGTCAGGTGGGGGTGGGAGAATACATCACGGTATTGTAAAACTTTCCATTAAGTTAACCGGGTGCTCTGTCTGCTCAGAGGTCCTGAGGAAAATGCTGGATGGCTAATATCCAGACCTTTAGCTGAAAGATGGAGTTGAGGAATTTAGATATTGTATAAAGTCTATTTAAGCCAGAAAAATAATTAATATAATTGGGTAATGTTGATGATAGTTGGATAAGCAACTTAGCAGTCAACCCCAGGGATTTATTAATGTTAGAGAAGGCATTAAGAAATGGAAATAAACCGTGCTGCTCTGTTTGCATCTTCATATGTAAGATTGTGGTTTGAGAGTCAGGTAGTCAGTGATGACATCTCCCGTCTAAATATATTTTGTTAAAAGGTTAAAGAGAAACAGGGTGGTGATACGTTTAAATGAACTCTGCTGTGTTAACCATTGCTATTGCCATATCATAAACAGAAGATAAAATAGAAAGAAAAGCAGTTAAGTAGAAAATGTTATTTTTCATAAATACAAGCAGGTACAGAAATACATGTTTGCTTAGAGATAAGAACCTATGAAAAGTAAGCATTAATGCTCATTACAGAGCATGGAAATATGAAGACCTGGGTTATAGTACGTGTATGTACTTAACAGAGAACCAGAGAGGAAGACTACCAACAGTGACTTCAAGAAGCAATATCCTATAAGAGGTTAAGCTTCCACCACTGAGAGATGGGATTTTGCCTTAGCAGGACAGGCCAGAAAATCTGGGTAGACTGGACAGGCAGTTAGGTCTTTTTCTGCCATTATCTACAGTATTACCAAACATCTTTTTTCATTTGTAGGCATCAGCGTCTGGAGACGTGAGCTGTGTGGATGAAATTCTTAAAGTAAGTTCTCTGTACAATAAATGTAATTGTTAATGTGTTGGTTGGTTTTTAAGAATCATAGCTCAGTTGCTTACAATATTCAAAGGAACCAGGGCTGTGGAGTTAGAGGACCTGGGGTCAAAAGTTTGCTATACCATTTTTCTACTGTCTGACTCTGACTGTTACCAATATTAGGCTTTAAATTTTTTTATTCTGAATCTAAAGTGGTAAATATAACTCTAGATCCAGCACAAAGATGTGTATATATTAATATAAAGTGAAAATTTATATTGTAACATTTTTTTTAAAAGTTGGGAGTCGGTACATTTTTACCAACTCAGACTCCACCCAGAATTGCTTCAGACTCCACAGCCCTGAAAGGAACACCTAATAGGTTGTTTTTCTGACCCTCTAGCCACTGCTAGTTAAGATTGGGGAGTCATGTGATGCAGATGAACTGGGAAAGAGATCAGATGCTGAATGATACTGTCAGGAAGGATACTAAGACCATAAGAGTTGCCGTACTGGGTCAGACCATCTAGGCCAGTATCATTTTTCCAACAGTGGCCAGTCCAGATTACAAGCAACTGATAAAACCATAAAAAGTGGCAAGATTTTATGCTGTCGGAACCCAGGGACAAGCAGTGGCTTTTCCCAGGTCTACCTTAATAATGGCATATGGCATTTTTTTCCAGGAATCTGTCCAAACCTTTTTTTTTTTTTTTTAACCCAACTACATCAGCTGCTTTTACCAATTGCTCCGGCAGTGAGTTCCAGAGCTTAACTATATGTTGAGTAAAAAAAAAAAAATTTCTCCTATTTGTTTCTCCTAGTCTTCGTACTTTTTTATAGCGTAAACAATTGACCCCCGGGAGAGGGGTCCAGAGCCCGAGGTGAGGGGGCACATTTAACCCCCAACCCCCGCCAGCCAAAGTCCTTCGGCGCAGCCACGCCGGAGAAGAGGACCTCGGAAAGGTACCTGGCGGCGGCAGGTTGGCGGTGGGAAGGGGTCGAGAGGGTTATCGGCGGGGGGGCCAGGGCCAAATCTACGGGGGCCCATGCCCCCGTGGCCCCACGTAGCTACACCCGGCACAAAGGCCCCCTCTAACAAGAAGTTCTGCCTCAGAAGTACCACAGAAAGATGCTTCGGGCCGGGTTAGAAGTAGCACTGTTCTCACTGCAGTGGTGACAGGCAGGGAGACGTGTGCAGAGGAAATGGGGACTGCTGGGAGTGCAAGTGGGTAGGCCATATGGGCTTTATCTGCCATCATTTTTATGTTTCATAAGAAAACTAGTAAAACAGGCCCCTTTCTGACACAAATGAAACGGGCGCTAGCAAGGTTTTCCTCGGAGTGTGTATGTTTGAGAGAGTATATGTGAGATTGACTACATGTGAGAGAGAGAGTGAATTTGCGAGTGTGTGTGTGTGAAAGAGAGAGTGAGAGTGCTGGCTGCGAGTGTGTCTCTGCCCCCCCCCAGTCACCCAGCGATTCTCCTCTCTCCCTTGCTCGCCACCCAGCGATTGTCCTATGTCCCCTGCTCCCCCTCCAGCCACCCAGGGATTCTCCTCTCTCCCTTGCCCCCCCCCCTCCAAACACCCATTGATTCTGCTCTCTCCCCTGCCCCCCCTCCAGCCACCCAGCGATTCTGCTTCCCCTTACAGCACCACACCGCGCAAATCTCTGCCCCTCCGCCAACCGCCCAACCTCCGCTGCCGTGCACAGCTGCTGGTGCATGCCCACTGAACGGTAGAGGCAATCGCCGCCGTGCGCCCTCCCTCCCACCTGTGGTTGGTCAGTGCTCCGTGTGACGTACCCGGAAGTACGCTGACGTCACTTCAGGAGATGGATACAGCTTTAAGAGAGCACGAATGCTTCAAGGCTTCACTTTCTCGGCTGTAGAACATTGGAGGTGCGTTTTATTATATAGGATAAGAGTTGCCATACTGGGTCAGACCAATGGTCCATCTAGTCCAGTATCCTGTTTTCCAAACAGTGGCCAAGCCAGGTCACAAGTACCTGGCAGAAACCCAAATTGTGGCAACATTCCATGTAGAACCCCAAAGAATAGAAAGATTCGGGAATCCTAGAGTGACAAGATTCCATGTAGAACCCCAGAGAATAGCAAGATTCTGGAACCCTAAAGAGTAGCAACATTCCATGTAGAACCCCAAAGAATAGCAAGATTCTGGAATCCTAAAGAGTGACAAGATTCCGTGCAGAATCTGAGTAGCAACATTCCATACTACAAAACCCAGAGCATGCAGTTGCTTCCCATGTCTGTCTGTCAGTAGCAGACTCTGGACTTTTCCTCCAGGAACTTGTCCAAACCTTTTTAAAACCCTGATACGCTAACCACTGTTACCACTGTTTTTGGTGAATATTAGACACACTGACTGTAAAGCACATTATTAAAAATTAAAAAATCAATTTCCTTGATTAACTATTCAAAGCAGAAAATATTTAATCCAAAGTGTTGCTTGCAAGTCATTATTTTTGAGATAAAATAGTTGGCAGTTATAAAAAAAAAATCGGAACTAAAACAGAACTTTTTTTTTTCCTGTGAAAATTCCTTGAACTTATCCAGTCCTGTTTCAACCATTATTAATGGAGGGAAATTGGAGTACTGCTGCGCTGATTGGAGTTTCTTGCAGGCATTGCACTCATAAAATATAGCATGAACTAAAGCAGATTCTCTGAGAAAGAGGGAAAATTTTAAGTTTTACCTTGTTCTTCCCGCCTCCCCAAAGAAAATAAACTTACAAAAACATAAGAAAATTATTAGAACAAAAAATGGAAAGAGATCTGGAGATAAGACCAAAATGATGTTTGAGGAATCCAAGATGTACTGGAGTTTTAACTCCTTTGTGACTCTGGAATTGGGCATGAATTAAGAATCTTTTGTCAAATTTCTTGCATAGTTCATAAATTTTATATTGCTGTTGCAGGAGATGACGCATTCATGGCCTCCGCCTTTGACTGCTATTCACACACCCTGTAAAACAGAGCCCTCAAAATTTCCTTTCCCAACAAAGGTAAGTGAAAAACACAGTGGCCCCTATATTGCCTATATATAGTTTGTTCTTATGGAAGAATCTGTTTTATATCTAATACACAGAGGTGTACTTTCAAAGCACTATGCAACTTGTCTAAGTGTTTTGAAAATATGCCTCTATATAACTTTGTAAGTGCTTATGATATAAAACATGTGATGTGCCATGCTGTATCAGACCAATGGTCCATGAAACCTAACTTTTTGTCACTCGATAGGACCTGCCACATCCCAAGGAGCAGTTCTTTTCGGAAATGGATATAAAATTATGTACAGTAGTAAATATCTAATGCAAAAAAATCTCTTTGCAAGTGTGAGAGCCACTAGGATTATGTATCTCTCTTTCTGGACTTTAGTGCTATGTAATTTTTTTCCTCATGAAAGAAAACAAAACATACACCCCTTTCTCTGATTTCTCCACTTCTTTTCAGTCTTGGGGCACTTACAAATGATTTTGTAGAATGGCTAAGCTCTTTATTTTTCTAAACTCAAATTCTCCGAGGACAAGCAGGCTGCTTGTTCTCACTGATGGGTGACGTCCACGGCAGCCCCTCCGATCGGAAACTTCACTAGCAAAGGCCTTTGCTAGTCCTCGCGCGCCCATGCGCATGCGCGGCCGTCTTCCCGCCCGAACCGGCTCGTGTTCGTCAGTCTTCTTTTGTCCGCGCTCGGTACGGTCGTGTTTTGCGCCGTTCGCGCCCCTTAAGTTGACCCTCGCGCGTCTTTTTGACTTTTCGCTAAAAAAAAAAAAGGGGGGGGGGATTCCGGAGAAGGGCCTTTTGGTCTTTTTCCCTTCCCCCTATTTCTAGTTTTTGGCCCCGTTAAGTTTTCTTTCGTTTTCGGGGTAGGCCCCTTTGAGGCCTCGGGTCGAGTTTTTTTCTCCCCATCTTTTTGGTGCCTTGCCGCAATTACGAGTTTTGATTTCGCCGGCGTGATTTTTCCGCCCATGTCATCGAAGTCTCCCAGCGGCTTCAAGAAGTGCGCCCGGGTAATCTCGCTAACTGATAGGCACACGTCGTGTCTTCAGTGTCTGGGGGCTGGGCACCGCCCGCAGGCCTGCAGTCTTTGCGCCCTTTTACAGAAAAGGACTCAGGTAGCGAGTTTGGCCCAGTGGAACGTTTTGTTCTCGGGCTCTTCGTCGGCATCGGCACCGGGAGTATCGAGTGCGTCGACGTCGACAGCGTCAACACCTCCGCCCTCGGCCGCGACGGTATCGATTGCATCGAGGCATCGACCCTCTGCATCGTCGGGGCCGAGACATTCGGAAGGCTGCGTCGGTGGTACCAGGACCTCCGTTTCTGCTGATGTCGTCGGACGGTGGTGTTCGTCTGGAGTGCAGGTGAGGGCTGTCCATTCCCCTGCTGGTGGCGGTGAGCCTTCGGGTGGGTCTCTCCCTACCCTGAGGGCTCCTGCGGTACAGCCCCCCCCCCCCCCCCCCCCGAGACCGACCTTCTTCGGCCTCGGCCCCGAGGAAGCGACGGTTGGATTCTACGTCCTCGTCGGTACCGGGAAGCTCCGGTGACATGCTTCGTTTGAAAAACTCAAAGAAGCATCGACACCAGTCTCCTTCCCGCGTCGGTACCGAGAGCTCTGGGTCGCCGAGGGAGTCGGCACTCAGTAGGCACCGGGAGGACCGCTCACCCTCTGTTCAGGAGGTGTCGATGCGCTCCACCTTGGACAGCCCGGAACAGCCTCCACGCCCGGAACAGACTCTGACTTCGACTCCTGCATCGGCTTCCATGTCTTTCTCCACAGCCGCCCTGCACGAGAGTCTCCGGGCCGTTCTCCCAGAGATCCTGGGAGAGCTGTTGCGCCCTTCCCCTCTGGTACCGGGGGTGCTTGCGCCACCGGTACCGTCGAGTGAGGCGCCGGCTGGCCCCTTGCCCGGGGTGAGGTCTCCGACATCGGTGCCGCTTGCGGTACCGACTGCGGTCGCCTCCCAGGAAGGCTTCCCGACGACGTCGGCGGAGGGAGCTTCGCCGGTGCGGGCGAGGGAGTCTACCTCTCGACGCTCCCACCGTGGCCGTGGTTCCACGGAGTCGAGCCGGGCACGGCTTCAGACACAGGTTCGTGAACTTGTGTCTGATACCGATGGTGAGGCCTCGTGGGAGGAGGAGGAGGACATCAGATATTTCTCTGACGAGGAGTCTGATGGCCTTCCTTCGGATCCCACTCCCTCCCCTGAAAGGCAGCTTTCTCCTCCCGAGAGTCTGTTTTTTGCGGCCTTTGTCCGGGAGATGTCTACGGCCATCCCCTTCCCGGTGGTTGTGGAGGACGAGCCCAGGGCTGAAATGTTTGTGCTCCTGGACTATCCTTCTCCACCTAAGGAAGCGTCCACAGTACCCATGTATCATGTCCTAAAAAAGACTTTGCTGGCGAACTGGACCAAGCCTTTAACTAATCCCCACATTCCCAAGAAGATCGAGTCCCAGTACCGGATCCATGGGGACCCAGAGCTGATGCGCACTCAGTTGCCTCACGACTCTGGAGTTGTGGATTTGGCCCTAAAGAAGGCTAAGAGTTCTAGGGAGCATGCTTCGGCGCCCCCGGGCAAAGACTCTAGAACCTTAGACTCCTTTGGGAGGAAGGCCTACCATTCCTCTATGCTCGTGGCCAAAATTCAGTCTTACCAGCTCTACACGAGCATACACATGCGGAACAATGTGCGGCAGTTGGCAGGCTTGGTGGACAAGCTCCCTCCTGAGCAAGCCAAGCCATTTCAGGAGGTGGTCAGGCAGCTGAAGGCGTGCAGAAAATTCCTGGCCAGAGGGGTGTATGACACCTTTGATGTTGCATCCAGGGCCGCTGCTCAAGGTGTGGTGATGCGCAGACTCTCATGGCTGCGTGCCTCCGACCTGGAGAATAGGATCCAGCAGCGGATTGTGGACTCGCCGTGTGGATAATATTTTTGGAGAAAAGGTCGAACAGGTGGTAGAGCAGCTCCACCAGCGGGATACCGCTTTCGACAAGTTCTCCCGCCGGCAGCCTTCAGCTTCTACCTCCACATGTAGACGTTTTTATGGGGGAAGGAAGACTGTTCCCTACTCTTCTGGCAAGCGTAGGTACAATCCTCCTTCTCGACAGCCTGCGGCCCAGGCTAAGCCCCAGCGCGCTCGCTCTCGTCAGCAGTGTGCGCCTCAGCAAGGCCCCTTGGCTCCCCAGCAAAAGCAGGGGACGAGCTTTTGACTGGCTCCAGCAGAGCATAGCCGCCATCCAAGTGTCAGTGCCGGGCGATCTACCGGTCGGAGGGAGGTTGAAAGTTTTTCACCAAAGGTGGCCTCTCATAACCTCCGATCAGTGGGTTCTTCAAATAGTCCAGCAAGGATACACCCTCAATTTGGCCTCAAAACCTCAAAATTGTCCACCGGGAGCTCAGTCTTACAGCTTCCAGCACAAGCAGGTACTTGCAGAGGAACTCTCCGCCCTTCTCAGCGCCAATGCAGTCGAGCCCGTGCCATCCGGGCAAGAAGGGCTGGGATTCTATTCCAGGTACTTCCTTGTGGAAAAGAAAACAGGGGGGATGCGTCCCATCCTAGACCTAAGGGCCCTGAACAAATATCTGGTCAAGGAAAGGTTCAGGATGCTTTCCCTGGGCACCCTTCTCCCCATGATTCAGGAAAACGATTGGTTATGCTCTCTGGACTTGGACGCCTACACGCACATCCCGATACTGCCAGCTCACAGACAGTATCTGCGATTTCAGCTGGGCACACGTCACTTCCAGTACTGTGTGCTACACTTTGGGCTCGCCTCTGCGCCCAGAGTGTTCACGAAGTGCTTGGCTGTAGTAGCAGCGGCACTTCGCAGGCTGGGGGTACACGTGTTCCCATATCTCGACGATTGGCTGGTGAAGAACACATCTGAGGCAGGAGCTCTACAGTCCATGCAGATGACTATTCGCCTCCTGGAGCTACTGGGGTTTGTGATAAATTATCCAAAGTCCCACCTTCTCCCAGTACAGAGACTCGAATTCATAGGAGCTCTGCTGGATTCTCGGACGGCTCGTGCCTATCTCCCAGAGGCGAGAGCCAACAACTTGTTGTCCCTCGTCTCGCGGGTGCGAGCGTCCCAGCAGATCACAGCTCGGCAGATGTTGAGATTGCTGGGCCACATGGCCTCCACAGTTCATGTGACTCCCATGGCCCGCCTTCACATGAGATCTGCTCAATGGACCCTAGCTTCCCAGTGGTTTCAGGCTGCTGGGGATCTAGAAGACGTGATCCACCTGTCCACGAGTTTTCTCAAATCCCTGTATTGGTGGACGATTTGGTCCAATTTGACTCTGGGACGTCCTTTCCAAATTCCTCAGCCACAAAAAGTGCTGACTACGGATGCGTCTCTCCTGGGGTGGGGAGCTCATGTCGATGGGCTTCACACCTAGGGAAGCTGGTCCCTCCAGGAACGCGATCTGCAGATCAATCTCCTGGAGTTACGAGCGATCTGGAACGCTCTGAAGGCTTTCAGAGATCGGCTGTCCCACCAAATTATCCAAATTCAGACAGACAACCAGGTTGCCATGTATTACATCAACAAGCAGGGGGGCACCGGATCTCGCCCCCTGTGTCAGGAAGCCGTCAGCATGTGGCTTTGGGCTAGCCGTCAGCGCATGGTGCTCCAAGCCACTTATGTGGCAGGCGTAAACAACAGTCTGGCCGACAGGTTGAGCAGGATTATGCAACCTCACGAGTGGTCGCTCAATTCCCGTGAAGTGCGACAGATCTTCCAGGTGTGGGGCACCCCCTTGGTAGATCTCTTTGCATCTCGAGCCAACCACAAAGTCCCTCAGTTTTGTTCCAGGCTTCAGGCCCACGGCAGACTGGCATCGGATGCCTTCCTCCTGGACTGGGGGGAAGGTCTGCTGTATGCATATCCTCCCATATCTCTGGTGGGGAAGACTTTGTTGAAACTCAAGCAAGACCGAGGCACCATGATTCTGATTGCTCCTTTTTGGCCGCGTCAGATCTGGTTCCCTCTTCTTCTGGAGTTGTCCTCCGAAGAACCGTGGAGATTGGAGTGTTTTCCAACCCTCATCACACAGGACGAAGGGGCGCTTCTGCATCCCAACCTCCGGTCTCTGGCTCTCACGGCCTGGATGTTGAGAGCGTAGACTTTGCCTCTTTGGGTCTGTCAGAGGGTGTCTCCCGCATCTTGCTTGCTTCCAGGAAAGATTCCACTAAGAGGAGTTACTTCTTTCTATGGAGGAGGTTTGCCGTCTGGTGTGACAGCAAGGCCCTAGATCCTCGCTCTTGTCCTACACAGACCCTACTTGAATACCTTCTGCACTTGTCTGAGTCTGGTCTCAAGACCAACTCTGTAAGGGTTCACCTTAGTGCAATCAGTGCATACCATTACCGTGTGGAAGGTAAGCCGATCTCAGGACAGCCTTTAGTTGTTCGCTTCATGAGAGGTTTGCTTTTGTCAAAGCCCCCTGTCAAACCTCCTACAGTGTCATGGGATCTCAATGTCGTTCTCACCCAGCTGATGAAACCTCCTTTTGAGCCACTTAACTCCTGCCATCTGAAGTACTTGACCTGGAAGGTCATTTTCTTTGTGGCAGTTACTTCAGCTCGTAGAGTCAGTGAGCTTCAGGCCCTGGTAGCCCAGGCCCCTTACACCAAATTTCATCATAACAGAGTAGTCCTCCGCACTCACCCTAAGTTTTTGCCAAAGGTTGTGTCGGAGTTCCATCTGAACCAGTCAATTGTCTTGCCAACATTCTTTCCCCGTCCTCATTCCTGCCCTGCTGAACGTCAGCTGCACACATTGGACTGCAAGAGAGCATTGGCCTTCTATCTGGAGCGGACACAGCCCAACAGACAGTCCGCCCAATTGTTTGTTTCTTTTGATCCCAACAGGAGTGGAGTGGCTGTGGGGAAACGCACCATATCCAATTGGCTAGCAGATTGCATTTCCTTCACTTACGCCCAGGCTGGGCTGGCTCTTGAGGGTCATGTCACGGCTCATAATGTTAGAGCCATGGCAGCATCGGTAGCCTACTTGAAGTCAGCCACTATTGAAGAGATTTGCAAAGCTGCGACGTGGTCATCTGTCCACACATTCACATCTCATTACTCCCTGCAGCAGGATACCCGACGCGACAGTCGGTTCGGGCAGTCAGTGCTTCAGAATCTGTTCGGGGTTTAGGATCCAACTCCACCCCCCTAGGCCCATGTTTTTTCTGTTCCAGGCTACACTCTCAGTTAGTTGGAAAATTGTTAGGTCAATCTCAGTTATGTCCTCGCTGTTGCGAGGCCCAATTGACCATGTTTGTTGTTTTGAGTGAGCCTGGGGGCTAGGGATACCCCATCAGTGAGAACAAGCAGCCTGCTTGTCCTCGGAGAAAGCGAATGCTACATACCTGTAGAAGGTATTCTCCAAGGACAGCAGGCTGATTGTTCTCACAAACCCGCCCGCCTCCCCTTTGGAGTTGTGTCTTCCCTTGTCTTTGTCTTGCTACATACGGGACTGACGAACACGAGCCGGTTCGGCCGGGAAGACGGCCGCGCATGCGCGGTGCGCATGGGCGCGCGAGGACTAGCAAAGGACTTTGCTAGTGAAGTTTCCGATTGGAGGGGCTGCCGTGGACGTCACCCATCAGTGAGAACAATCAGCCTGCTGTCCTCGGAGAATACCTTCTACAGGTATGTAGCATTTGCTCTCTTGCCAGCCTCTCCACCCAGGTTGCCAGGTACCTTGTTTCTATAGACTTAATGGCACTAACCACAGAAACACAGCAACATTTAAAACCTGCCTAAGTTTTTGCTTTGGGGATGGAGACCTGTAAACTCCATACTCCACAGGAATAGAGGACAATCCAAAGTTTCAGTTCAGTCTTTATCAAGTTTATTTTTGACTACCCTGGTCCTTGAACACTGAAGATTTGTGTCATGGAGATGATACTTTCAGGTAGTTAATGGAGAAGGATTGGCACCTGAGGGAGCAGTCTTGGCAGAGACTTACTTTCTAGGTATCAGCCAGCAAGGAGAGAGAGGAACCAGAATCACCTGGGGAAATCATAGTACGGAGCTATGCAGAAGAGAGAATTTGGAAGTAAAGTTTTCACCTGAAGGAATTTAGAATTCTGCACTCTACCTCTAGGACAAGCTTTTCACCACACCTTACTTGGGCTTTAACTTTGGCACTCAACATAGTAACATAGTAAATGACGGCAGATAAAGACCTGAACGGTCCATCCAGTCTGCCCAACAAGATAAACTCATTGTACATGGGATGTGATACTTTATATGTATACCCGAGTTTGATTTGTCCTTGCCTTTCTCAGGGCACAGACCGTAAAAGTCTGCCCAGCACTGTTCCTGTACTAAAAGTTTTGTAGCTAACGTTGAAGCCCCTTAAAATTTACACTCCAGCCCATCTATATCTATTCAGCCACGATCACGATCATGAAAATGATGTAGTTGGAATTAATACATTTTTCTTCGCAGTTTCGCAACAAGATTTGGCTTTAATGAAATATTAAGTATTTTGTTTTGGGATGCTGAAGAGTTTCACATTTCTCAGCATGGCTTTTTCCTTATTTAAGAATACTGTAACATGCCAACAAAGAAGTGAACCGGAACTGAAAGGAATAATTGGATAATAGCCACTGATGCTCAGCTCTCTTGTGTTTTTACATGCTATCCTAATGGATTTTAGCACTTTTTTACCATTGTTAGAACTTCTGTATATTTCATTCTTTATGCAGTCCTATGGGTGATGGCTCTGAGGAAATTCCAAGGAACAGATCTTGGCAGTTGAAAAGGAGAGGGAAGTTTACAGCTCCAGCTCCACTTCCTTTCCCCATTCACCCCTCCTATCTCAATATCTGTTGCTTTTGGTTTGTTTGCATACGTTTTCATTTGTGGAAGTATATAAAGGACATTCACTTTATTTCTCTGGTTTCAGTCTACACTTCTTCATAACAAGTATGTAGTTAGTTTCAGGTTAATTGACTTTGAGGCCTCATCATTTTGAGCCCCTATTGGCCTAGTGTTGTTTTTCAGTGACCCTGATATCTAGGGATTCCCACATATGAGACTACAACTGGCCTGCTTGTCCTTGGAGAAAGTGGTTATTAACCTATAGCAGATGTTCTCCAAAGACAGCAGGCCAAGTATTGTCACATACCCTCCTACCTCCCCTTAGAGTTGTAATTTTCAGCTATGTGACATGACTGAGGGACCCGTGCTCATGTGTTGGGCAGGAAAGCACCAGCGCTTTTACAGTGGGACGCTGCTAGAAATGCTTACAGTCCTCTCACTAGCCTGCATCTGCACCAGGCTCCGTCAGATGACGTCACCCAGATGTGAGAATACTTGGCCTGCTGTCCTTGGAGAACACCTGTTAAAGGTGGGTAACTTCGCTTTCTCGTCTAGGGGCTGTGAACACAACCTCTTCCGCTGGCCCAAGAATTGAAAGGAATCAAAGCCAAATCCTTCTGCATGGCAATGCTCAGCACTAAACTGAGTAATCTGGCAGGCTCTTGCTTTCCCTTTTGGTTGTGTTTGGTTGTAATGTAGTTTATTTGACTGAGTTAATTATGTTTAAACTTTTAATATTTAGTTTTTCTCAGTTCATGTTACACTAGAACTAGAATTGGAGGGCTTTTCCATAAAGCCTATAAAAGGGTCATATGAAGGGTGTTGTACATTATGAAAGATAGAGGGAAATGGTACCATAATTTATGGAGTTTACAAATGGAACTTGGAAAAAAAAATCCTGATTATCCTTTCTGTTTTCTCAGTAGATTTAAGCTTCAGCATTTGGCCTCCCTTCCCTCTAGTTATTGGGCTCGACTCCAAAAGTGATGCTTTAGTGTAATAAATCAAAGCACAATAATTGCTTATCTTGGTAGTTCATCAGTTTTATATAGAAGTTTTGTAACCCTAAAATGTATCTGTGCATTAGGTTAATGTTTTACTTGATTCTTCATTCTGCAGCTCTGAATGTAATTAACTTTTTTTTTCTTCCAAGTTTGAGTTTCTACTTTCTAGCCATCTCGGTCATTTGTGTTGCCTTTGTTTCTCAATCAAGTTTTCATTAATCTGGTAGTAATTTTTGTCTGTTTGTTTTCCATTGGGGGTTTTTTTTTTTTTTTTAAAACCACATACTCATCAAATTTTTACTGCTGCCTGGTTTGTATTGTAATAATCTCATTCCCTCTGGCTCCTGTTTAAAAAAATGCTGTAAATTCAAAAGATTTGTATGTGCCTATGAAGTTGGCCAGCAATAAAATATTCTTGCAGTAGTATTTACTCACATGCCCACACACACATAATTTAAATCTTTAATGAGCTACATTTCTAGCAAACATACTTTTCAGAAGAATTGCAAAACTTATTTTCTAGTTTATATTCAGAACCTCTGCTTCAGCTGTTAGTTTTTTTTTTCTCTTTCTTCCTTTTTTGCAGTGCTGTTCTAGTATCCATTTCTGAAGAAAGCAAGAACCTTGGTATATCATGATACCTTTTTAAAGGACCAGCAAAAGAGGTATTGTAATATATCTGTTCTGGTCCGTTTAGAGGTATGGTGACTTATGAAGGCTCTGGTTTCCTTTTCTGCATATATATTTTAATATCCTTCAAGGCTCACAAACAGCAGCACAATACTAGTGTTAAGGGGCCAGTGGGGTTCAGTCGCATTCGGCATGACTTCTCAAGAATGGGGATGGCACCACTCAGCACGCGGCAACCGCTGGTTGGGACTTTCCGCAAACAAACGATGCCATGCCTGTACCTACGGTGAGTGGGGATTCTCAGTGGAGTACATTTCTCTACTAGGGCCAGTCTTGTCGGGGGACCTCGGGGATCTGGGAGGCAGAAACCGGAGGCTCAAGGAGCAGGGACATAACAAGGGTCCACGCTGTGGTCCTTCTGCTGGGAGGACTCTTAAGGCAGTTTTACTAGAGGTGGATCCAGGTAATCTTGGTTCAGTGGGTGTTTGAGGTCATTTGTAATAGTTGTGCCCTAGAATTTGTTCACTCTGTTCCCAGTGTACTTTTTGGAATACCCTTGCAGATCTCCACAGAGGGTGGCAAGCAGTCAAAGCAACACCTAAAAAGCTAGTACACATGAATGATTTCATCCCATTCCCTCCAAAGAAACGAGGGACAGGCCAGTATTCAAATATGCTTTATGGTGCCAAAGAGAAAATGTTCCTTTCACTCTGTTTTGGATCTCAGGCATACATAGTAACATAGTAGATGACGGCAGAGAAACACCTGTATGATCCATCCAGTCTGCCCAACAAGATAAACTCATATGTGCTACTTTGTGTATACCTGACCTTGATTTGTATCTGCCATTTTCAGGGCACAGACCGTAGAAGGGATAGTGCTGGGCAGACTTATATGGTCTGTGCCAGAGCCGGTGATTGGGAGGCGGGAATAGTGCTGGGCAGACTTATACGGTCTGTGCCCTGAAGAGCATAGGTACAAATCAAAGTAGGGTATACACAAAAAGTAGCACACATGAGTTGTCTTGTTGGGCAGACTGGATGGACCGTGCAGGTCTTTTTCTGCCGTCATCTACTATGTTACTATGTTACTTAGTTTGTGATTTTGGGCCTTGTAGCGCTATAGAAATGCTAAATAGTAGTAGTAACATTTGGTTCCAAGGATTCTCCTTTGGGTTAGCCATGACACTGCGATCGTTCTCCAAGGTAATGGAAGTAGAGTCAGCATAGTTTTACAAGAGAGCAGGAGGGCTGGTTACATAAGTACATAAGTATTGCCATCAAGCCCAGCATCCTGTTTCCAACAGTGGCCAATCCAGGTCACAAATACCTGGCAAGATCCCCAAAAAGTACAAAACCTTTTATACTGCTTTATCCCAGAAATAGTGGATTTTCCCCAAGTCCATTAATAACGATCTATGGACTTTTCCTTTAGGAAGCTGTCCAAATCTTTTTAAAACTCCGCTAAGCTAACCGCCTTTACCACATTCTCTAGCAACAAATTCCAGAGTTTAATTACACGTTGACTGAAGAAACATTTTCTCCAATTCGTTTTAAATTTACTACATTCCTAGTATTTTTGGAAAGCGTAAAGAGACACTTCACATCTACCTGTTCAACTCAACTCATTTTATAGACCTCTATCATATCTCCCCTCAGCCGCCTTTTCTCCAAGCTGAAGAGCCCTACCCACTTTAGCCTTTATCATTTTCATCGCCCTTCTCTGAACCTTTTCTAATTCCACTATATCTTTTTTTGAGATACGGCGACCAGAATTGAACACAGTATTCGAGGTGCGGTCGCACCATGGAGCGATACAAAGGCATTATAACATCCTCATTTTTGTTTTCCATTCCTTTCCTAATAATACCTAACATTATTCTATTTGCTTTCTTAGTCGCAGCAGCACACTGAGCAGAAGGTTTAAACGTCTCATCGACGACGACAACTAGATCCCTTTCTTGGTCTGTGACTCCTAACATGGAACCTTGCATGACGTAGCTATAATTCAGGTTCCTCTTTCCCACATGCATCACTTTGCACTTGCTCACATTAAACATCATCTGCCATTTAGAGGCCCAGTCTCGTAAGGTCCTCTTGTAATTTTTCACAATCCTCCTGTGATTTAATGACTTTGAATAACTTTGTGTCATCAGCAAATTTAATTACCTCACTAGTTACTCCCATCTCTAGGTCATTTATAAATATGTTAAAAAGCAGTGGGTGCACTCCCCCGGTTGGGATACTGTTGGATAAATATGAGATCTTTGTCTTGCAGGGCAAATCGGAAAACATTTGGTTCATAAGGCTTGTCTGGTTGGTAAAAGGTTACTTTTGAGTCAGTGGGTGGGCAGCTCTCTCCCGGACTTCTGGCACTGGAGGAATAGATTTCACGAGCTGATGCTCTTTGAGCGAAGGGCGGTACGAGGATCCCCCAAGAGGAGGAAGGCTTTTCTAGACATTTGGGGTCCATATATTCAGTCGCTACATACAAAAGGTAGGATAGATGTAGATTATGTGTAGGTAAAGAGTATGGATGGCACCTCCATAGGGGAGGGGGGTGGTGGGAATCCTGGGTGGGGAGGAATAAGGGGGATGGGAAGGGGATAAAAGGATAAAAGTTTTATGACGGATGATATCACTTGATGTACCGAGTGCATTTTACTTTTGTATCTGTGTGTTAGTAATATTGGATTTATCTCTTTTGCCTTGTCATGAATAAAGAAATTATGAAGCATAAGCAGTGCTTTTTTTGTAGAAAAAAAGGTGCTGGTACTCATTGTGGGTGGGGTCACCACATATGGCTCCACCCCTATTTTAGCCACACCCCTTATACCAGCCACGGCGCATATAAACAGACATAATTGAAATTATACTAGTATAGGAGAAAAAAATAATGTGATTTTTATTCATTATAAATAATTTCTGTAAGCTGTTACAGGTCCAGTATCCCCAGTGGGATACTGGACCTGTAACAGCAGACGTAAATTCTCAAATTGGACATATTCCAGACACTAAAATGAAAATAAAATGATTTTTTTTCTACCTTTGTTGTCTGGTGACTGTTTTTCTGATCATGCTGGCCCAGTATCCGATTATGCTGCTATCTGTCCTCTTAACTCCGTTTCCAGGGCTTCCTTTCCATTTATTTCTTTACTTTCCGCCTTTCTTCTTCATTTCTGGTCCTCAGCTTCTGCCTATTTTCTTCATCCATGTGCAGTTTTTCTTCTCCTTTTTTTCTTCATCTCATCTCCTTCCTCACTCTTCCCTCCCCTCCATCCATGTCCAGCATTTCTTCTCTCTCCCTGATCTCTCCTCCATCCACCCATGTCCAGCGGTTCTCCTCTCTCCCCTGCCCATGTCCAGCATGTCTCCTCTCTCCCTGCCCTCCCCTCCATGTCCAGCGATACTCTCTCCCTTCCCCTGTCCTCCATGCCCAGCATGTCGCCTCCCTCCCCTGCCCTCCCATCATCCGTGCCCAGCAATTCTCCTCTCTCCCCTGCCCATGTCCAGCTTGTCTCCTCTCCCCCTGCCCTCCCCTCCATGTCCAGCATTTCTTCTCTCCCTGCCCTCTCCTTCATTCACCCATGTCCAGTGATTCTCCTTTCTCCCCTGCCCTCCCCTCCATGTCCATCATGTCTCCTCCTCCTCTCCTTGTTCTGTGATTCTCCTCTCTCCCTTGCCCTCCCCTCCATGCCAGCAATTCTCTCTCCCCTGCCCTCCCCTCTATGCCAGCAATTCTCTCTCCCCTACCCTCCTCTCTATGCCAGCAATTCTCTCTCCCCTGCCCTCCCCTCTATGCCAGCCATTCTCTCTCCCCTGCCCTGCCCTCCCCTCCAAGTCGCAGCAAAGCGAATGGGTACGGAAGTGAAGGCAGCCATGCTAACTGGTTCGCAGGCAGGTTTGTCTTATCTCGCGTTCGGGATGCGCTGATAGGAAAGCGACGCAAGAGGAGACGAACCTGGCTGCGAACCAGTGAGCATTGTTGCCTTCCTTGATCGCCCCTTCTACCCCTTGGTCATCCAGCGGCCCAACTGATTCTTTTGTCGGCTTCCTGCTTTTAATATACCAAAAAAAACTTTTACTATGTTTTTTTGCCTCTACTGCTATCTTTTTTTCGTAATCCATCTTGGCCTTCTTTATCTGCACCTTGCATTTGCTTTGACACTCCTTATACTACTACTTAACTACTACTACTACTTAACATTTCTAGAGTGCTACAAGGGTTACGCAGCGCTGTACAAATTAACAAATAAGGACGGTCCCTGTTCAGAAGAGCTTACAATCTAAAAGACAAAATGTCAAGTTGGGGTAGATGAGATTTCCTGAGAAGAGATGAAGTGATTAGGTGCCGAAGGCAACATTGAAGAGGTGGGCTTTGAGCAATGATTTGAAGATGGGTAGGGAGGGGGCCCGGCGTATGGGCTTAGGGAGTTTGTTCCAAGCATGGGGTGAGGTGAGGCAGAAAGGGCTGGTTCTTGTTATTTTCAGACGGTTCCTTCTTTCATTTTCTGAAGGCGTTTCTTTTAGCCCTAATAGCTTCCTTCACCTCACTTTTTAACCATGCCGGCTGTCTTTTGGACTTTCGTCTTTTCTAATTTGCGGAATATGTTTGGCCTGGGCCTCCAGGATGGTATTTTTTAATAGCATCCACGCCTGTTGTACAGTTTTTACCCTCTCAGTTGTCCCTCTAAGTTTTTTCTTAACCATTCTTCTCATTTTATCATAGTCTCCTTTTTTAAAGTTAAACGCTAACGTATTTGACTTTCTATGTATAATTACTTCAAGGTTGATATCAAAACTGATCATATTATGATCACTGTTATCAGATCCAGGACTGGGCAATTCACATCTTAGTTTTCTTCTTCACTACCAAATTCTGGTTTTTGTAACCAGAACACAAGTTGTATTTTAAGGGTACAGATGTGGAGCCTGACTCCTGATGCAGCATTTCAAAACATGATGTCGTGTCAGGAGGCAGCCTGATAATTTGATTAAGATAAGTGACTCATTTGATATGAAGATATGCTATAAAAATAAATATATAGGTAAATATATTTTTTCACATTGTTATAATTGAGGAGGAAAAAAAATTTTAAAAACTGGTTCATTGAAAAATTTGGTAGCAAAGAAGCAAAATAAGGTGTGGATTGCTCAACGCAATTTCTGAGGATCCAACAAAAATAGAAAAAAAAATAGTGGGAAATGTAGTTAAAAAGGAGCATTTTTCTATTCAATCCTTTTTTTGGTGCCAGTGAAACCATCCTATATAATAATTTGCACCTCCAATGTTCTACATCTGGATGCCTGGGTTCGTAATACACTTCCCATTGGTCCGCTCTGGTGATGATGTCAGAGGGCAGATCAGTGGAAGGGAAGCCAGCACCAGCCAGCCACAGAACGTTGGAGGTGAGTAGAGAATTGGCCCCCTCTCCTCCCCACCTCCCCCTCCTCTCCTCCCCTCCGATTTACAGGCCCCCCCTCTCCGAGTTCCACGCCCCCGCGCCTCCCTCCCTTCCTCCCTCTCTCTCCTCTGAGTGCAAGCACGACCTGTCCTCCGCCTGCCCCTCGCCTTCCTAAGTGCCGGCTGTAATTTAAAACTTGTTACCTCGTGGTCCGGCGTCAGCAGTGAAGTCGAGCAGGCACGGTGCTTCAGACTTCTTTCCTTCTGTCTCAGCTTTGCCTCTGGTCCCGCCCTTCTGGAAACAGGAAATGAGGGCGGTACCAGAGACAGAGCTGAAACAGAAGGGAAGGCAGTCTGAAGCGCCGCTCGCCTTCACCGCTGACGCCGGACCACGAGGTAACAAGTTTTAAATTACAGCCGGCACTTAGGAAGGCGAGGGGCAGGCAGAGGACAGGTTGTGTGTGCACTCGGAGGAGAGAGGGAGGGAGGGAGGCGTGGGGGCGTGGAACTCGGAGAGGGGGGGCCTGTAAATCGGAGGGGAGGAGAGGAGGGGGAGGTGGGGAGGAGAGGGGGCCAATTCTCTACTCACCTCTGGAACTTGGAGGAGAGGGAGGGAGGCGCAGGGGTCTGGAACTTGGGGGGGGGGGCATTGGAACTCGGAGGAGAAGGGGGCATGGAACTCGGAGGGGAGGAGAGGGAGGGACAGTCGGTCCTGGAACTCGAAGGGGAGGGGGGTGGTCCTGGAACTCGAAGGGGAGGGAGGGGAGGGGAGGGGGGACGGTCCTGGAACTCGAAGGGGAGGGGGCGGTCCTGGAACTCGAAGGGCAGGGAGGTAGGGAGGGGGGTGAGGAACCTTGCTAGCGCCCGTTTCGTTTCTGTCAGAAACGGGCCTCTTTTACATAAATATTTTCATAGTCTGAATTTAAGATAGGATACTTTATATTTTAAAACTTGAATGAAACGGTGTATTGAAATCTGTCCTCCTTTCATGGGTGTTAGTGTGTGTGTTGGTATCTTTTGCATAGGATATTATTTTTTAATTGTTTTTAATTTGTTAAATAAAGTTAAACTAATGTTGGTTGTTTAGGGGCTGATTCATTAACCTGTGGAAAAAATTATGGGTTAGTGCCCATTTTGTGTAAAACTTTAGGGAGGAATTTTTCATGCATTCCCAGGCGTGGCAATGCACACAAAAAAATTTTTAAGTCCCTGGTATGAGTAGTGAGCAGCTTTAAAAGAGATGATGAGAACATGCCCTGTAGCTCCCAATAGCCTCCCCAACCAGCTTCCAAGTAAGAGAGTGCTTTGTATGACTTTTAGTGCATGAAGCCTCTTTGGTGAAAGACTTTTGCAGTTTAGTACATCAGCCCCTTTAATCTGCATGTGCCAGTATTACATATATTATTGAAATAAAGCCGTCAAGTTTCTTGTAGCCTAACCTTTTGCAACATTTAATTTTTCTCTTTTGTAGGATTCACAGCAGTCTAATTTTGGCACTGGAGAACAAAGTAAGTGTCTACAGAACGTGATTTCTTAACTAGTTAATTTCTTCCTGGAAGATATTACAACCCATATTAGAATCATCCCTTTGTTTGCTTAAATTCTTTTTACAAATTACTTTCTCTTCGGTGTTTGGTAGGGATGAAAACGCTATTGTGTTGACTTCTGTGACTACTTCTGTGACAGATCCCTAGCACTGATTTGAGAGATGAAAAAAGTGTAGATTAATGCAAATAACACAAGTCCAGGGGCCATCTTCAGGAGTTTAAAACTCCAAACGGTTTCTCAACTGGCTTGTACATAGCATTGACTTCGCTGCTGATTGTTCTTGTGAATTAATTCCCAGCTGACATGAAAATGCTCAGATGCTAAAGGTTGAAGGATGAGTTAAAGTTTAAATGGGCACCACAACTTGAGAGAAGCCCTCATTCATGTGTCTAGCTGTTGGCACACTTTTCCTCCTCGGCGAGATTTGTTCACTCTTTTTGTCAGAGTGTCCTTGTTGACTGTAGCTCACCTTCTGCCACAAATGGGCTGGTTCTCATCATGGGTCAAAGCCACTAGAGCAGGTTCCAAAAAGGGTTTTGTCTGAATTAAAGTCCTTAAAGTTTTACTGTGTACACAAGATAGGCAAACAGACAGGAATAGTATTTTGCCTTTATTACAGTGGTTCTAAAACCTGCTGTAGCCAGTCAGGTTTTCAAGATATCTGCAGTGAATATTCATGAGAGAGATATGTATGTACTGTTACCTTTGCATGCAGATTTCTCTTATGTATATTCATTCTGGATATCCTGAAACCCGACTGGCTTGGGAGTCCACCAGGTTAGGATCTGGAGCCACTGATTTATGGCATCCCCAAATAGACAGTTGAAGGCTGTGTCTGGATACGTATCAACACAAAGATGGCACTTGGTATTTTATATTCTCAGAGGACAAGCAGGCTGCTTGTTCTCACTGATGGGTGACGTCTGACGGCAGCCCCAGGATCGGAGATCTTCCTAGCAACAAAGTTTGCTAGCCCTTGCGCGCACATGTGCGCACTGCCTTCCCGCCCGTAACACGAGCGTGCTCCTCAGTCTCTTTTTTTCCATGGCACAGGATGGCTGTTTTCGGTTGTTCAGCGCCTCAGGAGAGCCCTCGCAGCGTTTTTTGCCGCTCTTCGGAGTGTTTTCTGAGCGACTTCGCTCGTCTTTTAGTTTACAAAAAAAAAAAAAGTTTTACTTTCCTGTATTTTCCTTAGTTTTGTTCCACATAAGTTTCCTTTCGTCATGTGCGGCCATTTTGGCCGCACGTACGGGTTTTTCGCAGTTTTGGTGCCTTTTTTCAGCAGCATCACGAATTTTGATTTCGCCAGCACGATTTTTCCGCCCATGTCCTCGAAGCCTACCAGTGGCTTCAAGAAGTGCACGCGGTGCAGCCGAACGATCTCGCTCACTGATAGGCACATTTCGTGTCTTCAGTGTCTGGGGGCTGGTCATTGCCCCGATGCCTGCACTTTGTGTCTTCAGCTGAAGAAGAGGACCCAGGCGGCGAGATTGGCTCAGTGGAACTTTTTGTTCGGAGCCCCGTCCGGTATGGCGCCAGCGGTACCAAGGTCATTGTCGTCAGGAGCGCAGGTGATGGCTGTCCACAGACCCTCCCACGCTGGTAGCAGTGAGCCATCGAGTGGGTCTCCACCTGCCTCGAGGGCTCCTCCGGTACAGGCCCCCCAGGACCGACCTCTTTCGGACCCGGCCCCGAGGAGACGTGTGGATTCCACGTCTTCCTTGTTGGTACCGGGAGGTACCGGTGACGTGCTTCGAGTGAAGCCGAAGAAGCACCATCATCGGTCACCTTCCCATCACGGTACCGAGAGCTCCGGGGCGCCAAAGGATTCGGCACCCATGAAGCATCGACGCCGGGAGGACCGCTCACCCTCCATACAGGAGGTGTCGCTACGCTCTTCTCCGGACAGCCCGGTACCGCCTCCTCGCCCCAGGCAGATTCTGAGTTCATCGCCTGTACCGGCCCCACTGCCTTGCTCGACAGACACTCTAGACGAGCGCCTCCGAACCATTCTTCCAGGGATTCTGGAAGGGCTGCTGCGACCATCTGTTCCGGTACCGCCGGTGCTTGCGCCGTCGGTACCGTCGAGAGATGCAGCGGTTGGCTCCCCACCCGTGGTGAGGACTGCGAATCTGGTACCGCTTGCGGCATCGGCCTCCGCTGCCACCCAAGTTGACTCCCCGTCGACGTCGCCGGCGGCGAGGGAGTCTTCTTCTCGGCATCGCCATAGAGGACTTAGTTCCTCGGCGTCGAGACAGGCTGAGCTTCGGACTGAAGTCAGAGAACTTGTGTCCGATACTGAAGGTGAGGCCTCGTGGGAGGCAGAGGAAGAACCCAGATATTTCTCTGATGGGGAGTCTTGTGGTCTTCCTTCTGATCCTACTCCTTCGCCAGAGAGAAAGCTTTCTCCCCCTGAGAGTCTGTCTTTCTCTTCATTTGTCTGGGAAATGTCTACGGCCATTCCCTTCCCAGTGGTTACTGAGGATGAGCCCAGGGCTGAGTTGTTCGAGGTCTTGGACTATCCTTCGCCACCTAAGGAGTCGTCCACTGTTCTCCTGCATAATGTCCTGAAACAGACATTGCTGGCGAACTGGACGAAACCATTAAGTAACCCCTCTATTCCAAAAAAGATTGAGTCCCAGTATCGGATCCACGGGGACCCAGAGTTGAAGACCCAGTTGCCTCATGACTCTGGAATTGTGGATTCGGCTCTCAAGAGAACCAAGAGTACTAGGGATTACGCCTCGGCGCCCCCGGGGCAGGAGTCTAGGACTCTGGACTCTTTTGGGAGGAAGGCTTACCATTCTGCTATGCTCATGTCCTAGATCCAGTCGTGCCAGCTCTACACGAGCATCCACTTGCGGAACAACGTGCGGCAGCTGACTGACTTGGTCGATAAGCTCCTGTCGGAGCAGGCCAAGCCTTTTCAGGAGGTGGTCAGGCAGCTGAAGGCGTGTCACAAATTCCTGTCCAGGGGTGCTTACGACACTCTTGATGTTGCGTCCAGGGCCCCTGCTCAAGGTATAGTGATTCGCAGACTCTCATGGCTGCGTGCCTCTGATCTGGAAAATAGAGTCCAGCAGCGGATTGCGGATGCTTCTTGCCGGGAGGATAACATTTTTGGCGAGAAGGTCGAACAGGTGATAGAGCAGCTCCACCAGCGGGACACCGCCTTCAACAAACTCTCCCACCGGATGCCTTCAGCATCTACCTCAACAGGTAGATGTTTTTATGGGGGACGGAGGAATGCTCCCTATGCTTATAATAAGCGTAGGTACAATCCACCTGCCCGCCAGCCCGCTCAGGCTAAGCCCCAGCGCGCTCGTTCACGTCAACAGCGTGCGCCCCAACAGGCCCCTGCAGCTCCCCAGCAAAAGCAAGGGACGGGCTGTTGACTGGCTCCAGGCGCGCATAGCCGATATAAAAGTGTCCGTGCCAGACAATCTGCCGGTAGGAGGGAGGTTAAAGTTTTTTCACCAAAGGTGGCCTCTTGTAACCTCCGACCGGTGGGTTCTCCAAATAGTCCGGCTAGGATACTCCCTCAATTTGATCTCCAAACCTCCAAATTTCCCACCGGGGGCTCAGTCCTTCAGCTTCCAGCACATGCAGGTACTTGCAGAGGAACTCTCCGCCCTTCTCAGCGCCAATGCAGTCGAGCCTGTGCCACCAGGGCAGGAAGGGCTGGGATTCTATTCCAGGTACTTCCTTGTGGAAAAGAAAACAGGGGGGATGCGTCCCATCCTAGACCTAAGGACCCTGAACAAATATCTGGTCTGAGAAAAGTTCAGGATGCTTTCCCTGGGCACCCTTCTTCCCATGATTCAGAAACACGATTGGTTGATGCTCTCTGGGATTAAAGGATGCTTATACTCGCATCCTGATACTACCAGCTCACAGGTAGTATCTTCGATTCCGTCTGGGAACACGGCATTTTCAGTATTGTGTGCTACCCTTTGGTCTTGCCTCTGTGCCTACAGTGTTCACAAAATGCCTGGCAGTCGTGGTGGCATCTCTACGCAGACTGGGAGTGCATGTGTTCCCTTATCTTGACGATTGGCTGGTGAAGAACACCTCGGAGGCAGGAGCTCTACAGTCCATGCGGATGACTATTTGACTCCTGGAGCTACTAGGGTTTGTGATAAATTATCCAAAGTCCCACCTTCTTCCAGTTCAACGACTAGAATTCATAGGAGCTCTGCTAGACTCCCAGACTGCTACCTCCTGGGTACTAGAGTCTCAGCAGATCACAGCTCGGCAGATGTTGAGATTGCTCGGCCACATGGCCTCCACAGTTCATGTGACTTCCATGGCCCGTCTTCATATGAGATCAGCTCAGTGGACCTTAGCTTCCCAGTGGTTTCAAGCTGCGGTGAATCTAGAGGATGTGATCCAACTGTCCACAGTTTTTCTCAAATCCCTACATTGGTGGACAATTCGCTCCAATTTGACCTTGGGACGTCCCTTTCAAATTCCTTAGCCGCAAAAAGTGCTGACTACAAATGCATCTCTCCTGGGGTGGGGAGCTCATGTCGATGTGCTCCACACCCAAGGATGTTGGTCCCTCCAGGAAGCAGGTTTTCAGATCAATCTCCTGGAGTTACGAGTGGTCTGGAACGCGCTAAAGGCTTTCAGGAATCGGCTGTCCTATCAAATTATTCAAATTCAGACAGACAATCAGGTTGCTATGTACTACATCAACAAGCGGGGGCACCGGATCTCGCCCCCTGTGTCAGGAAGCCGTCAGGATGTGGCTTTGGGCTCGCCAACACGGCATGTTTCTCCAATCCACTTATCTGGCAAGCATAAACAACAGTCTGGCCGACAGGTTGAGCAGGATTATGCAACCTCACGAGTGGTCTCTCAGCTCGAGAGTAGTACGCAAGATCTTCCAAGCGTGGGGCATCCCCTTGGTAGATCTTTTTGCCACTCAGATCAATCACAAGGTCCCTCATTTCTGTTCCAGACTTCAGGCCCACGGCAGACTAGCGTCAGATGCCTTTCTCCTTTATTGGGGGAAGGGCCTCCTGTATGCCTATCCTCCCATACCCCCTTGGTAGGGAAGACTTTGCTGAAACTCAAGCAGGATCATGGAACCATGATTCTGATCGCTTCCTTCTGGCCACGTCAGATCTGGTTTCCTCTTCTTCTTCTGGAGTTGTCCTCAGAAGAACCATGGAGATTGGAGTGTTTTCCAACCCTCATCACTCAGAACGAAGGGGCGCTTGTGCATCCCAACCTCTAGTCCCTGGCTCTCACGGCCTGGATGTTGAGAGCGTAGACTTTGCCTCCTTGGGTCTTTCTGAGGGTGTCTCCCGAGTCTTGCTTGCTTCCAAAAAAGATGCCACGAAGAGGTGTTATTCTTTCAAATGGAAGAGGTTTGCCATCTGGTGTGACAGCAAGACCCTAGATCCTCATTCTTGTCCTACACAGAACCTGCTTGAATACCTTCTGCACTTGTCCGAGTCTGGTCTCAAAACCAACTGTGTAAGGGTTTACCTTAGCGCAATTAGTGCTTTTCATTATCGTGTAGAGGGTAAGCCTATCTCGGGGACAGCCTTAGTTGTTCGCTTCATGAGAGGTTTGCTTTTGTCAAAGCCCCCTATCAAGCCTCCTTCTGTGTCATGGGATCTCAGTGTCGTTCTCAGCCAGCTGATGAAACCTCCTTTTGAGCCACTGAATTCCTGCCATCTGAAGTACTTGACCTGGAAGGTCATTTTCTTGGTGGCAGTCACTTCAGCTCGTAGAGTGAGTGAGTTTCAAGCCTTGGTAGCTCATGCTCCTTATACTAAATTTCATCATAACAGAGTAGTCCTCCGCACTCACCCTAAGTTCTTGCCGAAGGTGGAGAGTTCCATCTTAACCAGTCAATTGTCTTGCCAACATTCTTTCCCTATCCTCATACCCGCCCTGCTGAACGTCAGTTGCATACCTTGGACTGCAAGCAAGCATTGGCCTTCTATGTGGAGCGGACAAGCCCCTTCAGACAGTCCGCCCAAATGTTTGTTTCTTTAGACCCCAATAGAAGGGAAGTGGCTGTCAGGAAACGCACCATCTCAAATTGGCTAGCAGCTTGCATTTCCTTCACTTACGCCCAAGCTGGGCTGACTCTTGAGGGTCATGTCACGGCTCATAGTGTTTGAGCCATGGCAGCGTCAGTGGCCCACTTGAAGTCAGCCACTATTGAAGAGATTTGCAAGGCTGCGACGTGGTCATCTGTCCACACATTCACATATCATTACTGCCTCCAGTAGGATACCCGACGCGACAGTCGGTTCGGGCAGTCGGTGCTGCAGAATCTGTTTGGGGTTTAGAATCCAACTCCACCCCCCTAGGCCCATTTTTATTCTGTTCCAGGCTGCATTCTGTTTTTTCTGTTTAGGTCAATCTCAGTTATGTCCTCGCCGTTGCGAGGCCCAATTGACCAATGTTTGTTGTTTTGAGTGAGCCTGGGGGCTAGGGATACCCCATCAGTGAGAACAAGCAGCCTGCTTGTCCTCGGAGAAAGCGAAGTTACTTACCTGTAGCAGGTGTTCTCCGAGGACAGCAGGCTGATTGTTCTCACAAACCCGCCCACCTCCCCTTGGAGTTGTGTCTTCCCTTGTCTTTGCTTTCTACTTGACTGAGGAGCACACTCGCGTAACGGGCGGGAAGACAGTCGCATGTGCACGCGAGTGGTAGCAAACTTTGTTGCTAGGAAGATCTCCAATCCTGTGGGCTGCCGTCGGACGTCACCCATCAGTGAGAACAATCAGCCTGCTGTCCTCGGAGAACACCTGCTACAGGTAAGTAACTTCGCTTTTCAGCCATCAGAATTTTGAAATCTTATATATTTTATGCTGTTGAACTCTAGCTGTATGACACAAGCTGTAGTATTTGTGCTTGTACCTGAATGGTTCTTAGCACTCAACAGATGCCCAGTTCTACAGTGTATAATTTTGTTCCCTTGTCCTAATCTTATTTTTGTTTTGGTTTTGCAGAAAGATACAATACATTGTCAAAACCATCCAGTGGTCATCAGTCTAAATCGTAAGTGTCTTCCAGTTTCTAGAGATATGTTGGTTTTTTTTTGTGCTGTCATTTTGTTTTGATTTGATGATTGTCATTTTGTTTTCCTGTCTACATTACTATATATACTCAAGTATAAACCAAGATTTTTGGGCCCCAAAAATTGGGGTGTCAGGTTATAGTCGAGCCAGAAGAAATCTGTTTCCCCCCCCCCCCCCCCCCCCCCCCCCCCCGATGACCGGCATTTTTTACCGTACCCTTTTATTTTGCCACCGCTGACAAGGAAGTGAAAGCAAGCTGTGCCAGTGTAGGGCCTTGAATGCATTCTCAAGGACCTCAGTTCTCACTTTCTCAAAGTTTCTGGGAGGACGGGAACCGGGAGGTCTTGAGCATATGCAGATACTCAAGGCTTCACACCAGCCCAGCTTGCTTTCATTTCTGTCGATGGCGATCACAGCAGCCAAAAGCAAGCGGTAAAAATGCCGGTTACACCCTGAGAGGGGGGTTGGAGAGGGAGAAAACATCTCTGAAAGTTTTCAAAACAAAAGACTTGGCTTTTTGCTAACACCTTTTCCGCAAAGTAAATTATTACAGCAAATCGCTGTCACCCTCTGTCTCCTTCCCTCTCCCTTGTCCTACCCTTCTGTACCTCTCCTCTCTGTTTAAAATTTTATATTTCCTTTTGTTTTCTCAAACTTGTTTTGATTTTATTGTAAACCGCTGAGAGCTGTCAGTTAATATAGCAACTTCAATAAACCAAAAGTGGCAGTCACTGGTGGCCCTGTGGGGGGGGGGGGGGGGGGGGGAGAGGAGGAGGAGAGAGGGAAAGGGCAAAAATTTGTGGAGCAGCAAATTATCTGTACCCAGTTTATATTATAAAGAATATGAAGGAGGAGTTTTTAAGATAAGACAGTGAGATGTGGAGCAGACAGTTTAGGTTGGCTTGCAGTGGAGAAAGGAGTGCCACAGGAATCTGTTTCGTCTGCTATGCTCATTAATGTATATCAGTGGCCTCTTTATATGTAGCTATTAATTTAGACTTGTCTGACAGATGCATTGGATAATATAATGGTTTTATTTTTCCTGTGCTAAAGATATTAATGCCACATTACAAGTATTGAGAAATGTTACAAAGGTTGTTGACAATTGTTTAGTTAGGAGAGAGAGTAGTGGCAGTCACTGGTCGATTGCGGGGGGTGGGGGAGGGAAAAATGCTTCACATCAAGGAAAAGGGGGAAATGGAGACATGCAGGACACTACAAGGGAGGAAATATTATACTTAAATATAACCCCCCACCCCCGACATATACTTCAGTTAACTGTGCTTATGCTCGGATAGGCTTATATTTCTGTATTTATGGCATGCATGTTATTTTTACAATGCACCTATTTTAAGTTTGCATTTTATTTATTTATTGCATTTGTATCCCACATTTTCCCACCTATTTGCAGGCTCAATGTAGCTTACAGAGATCTGTTATGGCATTGCCATTCCAGAGTGTCAGATACAATTGGTGATGCAAAGAGATTAAGGATGGAAAGAAGTATTATTTAGTGGGTGCTGAAAGGTTTTAGTGTACTTTAAAATGACAAAAACAGTATTTCACTGTTTCTTTGTGTTGTATCAGGCAGAAAACACCACCAATGTTATTACACAGATCACTATTTTTGTGTGTTAAAACACATTCCTAATAGCATGCTTCCTGTTTTGAGAAACTTTTCTCCCACTATGTGAATGTTTTGTCTGTCATGTGAAAAATGTGTATTTCTAAATTCCAGTTACCAGGCTAGCAAAGCAGAAATACTTTTGTGATGCATTACAATTTTAAAGATGGTTTTCATAGTGTAGGGGGTAATAACTTTCTATTTTTCCATATTTTCCTTCCTTTCTTACTTAGCACTATCAAAACGTGTTCTAACTTGAGAAGTTTTGGTTGAAATCCAGATGACAAATGCTTCTTGTTAGATTACTTCATTGGGTTAATGGATTAATCATTTTGTGAGCAGATGTAAATGTAAAATGCTTTTACATACTATTTTGGACAAATGGGCATGGTTTTAAACTAGTTTATAATTTAAATTGTACTTGGCCCTCATCTGTGATCATTTCTCTCAGCATTACAGATTAGTAAAATGTAATCTCTGTGTTGAAATACCTCTGGATTTTCCCTTTCTGGTGGCATTTAGCAGCATGGTTTCCCCCTGTGCTTGAGATATGTAAACTGATCTTGAGATAACTAGTACAGAATAAAGTGTTGTATTTTTATTTAAAAACTAGTAAAAAAGGCCCGTTCCTGTCGGAAATGAAACGGGCGCTAGCAAGGCTTTCCTGGGAGTGTGTATGTTTGAGAGAGCGTATGTGACAGTGACTGTGTGAGAGAGAGAGTGAATGTGTGAGTGTGTGTGTGGGTGCGAGTTTGGGTGTGACAGAGAGAGTGTGTGGGTGAGAATGAGTGTGTGCAAGTGCGTATGTGATCCTGTTTTCTGTAGTTGAGGGGGTTTTCCGGGGAGGCTGGCTGTGCCAGGCTATTTGCCATCTGTGCCGTGATGTCCCTGAGCTATCGTGATGGAGGGTGTCACACTTTCTATACCTCTGTATGTTGTACATAGGTTCCTGCTGTTTCCCTCTGTGTGAGACAGAGGTACCTGGGTTCTGTGTAGAAATGATTCTTCAGTGTTTGTGTGAGGCTCTGTGGCAATGGGCTGTCGCTTCCTGCGTGTCTCTGTAGGTTGCCTGGCTTCACAGTTCCTCCATGCTGTCTGGCAAGCTGCTGGCTGCGTTCCGTGTGGGACTGGGCACTGTTGATGAGCGGCATGGCGATTGTTTGGGAGGTATGTGCTTGGGGAGGAGGTGGTGGGCGATGCGCCGAGGAGGGGGGCAGGGCATACTCGTTGCTGTGCACGCGTCACGGTTTTGTTTTTGTACTCCTGCTCCTCCCCCCCCCCCCCCGTGTCGGTCGTGGTTTTGTGGGCCTTCTGCCTTTCCTTCCCTGCCGTCATCTGTCCATGCGACTTGTGGCTTCTGCCTTTCCGGCCCCGCCGGCGACGTCATCGCAAGAGGCGGGGTTGGATCGCCTGAGCTGTGAGTAGAGCGTTTCTCTTGTGGAGTGTAAAAGTAATCCTCTCCACATCGTCGCCCATCCAGAAGGCTCGTCCAATGATGGTATTTCGCCGCGCCTTCTAGAGGAGGTTCGCCCATTGAGGACCTGCCTAACGCGCGGCTCTGCCAATGGCGGGAGAGGATGCGCCGTCGACGTAATCGCGAGAGGCGGAGGAACGCGAGGGCGGAGCTACAGGCAACAGGCCAAACCGGATATCTCTGGCGCCTCAACATCCGGCTTGAGGCTTCAATGGAACGTTGGAGGTGCCTTTTATATATAGAGATATTTTTGGCTTGGTGATTTGTCCTTTGTTGAACCTTAAACTACCTTTAGGGGCTTATGGCACCATGAGCCTTGATTCATAATTAAGGGTCCATCTTACCCCCCCCCCCCCCCCCCCCCCCCCACACACACACACACATTTTATAATTCCACTTACCTCATTCAGGTCTTGCAGTGATGGTCCTTAACTTGGGACTACAGACAATTGCTCCTATTTGGAACCAGGAATACATAGTAACATAGTAGATGATGGCAGAAAAAGACCTGCACAGTCCATCCAGTCTGCCCAACAAGATAAACTCATATGTGTATCCTTACCTTGATTTGTACCTGCCTTTTTCAGGGCATAGACTGTACAAGTCTGCCCAGCAGTATTTCCCGCCTCCCAACCACCAGTCCCGCCTCCCATCACCGGCTCTGGCACAGACCGTATAAGTCTGCCCTCCACTATCCTCACCTCCCAACCACCAACCCCTCTTCCCCCACCTGCTCCACCACCCAATTTCGGCTAAGCTGCTGAGGATCCAATCCTACTGCACAGGATTCCTTTATGCATATCCCACGCATGTTTGAATTCCATTACCATTTTCATCTCCACCACCTCCCGCGGGAGGGCATTCCAAGCGTCCACCACCCTCTCTGTGAAAAAATACTTCCTGACATCTTTCCTGAGTCTGCCCCCCTTCAATCTCATTTCATGTCCGCTAGTTCTACTGCCTTCCCATCTACGGAAAAGATTTGTTTGTGGATTAATACCTTTCAAATATTTGAACGTCTGTATCATATCACCCCTGTTCCTCCTTTCCTCCAGGGTATATATGTTCAGGTCAGCAAGTCTCTCTTCATACGTCTTGGAACGCAAATCCCATACCATTCTCGTAGCTTTTCTTTGCACCGCTTCCATTTTTTAACATCCTTCGCAAGGTACGGCCTCCAAAACTGAACACACTACTCCAGGTGGGGCCTCACCAACGACTTGTACAGGGGCATCAACACTTTCTTTCTTCTGCTGATCACACCTCTTTCTATACAGCCTAGCAACCTTCTCGCTACGGCCACCGCCTTGTCACACTGTTTCGTCGCCTTCAGATCCTCGGATACTATCACCCCAAGATCCCTCTCCCCCTCAGTACCTATCAGACTCTCATCGCCTAACACATAAGTCTCTCGTGGGTTTCTACTCCCTAAATGCATCACTTTGCATTTCTTTGCATTGAATTTTAATTGCCAAACCTTAGACCATTCTTCTAGCTTCCTCAGATCCTTTTTCATGCTTTCCACTCCCTCCCGGGTGTCCACTCTGTTGCAAATCTTAGTATCATCCGCGAATAGGCAAACTTTACCTTCTAACCCTTCGGCAATGTCACTCACAAATATATTGAACAGAATCAGCCCCAGCACCGATCCCTGAGGCACTCCACTACTCACCTTTTCCTCCTCCGAGCGAACTCTATTTACCACCACCCTCTGGCGTCTGTCCGTCAACCAGTTCCTAATCCAGTTCACCACTTCGGGACCTATCTTCAGCCCATCGAGTTTATTTAAGAGCCTCCTGTGGGGAACCGTGTCAAAAGCTTTGCAAAAATCTAAGTAGATTACATCTATAGCACGTCGATGATTCAATTCTCCAGTTACCCAATCAAAGAATTCAATGAGATTCGTTTGGCACGATTTCCCTTTGGTAAAACCATGTTGTCTCGGATCTTGCAACTTATTGGCTTCCAGGAAATTCACTATCCTTTCCTTCAGCATTGCTTCCATTACTTTTCCAATAACTGAAGTGAGGCTTACCGGCCTGTAGTTTCCAGCTTCTTCCCTATCACCACTTTTGTGAAGAGAGACCACCTCCGCCGTTTTCCAATCCCTCGGAACCTCTCCCGTCTCCAAGGATTTATTAAACAAATCTTTGAGGACCCGCCAGAACCTCTCTGAGCTCCCTCAATATTCTGGGGTGGATCCCGTCCGGTCCCATGGCTTTGTCCACCTTTAGCTTTCCAAGTTGTTGATACACACTCTCTTCCGTGAACGGTGCTATATCCATTCCATTCTCAGGTGTACTTTTGCCAGTCCCTCGCGGTCTTTCCCCAGGATTTTTTTTCTGTGAAAACAGAACAAAAGTATCTATTTAGCAAATTGGCTTTTTCTTCATCATTATCTACATAGCGGTTCGCAGTATCTTTTAGTCTCACAATTCCCTTTTTAGTCATTCTCCTTTCACTAATATACCTGAAGAAATTTTTGTCACCCCTCCTTACATTTCTAGCCATTTGTTCTTCCGCTTGTGCCTTCGCCAGACGTACCTCTCTCTTGGCTTCTTTCAGTTTCATCTGGTATTCCTCCCCGTGTTCCTGTTCTTGAGAATGTCTATATTTCTGGAACGCTAATTCTTTAGCCTTTATTTTGTCAGCCACTTGCTTGGAGAACCATATCAGTTTCCTTTTTCTCTTGCTTTTATTTACTCTCCTTACATAAAGGTCTGTGGCCTTATTTATTACTTTCAGCCTGGACCACTGCCCTTCCACTTCTCGTACGTCCTCCCAGCCCATCAGCTCCTTCCTCAGGTATTCCCCCATTTTACTAAAGTCAGCACGCTTGAAATCCAGGACTTTGAGTTTAGAGTGGCCGCCCTCCACTTCAGCCGTCATATCAAACCAAACCGTTTGGTCACTGCCTCCCAGGTGTGCACCCACTCGGACATTTGACACACTATCCCCATTTGTGAGCACCAGATCCAGCGTCGCTCCCTCCCTTGTGGGTTCTGTCACTATTTGTCTGAGCAGAGCACTTTGGAAAGCATCCACGATCTCTCTACTTCTTTCCGATTTGGCAGACGGAACCTTCCAATCTACATCCGGCAGATTGAAATCTCCCATCAACAGAACCTCTTTTTTCTTTCCTAATTTTTGAATATCTGCGATCAGATATTTATCTAGTTTCTCTAATTGTGTCGGGGGTCTGTAGACAACACCCACATGGACAGAGGTTCTATCATCTTTTTAAGGTGATCCATATCGCTTCTTCCTTTCCCCAGGTCCCTGTCATTTCAGTCGCCGTGATATCATTCCTCACATACAGAGCTACTCCTCCACCTTTACGACCCTCTCTATCCTTCCTAAATAGATTATAGCCTGGTATGCTTGCATCCCATTCGTGGGAACCGTTGAGCCACGTCTCTGTGATTGCAACAACATCTAAGTCTGCTTCCAACATCAGGGCTTGAAGGTCGTGAACTTTATTGCTTAGACTACGAGCATTTGTGGCCATCGCTTTCCATCTATATTTCCTGGTATGTGTTCCAACATTAGTGATTTGGGGGTGTGTTTTTACTTTGGGTACCTTCGTGTCCCAAAGTGACCTGTAGATATTGCCATTTAACAAAAGCTAGGATTACTTTCCTGTCAGGGATTGTGAACATTTCCTCCACAGTGTTCTTTACCCCAGAAAATCTGACCCATGAATTTAAGCCCAGATTCTCTGCATGGCAGTGTATAGCACTGCCACTAAGCCACCAGGCGGGTTTTGTATTTTAAGAAAAGCATAGGCTGAACTAAAAACAACAATCCTTTCCATATGCAGTTGAATTCAGATCTGTCACAAGTAAAATGAAAATTTTTACAGTAGTAAAGATCTGCTGGCTGAGTTTATTTTTGATTTCTGAGCTGGCAGATCAGTTAAGATTTAAGCAATGGGTTGGTTGCTAAACTCCCAGTCTCCCTCTCCACCAAGATATTTGCTATCATGCCTTGGTCACCAGTGAGGAGCTACTGACACATCATTCAATTGGTGACCTTGGGCTTAAGGAAGGTGACTCTGCCTTCTGGCATTTTAACAGGAACCATAGTTCTTACATTAGTAAAGGCTATTTTCTTACTCCTGCATGACTTGAATTTTGAAATGAATAGGAAACACTACAGCTTTAAATTGCATGCTTATATTCAGAAGGGTTCATTAATAATTTGTCATCTTGGATGTTCATAAAGGGATAAAGGATGCTTAAGGGTTTTCAGATTTGTTTTTTATGTTACCGAGTATAATTTCTCGATTTTTCTGAATACCACAATGTTCACTATTGGAAAAATACAAATGCAACTAATTTGCATTCCCACTTTATTTCTTCCAGATGTGAACCAAACCAGACAGAGTAAGCCACTTTTTGTTTACTTATATGATAATGGTTGATGGAATGAGCCAACCAAGTGACAGCAATGTGCGCAGCCATGTGAAAACCAGGTCCCTGGTGTCATCATCAACTTGGATCTTCCTTTCCCTAGGCTGGTTGGGAATGCTGCAGAGGCAATGCTCAAGCTCCTAATGGAGTGGAAAGGAAGAGGGAGTTGGCCATTGCTTAAGGGTATCACCTAGTAGTAGATTCGTGGCACATGATTACAGCATTATGGAAGGGAGCCCAAGTGCAGGACCATCCTTGCAATAATCAGACTAGACCATACGAGATGGGGGGAGGGGGGGTTCAGTCTAAAATTAGGGGCAAGTATCTGAGTAGTTGTGAGTGAAAGCTCATAGCACTAGCATCCCAGCCCCAAGTTCTGATTGAGCTTAAATGCCTAAAGGAATAGGAAGAAAGGTGGCAGATCTTTCAAAAAATTTTTAAAAAAGGAATAGCTGGAGCCAATTGAATTAATCATAGGGGTGATTGTGAAACTGAAGCTGTCTCCATTTGCCAGGCACTGCACCCACAGAGCTGGCACCAGTGGGTACTGAGCACCCCCAGTATTGAGCAAGTTCTGTTATGTCCAGGGAGGTATAATTTGTAGGGATGGGCAGCCAGAAAATTTTCATGTTATTTCCAATGTCATTCTCTTCGTGGGTCTCCCCCTCCCCCTTGTGTCATCATAGGAGACAACAGAAAATGAAAATTTTCTCTCCCCCCACCGGCCCATCTTGGAACCTTGGATCACGGGATGGAGCTGTCATTTGCAAACCTGCTGTTGGGAAAAACAAAAATGGGTAAGATTTAGTTTGCCAATGACAGGAAATGACTGCCCATCCCTAACAATTTGTTTAGTACCCTCTGTCATCTTGAAAAGTCGGCACCTATGTCACCAAGTTTAGTATATCTAGCTAGCACAGAAGGAGCACTGTATTAACTCTGCTAATATAAAATGTGTAAAGGAAAATCAGTGTTGAGTAAAGACTTTTTAGTAGGCTAATATAAGTATAAGATACCTGCTGTTGGGCTACTTGCATATTTCTTGAGAGAAACATTTTAGAAGTCCTGAAAAGTTGCAATTTAAAACACTTGTGCTAATGAAAGGGATCATGTCTGCCTAATGGCCTTGTCGGTTTTCTTTTTAATAAATGTGATGTCTGTTTTAGTGTCTGCTAAATTTTTAAAAAGCTGAAGGCAGAGTGCTTGGAAAATATTAGATGTACTTTTTTCCCTCCCCACCCCCCTCCAGTATGCTAAAAGATGACTTGCAACTAAGCAGCAGCGAAGACAGTGATGAGGAACAGGTATGTGCCTTAGCTGTTTTACCTTTGTATAATGTGAAAGATATTGCTGAATTTTTATTCTATAGGATTTCTAGTTGGCTCTCAACATTCTGATGACGTTTTCTTCATATCTCTACATCTTTGGTGCTTCTGTGGTTACTTTCATTTTTTAGGGTATTACTCTAGTGTAGGGTAGGTAGCAATCTTATTTTGTACAATTGTTCCTTCCCTGATTTTGAAAAGAAAAATAAAAAACCTTCTTGTTTTGTACTTAGTAGGAAAGGACAGATCTAGTCCAAACTACATTTTATATGAATTCACTGCTGTACAATAGCAGATTTCAATTCCATTTAGAAACTATATCATATGGCATGGTTTATTCAAAGGCTCTTTTAGATATTTGGAACAAAACCTGAATTAACAATATTATGGATCAATTGGTGTGGACAATATTTTGCAACTTAAATATTGTAAACCATGTGACCAGGGAAAAAATATGATGTGTAAATGAGGTTCTGCACTCATTCGAATATGAAGTATAATGTGTCTACTGGTAACATCTGCAGATCATGTGACCTCCCCCTTCTGCAGAGGGTTCACTGGCTGTGAGTTTGTGCTAAGATTCATTTTGTCGTCATATGTACAGAGGTCAGCCACAATATATGGCAAAGTCTGGTAGAATGTTTCTCACCCCGGCCCTTCAGGTCTTTACAAAAAGAGTTGTTGAAACCGTCATGTTCATCCATTTTGCATGTTTCTTGTACCCAAAATAGTGCATTTTTAACAAATGACTGCTATTGTGGAATGCACTTGTGAGGAGATAGTGTATCTCTGAATTTTAAAATGTTTCTAAAGCCTAGTGCTTTATCCAGGTTTTGGGGGATGGTTTATTATTTTCTGTTTTTTTTAGTTTTTGTGTAAGTTTCTAAAAAAAATTTTAATCGTATACTGTTTTTTTTTTTTTTTTTGTGTAAATTGTGTAATATTCTATCTAATGAAAGCAGTTTATAAAGTAAGTGAAATACTTGTTTTATTACAGGGTTGTGATAAAACAGTGCCGAGGAATACACCTGGGAGGTAAACGTTGAACTTGGCTTTTTTTTTTTTAATGTATTCTTAGGGGCAATTGAAGTGTTATTTGATGCTGCAGTTGGTCGCAGTCATCATTAATGCTGTCATGAGCTAGCATTTTTGACTCCTCCCTTTGTCGATCCTCTAATAATACCTACTGCCTTGAATCAGTTGTGAGCAGATATCAAAGTTTCTGAGCCCTCTGCCCGTTTTTTTGATTTATTGGTTTATATTCTCCATTTCCAAAAGAATTTTGTTCAAAGCGGATTATGAATCATAATGTGAAATCAGCATAAACAAACCTGATAATTAAAAACTGAAAATTAATGTGCATAGTTACATAACTGTTTAGGTGGGGAAAAAAAGAGCTGTTGTGTATTGCGAGACCTTTATTTTGTAGTTTTTGTTTCATCAAACTAGAAAAAGGATCCAATCACAAATCTGCAGTCAGATCATAGGGAGGAGAGGGACTAGAGTGCACTCAGTTCCTTTGTAAACTTCCTGCCCCTACCTTGCAAACTGTTTAAGTTCTGTCTCACTTCTGCAGACAAGGTGGTTATAGTGATATACAACAGTAAAATTAATGCAAAAATAAAATAACAGATAAAATGTGCATCACAGTTGTAGATTACCCACCATTAGATTGGTTACATATTTAATACCATCATGATGATCTGTGTAACCTGAATGATAGATATGTAAAACATCCATTTGAAAGAGTAAAAACATGCAGTTGGTGGTGTTTTCCAAAGAAGCATTTTTTTGAAAAACACTTCAAACTTATTGCATGTTTCATTAACCAGAGCTAATGAATGGCAATATGTTTGTAGACAGACCAGCTTTACGTTTTAGAACGCCGTAAGGAGGAGGAGGAGGAAGAGCAAGCAAAGAACTTCAGAGCTTGATGTAATTTTGATATCATTGATTTAGTTGAGCTGCAGTTCTCCTTTAGACAAGCAGTATATAATCAACCACACATGGGTGATTTCAGCTTTTACAGCGCCTGGTCAGATTTCCTCTCCCAGAGTGCAAGAGAGTCTAGAAAGCTCTTGTAGTCATGCTATTCTCCCTCCTGTGTGGCCATTACTTCTTCCACTCAGACTACTTCATTTGCCTGGCAAACGTCAGGATCTGCGCTCTTGTGACCTGAATTGGCCATTGATGGAAGCAGGATACTGGGTTAGTTGGACCATTGGTCTGACCCAGTATGGCTATTCGTATGTTCAGTTTGTACATTCAAATTAAATAAAGCAAGCAAGCTTTAGGAAGAAGAATGGAGGGGGGGGGGGGGGGGGGAGAAACCTTTCTGTTGCTGAATCCGCTGATGCCTCAGCATGATACTTTGGGTCAGATGAAAATAAAAGTGCACTTCACTTAATTCTTCTGAGATCAAATGGCTTCAGGCAATACAAACCACAGAGATCCCATTGTACCTTTCCTCCCTGATTGTCCCCTTTACCCCACCCGCATCCTTCATTCTGCTTCTGGCCACCAGTTGTCCTTTCTCGCAGTTCACTGCTGCCATCTTGAATCCGAGTGCCACTGTTCCTTTTTCTGGATTGCTCCCTCTTTAGAGCTCCCTTCCCCTTGCACTTTGCTTTGAACAGTCATATGCCAAATTTAGGGCTGCCCTGAAGGCCCACCTTGTTGCTCTGGCCTATGGAGATAATCGGTATGATGGATAACTCTGCCAGGAGGAGCTGCTTTTTCCCTGTTATTACTTTTGTCTGCTCTCTTCTCTGTTCTGCCTCTACTCTTTCCTATTGATGACTGTGTTCTTTTTTTAATTTCCTTGTATTTTTTTGTATCTTCTTTAATAACAACTTTGCTTGTTTTATTGAAAGGCAGAATATTAAATGCCTAATAAATATAAACAGTTTATAAGTTGGGCATATAAACTTGATCGTCCCCCCCCCCCCCCCCCCCCCCCCCCACACATTAAGCATCACTGGATCACCTTAAGCTTTTTTCCCCCCTTAAGCATCACTGGATCCTTGTACAGCACAAGATAGAATTTAAAATCCTGGTTGTGGTTTAGTTCTGGCTCTCAAACTCCTCTATATGGGCATTCTACCCTATTTTCTGCTTTTATTTTGTTTACCCCTTTGCAAGTCTCTCAGTTCTTACATAATTATCAGCTTGTGGTGCCAGATGTATCCCAAGTAATGATGGAATTGATAAGAATGTATGCTCCCCCCCCCCCCCCCCCCCCTCCCTGGTTGAGTTCCATTTCTCCTTTCCTTGATATTTTGCTCTTATTGTAAACCACCCTATCATCTGGTGATGAAGGGCAGTATAGCAACTGAAATAAACATAAAAATACCTGACAGCAGTACAACAGAAAAGTCTCTGTAAACGAATATGTATGTAGTTCAAACTGGAAATTCCAAATGTTCCATAACCAACTCAAAAGCTATTCATTTGCACTAGGAAACAGCAGGTGATCCATCTCTGAGTCGCACAACTATAAATCACCTACAAACACAGTTGTTAACTGCTGCTAAGCTAAGAGGGACTGTTCACTGTTTGTGATTATTAAACATAAATTAAGGATTCTTGGATTAGGCTGCTATATACCACAGTGAAAAGACATATTAAGGCAACACTGCGATAGCAGTTTCAATACCAGATGAGCCATAGGCTCATGCGGGTATATGATCTCTAAGAATGCCTTTGAAGAGCAACCAAGATCTTTAAAAATAAATAATAATGGATTCTGTTGGGGGGGGCGTGTCAAAATGGCGGTCGCGACTCGTGTGTGATTAGGTCGCGTTTAGCTGGTCTCTGAACCTCTTGATATTATACAAACGAAATAATGCCACATACCAAGAGAAAAGGTCTGGTAAGAATTCAACCGTCGATGAGTCTTACATCTTCACCGGTACAGCTGACGATAGACCGCTTCACAACGAGCCGAGCATCGGAAGCTGGCATGGTAATCCCTGCAGGGGTCGCCGATGAAGGAGCACCGACGCCCCAAGGGTTTGAAACATCTTTGTCTCCGCCAGAAATCAACCCTCCACCGCGACCAGCTTTTGAAAAGGGTGAGCTGAAGGAGCCGCGAAAACCGGAAAGCGGCGACCACGACTCCTCGTTCGGCGGTAGCTGGCCCCGAGAAGCTGAGACAACAAGCTGGGAACGGAAAGTTCCCCAGGTGGTGACGCTGGAATTGATTTGGGAAGCGATTCAAGAACTGACTCAGGCATCGAGGAAGACAGCTTTAGAGACTGCTTCAATAGTGAGTAAACTTGACTCCTTATCTACTGCGTTTGAACAGTTGAAAAGTGACTCGACATCTCAAATATCTCAGGTTCAAACGGACTTAATAAATTTCAAATCAATGACAACAGCAGTGATGAAAGATAATATGATAATAAACCGTAAAATAGATCAAATTGAAAATTATAATAGGAGATTGAATCTGAGAATACTGAATTTTCCAGTTGTTCCTGGAATCTCCATTCTTGAACTTTTTAAGAAATACCTCATTGAAATACTTCATTACTCATCTTCCTTGTTACCCCCAATTAACAAGATTTACTACTTACCAAATTCAATAAAATCTGTGGAAGATGAGAAAAATGTAGTTTCTTTAGAACAAGAACAAGAGAAAGAACCCCTGGATATTTCTACAATTTTAGAACAATCACTATCAGATATAAAGACTAGAAGTTCTGTCCTGGTTTCATTTGTCTTCGAACAGGACTTGAATTCCCTGATGAAAATGTACTTTAAAAATGCTTTGACTTTTTTCTGTGGGGCCAGGATATGGATATATCCTGATGTGACCAAAATAACCCAGGACAGACGAAAATTATTTTTGGTTTTAAGAGAAAAGACTAAAGCTATGGGAGCAAAGTTCATGTTGACATATCCTTGCAAATGTATTGTATATTATATGAATAACAAGTATGTCTTCCTCGAGCCTGATCAGCTCAAATTTTTCCTGGATCAGAAAAGTTTAACCAAATAAATTTCCATCGTAAGTTGTATTAATGAGAAACGATGTGCAATTGACCAGGCCATATTTCTTATAAATAAATGCTTCTTCTGTTCTCCTATTATTTTTACAGCCCTCTACTCTAATTGTGGTCTGAGGCTGAGCTACATTTACTTTAAGTAATACCTGTAATAATTTAGGAAATTCTTTATATTAATTTCTTTCTTTAATTTGTCTAAATAATTATGATTGGAAAAATATTAGCTCGATATTGCTTGATTCAAGTGTATGCTTGTAAAACTGTAAATTCAATAAAAATAAAAAAAAAATAAATAATAATAATACTTAAATAACTTTTCCATGGAACCCTTCATTTCTCATTCAGGCATATAAGGTTTTGTTTTTTTTACAATTGGGCAAAATATCTTTTGCAGATATCTGACAGTTCTCACAAACCCACTCTGCTCCACCGGATGCTGGATCTTCCTAAAGGGCTCCAGTTTATAACAATAGCTCTAATGGGAAGAACAAGTAATTGCAATGTATTTTCAACTAATTGACTTCATCTCTAGCATCCGAGTTGCAAGGATCACTTTTTTACGTCCAGAATACCAATCACCCTCTCGCCCATGGCTTTGGGTCACCTGTGTGTGTGACTGATTACATCCTGCTTGTTCAAGGAGAAGGCATGGCTACTTAACTGTAATGGAGGTTCTCTGTGGACAGCAGGATAAATTGGCCATATAATCCCTCCAACCTAAGCTATGAAATAGGCTGAGGAGGAGAAGTAGTGGCCACACAGAAGGGAGTACTTGCACGTGCTGAGAAGAGTGCTCTGGAATAGCAAATCTAACCATGTGGTAGTTGGGATGAGGTCCCCTATATGTTGCTAATATTTTTTTTTCTGCTATCCACAAAGAAATTCTGTTACAGGTAAGTAGCAAAAACAAAGAGAAAAATAACTGTGGCTCTAAAAAATCAAATTAGACAAAAATGTTGAAGAGTCCAGTATTGATGCAAGATATATATTACTAATCTTACTAGCACGAGGAAAAAACCTCAATACACCCGAACACCGACTAGAGTTCTAGCGTCTTTTACTGGGGTTGTGGTGATCATCATTGGTCTTAAAACCTCGTACTATATTTTTTCTGAATCCATTTTTATTTATCAAATTTTAGTCCTTAGTTTAAAACATATATTTCTTTTTTTGTATATTTGTTTCTTACTGCAAATAACTTTTATTCATTGTTTATTCCAAAAACACTTGTTAGTCTTACTCCTAAAAGAAAAAAAGTTGAGCACTTAGCTAACACCCGACGGTGGCCAGCTCTGTTTCACTTCTATGGCTTCCTCAGGGGCTGTGCTTCGACATTTACTGATTCCCAAGGATGGTGTCATTCATGTACACATTACATCCTATATGTCATGCTCAACAGCAGGTCAGTAACCATACTTTCATTTGAGAATATGGCTAAAACAAAAACTCTTCTCCCCCCCCCCTCCCCCCCCCCCCCCCAGTTTCCTGGGGTACAACTAAGCACAGCTATTCATGCTGTTTGAGCTTTGAGACCAGGGATGGGCACGTAGTCTTTCTGTTCTGTCTCAGCTGGTGTTCTGCTTATGCTGACCATACAGATGTATGTTGTGAATCGACAGAGTCTATGACCTGGTCTTGTTGGAGCACATTGAAGAATTAAAGTGGCTATAGCTTTTAGTTTATGTAAGATCTTATTACCCCAGAGGGAAATATGGAAGGCTTGGGATGCCTGTATTGATCTATGATAGGTAATTGTGGTTTCCTTGTTTTCCTTTCTCTAAGTAATTCTGCACCTTCGCAACACAATAGTGAAGGTGCAGATAATTCCAGGGATGACTCCAGCAGCCACAGTGGATCAGAAAGCAGCTCGGGATCAGACTCGGAAAGTGAAAGTAGTTCCAGTGACAGTGAAGTTAATGAGCCATCTCGTAGTGCATCTCCTGAGGTAGGCTGTGTTGTGAAGTACCACCGTCTCATTCTCGGCAGAGGGAGCCTATGCTAAGCCTTTTCATTATTATTTATTTGCTGCCTTGTATCTGTTACCCTACCAGGGCAGCATAAGTATATGACTATTACCCATCAGTTCTCTCAGGTTTCCAGTTCTTTCTGCAAAGGCTGCATTTTTAGTTAGAGGGCATGCTAAGGTCTGTGGTTATCCTGCACGTTTCCTTTGTTGATTTTTTTTTTTTCCATTTATCCTTTATAATCCATCAATGGCAAACCTGCCATGTTGAACCCTCTCAAAAACAGATTTCAATTTAATTTTCCATAGATCTAAAATTGGCATCACTTTTTATTAACATGATTGTAAAAATCTAACAAACATAATGTTTGTTTCTTGAACAATTAACTGCTGTACTGTCAGTGAATATAAAAATCTGTGTTCTGTTACTTGATGTATAAGTGAAATTAATGTAATAAGACAAAACTACTGGGTATTTTCTGAATCCCCCATCATTCTGATGATGCATACGGTTAAGGTATGACAATTCCTTTTTACATACCTATTATTCCTGTGCTATGGTCCAATAGTCTTTTAGTCCCTTAATCTTTCAGTCACGTGTTCCAGACCTTTGGTAGTGATACTTTTCAAGTGGTATTGCGTTTACCCTCTCAAGTTTGGAAGAAAGTATTGTCCCAAAAAACAAACAAGGCAAACGATCTGCAAAATCCAATATGGAAAAAGAAGCCAGCAGATCAATATAACATTAGAAAGATTTTATTGAAGATACCGCATGTAAACAAATTGCACGACACAGGCCGTGTTTCGCCCACCAAGGTCTGCGTCAGGGGCTAATTTGACACCTTCTGAAAGGAGCAACTCTAAAAACGGAAAACTTGTGGTGTATAATAGATTGGAAAAAAACAGGTTTGACAGCAGTGCATCTGCTTGCATTGTGTTGAGTTACATCATTTTAGGCATCTGCTGTATACGCTGGTTTTTTCCAATCTATTATACACCACAAGTTTTCCGTTTTTAGAGTTGCTCCTTTCAGAAGGTTTCAAATTAGCCCTTGACGCAGCCCTTGGTGGGCGAAACATGGCCTGTCAGGCAATTTGTTTACATGCGGTATCTTCAATAAAATCTTTCTGATGTTATATTGATCTGCTTGCTTCTTTTTCCATATTGGAAGAAAGTATTGTAAATTCATCTCATTAATCAGTGCAGTATGACACATTAAAACCTGACTGTATATGCACCTATCCAAAATGAAATGTTAAAATGCAAACTGTTAATCAATTTGAATAAATGTTTTCAGCCTGAACCACCACCAACAAACAAATGGCAACTGGACAACTGGTTGAACAAAGTGAATCCACATAAAGTATCTCCAGCATCCTCTGTGGACAGCACTGTCCCATCATCTCAAGGCTACAAGAGAGAGAGTCGAGAGCAGGGCCCCAACAGTGGATATACGGAGCATAGTGGACCCAAAGATTCCAGCAACTCCGCCTCGGGTCGGGATTCCAAAACCACACAGAAGAGCTCGGAGAGTAGCCGTGGCAGGCAAAAATCCCCTGCACAGAGTGAGAGCACAACGCAGAGGAGGACTGTAGGGAAGAAACAGCCCAAAAAAGCAGAAAAGACTATCGTGGAAGAGCCCAGAGGAGGGCTTAAAATAGAAAGTGAAACTACAGTTGAAATGACAAGCAGCATACCCTCCAATAGACACAAGGCAGCCACCAAGGGATCCAGAAAACCCAACATAAAGAAAGAACCTAAATCTCCTCGGCCCACAACAGAGAAGAAAAAAAACAAGTCTTCAGGTAAACCTTCTCAGAAATCCCGGGAGTTTGTTGAAACAGATACCTCATCCTCTGATTCAGATGAACATGAGAACTCTCTTCCTGTAACCATGACCCTAACCCCCAAGTATTCTGAGAGCAATAGGACTCCTGTGAAAGCCTCTGCGGAGGAGGAGGACACTCTCTTTTCACAAAGATTATTCTCTCCTATGGAAGAGAAGGAGCTTCTTTCACCCCTCAGTGAGTCTGAAGACAGGTACCCACTGATTGTGAAGATCGACTTGAGCCTTTTATACAAAATACCAGGCAAGCCCTACAAGGAGGTAGAGCAACCCAAGGTAGAGAAGAAAAATGTGCCTGAGAAACATGCAAAAGAATCTCAGAAGCAGGTTTCTGAGAAAAGTTCCAACAAAGGCAAAAGGAAGCACAAGGTGTGTGGCATTTAGCTCTGTACTTATAAGCAAATGGTAGGTGGTGATTGGACAGGTCAGTCTTCCATTTTCCCTCTGTGAGCTCTGTTTCTCTTCATAGACCACTGCATCCTTTCTTTAAAGCACAACTTTCAAACAGCATACAAGGGCAGCCCCTAGCATCCAGCCAGGTGCAAATCTCTTTCTGGTGGGATATTTGAAAATAAATTGTTGGTAAGCCAGCTTGGAAACTTTTTTTTAAAATCTCCCCAGTTGCTGGATGCATTCTTGTTATACACTTGGAGGTGGAACCTGTCTGTGATACCAACCTGTTCCCTATTCTGTTGATGTGGGGATGGGACAACACCTTTGGTTCTGGACAAATGACTGATGCATTCTGCAGCTGAGGATTAGGATTTTCAACCTGCCAAAGTATCTTTGACCTACAACCGCCCAAAACAATTGACATTTAGCTAGGAAGTTGCATGCTCCTTAGTGAATGTTAGGACTATCATTGTAGGTAGCCTAAAGGTGGTGAAAACTGTGCAACAAATATCCTGCTTGTATGACCAGAAAAGGACTGAAGTTAGCATCTAATAGATGCAAACCATCTAGTTCCCAGTTGGGTTTCCTAATCCTTGTTTAGGCATTTGAAGGACTAGAGATCCATATGTGAATTTATAAGCAAGAGTTCCATTTTGTGCACTTGTTTCAGAGCTTGGCCTGAAGCCTAACCTTGAAACCAAGCAGCCATTCAGGGTTGGATAAATTCTTTGGGTATTGTTGCAATGTTTGTTTAACTTGTCTAGAGTGTTACTTTATAGCAACCCACCTAATTTGTGAAGGCAGTATGTGCATTATTTCCCTCTGAAAATCACCCCACAAAGTACCCACATATGTGTACCTGTATTTGTAAAATAGTTTCTCAAAGTTTTGCATATTATTTTGAAAAGCAAAATTTGGGCATAAGCCTAAAACCCACTCTAGCTCCATACCCAGGCACACTTCTGCGTTTTGCAGGTGATGGCGTTACATGCATACTTCTACCCACTGTATAATGCAGGCAGTTTTCCAAAAAAAGCCAAATCTCTCTTAATGTGACCAGGGTAACATTTAAAATTACCCCATCAGTGTTATAATTAAATTATGTGAACAGTCGCTTGGAAATCCTAGAAGCTTCAAAATTCAGACATTCTAGGGTAACTGTTTGCCAGAATGAGCATCTTATCCTCTTACTCTAAATTATGGCCAAGTTTGAAATTTTGACATTTCAAATACTTTTCTTTCTCTGCTGCTTTCTAATTGAGGCTACAGTGATACATTCAAAACAGGTTTTGCTTTCTGATGTTTAGTAAACAGGGAAAGGGGTAGTATTTAAAACTTCTTTTTTTTTGGGGGGGGGGGGGGGGTTCTGTTTGTGGGCTGTATTTGCATAATCAAAAATTACAATGTAAGCTCTTGAATTATTTTCTTATGTTGCTTATCTAGGAAATATTTTTTGTATAGCAGAGCCCAGAGAAATGGTGCTGAAATAGTAACCAACTTGTATAGGCTGAAAATGATTGATTGCTGGACTTTTGTGTGGTTGGTTGCCAGATGATGAGAAACTCGTAGCCGTACAGCAAAAGTGGATAAAAGACCCCCCAACTGTTGTTTCTCATGCTTCCTTTCTATTCAGAATGAGGAGGAAAACAAAGGCACTGAAAACAAGAAACCTAAACTGGAAGAAAAGAATTCATTGAACCACAAGACAACCAGCAGTAGAGAGTGAGTGTTGAATCCGGACTACATTGGAGGGATGACTGTGTTCGGTGTAACTATATCTCCAAACTTACCCAATGTTATAGGGCATTCAGAATCCCATAATTCTTACAAGAGCTGCTTCCCATTATATAGCTTCCCACTGTTCCAGAACCTGTTGGGATAGTTGTGTGTATCCACCAACAGGTGGAGATAGAGAACTGAAAACTAAAGCAGAAACATCTCTCTTGGCATCCAGTCCAGCTCCTCAGTATTTTCTGTCTCCAGCAGGTGGATGGACCCACTGTTCAGCCTCTGGTTCTGAGTGATTTCCTCCAGTTGAGCTTTGCAGGTGGCTTAAATCTGCAGAATCGTATCTGGAGGTCTTCAGATCCCTGTCTCAGGTGCCCCATGAATTTCCCTCCCTTCACCTCTCCCCTGCTTCCTGTGGAGTTCTCCTTTTCCAGCACAACAACCTTAAAAAAAAAAAAAAGGTTTACTGGATATCATGGGGCAGAGTATCGGTCCTGATTCTTTCTCATCTAGGGTAAGACTTGAGAATGTGAGCTTGGGGGAGCAGCCAGGAGTGGTAAGTCTGACTAAAGTTCAACTGACTCGCCCTTGGGACTGCGTTGTGCTGTGCTTGTGCCAATCGGAGTGAATGGTGACTCCTGCGGAGGTAGTTGAGTATCGTTTTCCTGCTGTAGGACCCATTGGCTAGTGTTGGGGCATTGCATTGTGCGCAAACTGGAAATCCTGCAGGATTGGGTGGAACGGTTGGCAGCACGTCTTAAGATTTGGCACTGCATCCAAATATGCCAAGGACTTCGGGCTCTCCAGGAGGGCCGGTGCACATTTTGATGCGTTGGAACGGGTGCTATTTTGTTGGGGCTGACTGGCAGTGAGAAACAAACCTCTCTGATCATGCATGAAGCATAGACACCATTTTACAACCTCAGGGCGCAGCAGAGAATTCAGCTGCAATGGGGTCTTTGTTTTCTCAGGAGTTTATATTTCTCTTACACCAGGCTTATTTACTGAAGCAGGGACAGTCAGAGTTGCTGCAGGGTGCTTCAGTTTCTCATCCCACTGCCTCTCTGGCTCCCAAGAGACATTTTAGATCTCCAGGAGTGGATAGATGCTATCTCAACTTCTCCCACCTTATCTGATGTTGCCTTGGTCTGTTCAGAGGAGCCATTAGAGAAGGGAGAGCTTCCTCCTAAAAAGGGGGATTACCCAAAAATACTGAGATTGTTTGCATAAGAAGATGTGTTGCCATACTGGGACAGACCAAAAGTCCATCAAGCCCAGTATCCTGTTTTCAGCCGTGGCCAATCAGGTCAGCGTGGAACCTAAATTTAGTCCTTCATGCTCTTCAGAATCCTCCTTTTCAGCCACTCTGGAAGGCCTCCTTGAAAGATCTTATGCTAAAGACAGCATTCTTGGTGTCTGTTGCTTTGGCATGTAGAATTTTGAAGCTTCAGGCTCATTCTTATTAGGATCCCTTTCTCCGCAGTTTAGAGGTAGGGTCTCCCTGTGCATGGTTCCTTCTTTTCTTCCAAAAGTGGTATCAGCATTTCATCTCAACCAATCTTTGGATCTTCTGTCCTTACACAGAGAGGGCGAAGAGGCTCTGTATTCATCCTTGAAGATTCTCGGTATGTGTAAAGTCCTCATTAGATATCTGGAAGTCATGAATGAGTTTTTCAAATTGAACAGACTGTGCTGTTTGGTAAGCAGATGCTTGACCTCATGGCTTCCAAGCCGACAGTTACTAGTTGGTTAAAGGAGACTATCACGTCAGCTTATTTGTTTGTAGGGAAGCAGGCTCCTCATGTCTTGTGGGCTTCTCCTATGAGATGTACAGTAACATTCTGAGTGGAGACTACCATACTGTCACCAGCGGATATTTGCAAGGCAGCAGCATTGGTCAACACTGCATAACTTTGCCAAACACTATAGGGAGGATGGTTCGGTGCACTTGGAAGCCAGTTTTGGGGCTTTGGTCATCGGCAGCAGCATCAGAATCCCACCCATTCCAGGGATTTTAAACATGCCACAAGTTCTGGAATAGTGGGAAGCTACGTAATGGAAGGAAAAATTAGGTCTTACCTGATCATTTTCTTTCTATTAGGCCTACCCACTATTACAGAGAGCCGCCCGAAGTTTTGGAGATGTTTAGTTGTTGCAAAGTAATGGGTCAAATAATGACTTGCATGGTGCTTCCTGCATATCTCTTGTTCTCTACAAGTTGTCCAGAGATGAGAGGTCCACATATGTTTGCTCATCTAGTTAGTATTGGGTTAGCGAGTTGTTTAAGGATGTTCTGAGTTTCTCCTTACTGCTTGTCTGCGTAAATACTGAGTTGCTGGACTGGATGTCAAGAGAGAGATGTCTCAGCTCAGTTTTCAGTTCTCTATTTCCACCTGCAGGTTGATGGAACACAACTATCCCACATGTTCTGGAATAGTGGGAAGGACTAATGGAAAGAAAATAATCAGGTAAGACCTAATTTCTCCTTTGCTATCGTCCGTGTCTCTTACCATAGGAATATATTGTGTTTTCAAAGAGATTTTATGTGGGTAAAAAGTGTTTTTTACATGCAGAAATGATCTAAAAATTGCTTTCCCTTAATGTGGCTAAAAGTCAACATTGTATACTTGTAGCTGCCTTAAAAGAAGGTATTCTAGGGAGCATGTACCTGTCAGGAGAGGAATTATATGCATGTAAATTGTATTTTCAAATCTGTGCAGTGCTTTTTAAACAAAATGCTCCCTGCTCAAAAAGCAAATGTATATGAATGCACTGCAGATAAAACGTATACTACTACTACTTATTATTTCTATAGCGCTACTAGACGTACGCAGTGGTGTACACTTGAACATGAATAGACAGTCCCTGCTCGACAGAGCTTACAGTCTAATTAGGAGAGACAAACAGGATAAATAAGAGATAAGGGAATTACTAAGGTGGGGTTGATAAAATAAGAATACTGAACAAGTGAGTAATGGTTAGGAGTTAAAAGCAGCATCACAAGGACCTTGCATCAATGCAGGCTGTTTGAAAATTGCACCCAAAATAGCTGCTGTGTTGCACAGAAGATTTGGATGCTGGTTTATGGATACAATATACTGTCTATGGGTCAGATTCACTATAGGCTTAACTGAACCCAAACCATGTAATCAAACATCAGAGGTTTATTCATTGATTGAGACCAAGTCCACTACTTCCATTGGCCATTTTACTTTGTGCCTTGTAGAGTCTGTAATATTGCATTTTAAAGATTTTATTTTCTAGACAGTTTCACTAGCCAAATGAGAGCGTTTAATATACCTGACTAAAGGATTTCTGTACGCTGTACTATGTTCATTATATTAATTAGTTATTAGAACAGGACTGAGTATGTTATCTCCATTTGCTGCTTGTGTGTTCAGTGTTTTCAGACATTTGAAAGGTATTAATCCACAAACAAACCTTTTCCAGAGATGGGAAGGTGGTAGAACCAGAGGGCATGAATTGAGGTTGAAAGGGCGCCAACTCATGAATAATGTCAGGAAGTATTTTTTCACTGAGAAGATGGTAGATGCCTTGAATGCCCTCCCGCGGGAGGTGGTAGAGATGAAAACGGTAGCGGAATTCAAAAATGTGTGGGAAAAACAAAGGAATTCTGTTTAGAAGGATCAAATCCAAAGAAGTTTAGCGGAGATTATGTAGGAGAGCTGGTGCTGGGCAGACTTCTATGGTCTGTGCCCTGTTCAAAGCTGAATGTCTTAGGATGGGCTGGAGTGGAGCTATTCTGGGGCTTTGACAACAACTTAAGAAATTTTAGAACAAGGCCAGTGCCGGGCAGACTTCTACAGTCTATGCCCTAAACATGTCAAGGATAAATCAAGATCAGGTATGCATATGATGTATCACTTCATACCATATGTAATGAGTTATCTTATTGGACAGACTGAATGGACCATACTACTATGTTACTATGTAATACTTAGAGCAGTAGTTTTCCTTTTCTAGAAACATAATTCTCTTTACCATTTTAAACTATAATTTGCAGTTCATAAACATGGGACTTTGCCTGTCAAACAAAATCATTCTTTGGTTTTTGCTTCCTCTCATAGGAAGGAAGATTGGAGTAGCAATTCTAAGATGATATACATTTCAAGACGTTTCATTTTTATTTGATATACCGCTTGGCAGAAATAGAGCTAAGCAATTTATAATGTAAAAACCGGGATTTGAAAGGGGAGACAGGCAGGATATGTTCCCTTTTGTGCTTGTTTTCTAAGTTAGTCAAATTAAAATTTATATGGCAACACATAGTGAAATTAACATAAAATTGTAAGACACAGTAGATAAAACAAGCATGTAGCTACAAACATATTGCTGACACTACAAACAGGGCCCTATTACTACACCACAGACAATAGTGACTTAATTTGAGTGGAAATTCTGAATAATGTTTGAGGTAAATCCAGAACATGGGAGCCAGTGTACTGAAGGATGAATATTTAGTGAAATCCTTTTTAATTTGCGCAAGTGATGGGACAACCAATAAGATTAGATTATCAGAACGAAAAACTCAGAAGTTGTATAGGGGAATAGGATGGCCAGAAAGAAATGTAGGCTGGCCAGAATAAAACACCTGATAGAGTTATGATCAGAATCTTAAAAAGGAAAACAGTAGAAACTGAGAAGCCAGTGTTTTGAGTAAGTGGGGGGGGGGGGGGGGGGGGTGGTAACATCTTTGCACCACAAAGGAGCTTCACTGTGGTATTTTGAATTCGTTGTAACCTGCAAAGATGTTTAAGGTCTTGCAACAGAGAATTACAGTGATGAGAGGTAAATACAAATACAAAACCTACTACGCATCCAACTTCTGTCATAGGCAGCCAACTCTGGAATTCCATACCTCGACACATCCGAAAAACCACTGAACACTTACCCTTCCGAAAACTGCTGAAGACTTACCTCTTCAAACAAGCCTACCCAAATGACCGGTCCTAATTCTCAAACACAGTTCCACACCACTAGTATTACCCACGCTCCAATCCCTTCCCCACATCTCTTATTATTGTCCTACTCTATGTAATTGTCATCTCTGCGACACTTTGTATCATTTCTGTGATACTTTGTAAGCCGCACTGAACCTGCTATCGAGCGGGAAAGAGCGGGGTGTAAATGCCACAAATAAATAAAAGCACTTAGGTGTGTAAGAGAAAACACAGTGATGTCCGATCTAAGAGAGGACAGGTAGCTCTAAATTGCCAAAGTGTGAAAAATGATTTCATAATGGTAGCAATGTGAGAGTCAAAAGATATACTATTGAAAGTAACCCCCAAAATTTTTACTGTGTCATGAAAAGGAACAGGGGCTCCATCAAGGAACAAATGATTAGGAATAGGGGTGGGTCTTTTTCTATAGAACCTCGCATCAACAGTTTTCAAAGGATTAAATTTTAGTTTGTAGCAAGCCAAGTTGCAATTTTCATTATATTTTGTGAACGTTCTGAGAACTAGCCTGACAGTGTACCACTAAATAGTCATACCAGTAAATCTGAATTAGGACTTGTCATTAGTGTCACTCTAATGATAAGTCCTTAGTTTTTCATTATAATAATATTCATCTTTAAATTTGTTGATGAAATTATTTTTTTTCAACTTTGTATCAGGAATTGGTTTAGTAGACAACCTTACTAGTTTTGATGACCGTTCATGTTATTACATATCATGGTGGTAAGACATGGGAGGCCTGGGGTGTTGTGTTAATTAGTGGGTCTGGGAAGAACAGAAGAGAAACATAAGAAATAGTCTTATTGTGTGAAGGCCAGCATTTAATAGGATTTAAACATTCTTGAGACAGATTTTGAGAGCGGTGAAAGTAAGGTAAACGACATGAATGAGGAAGGTGGTTTTGATGTATGTATGAGAATATATATACTTGTCTACCCAAAGGGATAGAAAATCGGACAAACAGACATTTGGGCAGACTGCATGGGTCAGTTGGTCTGAGAGCCATTTACTGCTGTGTTGGAGTAATATGGATAGATTTATTTGTTCAAAAACTTAGATATGTGATTATAAAGAAAAAGAAACAGCAGCCAGGATTACATACATTTGTCACTGTTTTGTAATAATGCATGTTAGTGGACCAAAAACATGTGAATGCACTTCTTTTGTTCAGGTCATCAAAACAGACTGTGGTGAAAGAGAAGACTATACTTCCTTCTCCAACCCCCCCAGTCCCACAGAAAGATCCCAAAACAGAGCATGCCTCCAGGAAGAGAACAGTCAGCCAGTCATCGTCCTTAAAATCCAGCAGCAGCAGTAATAAAGAAAGTAACAGCAGCAGCAGCAAAAGTAGCTCTTCTAAACAAAGAAAAACAGAAGGGAAAACATCCAGCAGTGTGAAGGAAAGCAAGGTGAGGCTCTTAGAATTAAATGTTTCCAGGGTCTGTTGCTTTCCTCTGTTTTGTCTATTGTGTTTACTGTGAGTTCAGTTGGAAAACATTGTCTTCAGAGATACTGAAAGGGTCAAAATTCTCTTCCACTTTTACATTTACTTACAGACACTTGCATCCTTGTCTTTCCAAGGTTTCCAACTTAAAATGTATGCAGACTATGTACAGGTTGATTGTAATGTGTGATAGTGGAGAAACATTTTGCAACTACTGCAAGATCGTGTGTGGGCAGTCATCCCTCCAGACCAGTCCAGTTATCCCACCAAGGATGTGTTGCTCCATGCTTACCCAGGTTTTATGGGTATGTTGCTATAGAATCTTTGATTGTAGCGGTGTATTAAGGGGAGTTTCTCATTTTCCTGGTCCCCACAAAGGCTTACTTGCACATTCCAATTCAGTCAGAGCACCAGTGTTTTCTTCGTTTGTGGTCTTGGAACAGTGTTCTCCCATTCAGACTGACAATGGCACCAAGAACTTTTTCAAGGTCATGGTCTTCACTTCTGCCTTGGTCAAGGAAAAGATGTTGGTTCATCCCTATTTAGATGACTGGTTGATCTGAGCAAAATCATACAAAAAGAACGAGAATGCTACAAGAAGGATAGTTCACCTCTTAGAAGAATGAGTGGTCAATCTATCAAAGAGCAAGCTATCCCCATCTCAAACCCTAGGATTTTTGGGGACTCTTTTTGACACCCAGAGGGGAAAATGTTTCTGACCAAAGCAGAGTACAGAAGTTATAGCTTCAAATCAGGGGCCTGCTTCATATGGGAAGGCCGATGGCCTGGGATTATTTGCAGATCTTGGAGTCAATGGCAGGAAATCTGGAACTAGTGCTGTGGGCCTTGGTGTACATACAGGCATATCTACATATCTACATAGTAGATGACGGCAGAGAAAGACCTGTACAGTCCATCTAGTCTGCCCAACAAGATAAACTCATATGTGCTACTTTTATGTATATACCTGACTTTGATTTCTATCTGCCGTTTTCAGGGCACAGACCGTAGAAGTCTGCCCAGCACTAGCCCCGCCTCCCACCACCGGCTGTGAGGATCCATTCCTTCTGAACAGGATTCCTTTATGTTTATCCCAAGCATTTTTTAATTCCGTTACCGTTTTCATCTCCACCACCTCCCGTGGGAGGGCATTCCAAGTATTCACCACTCTGTGAAAAAATACTTCCTGACATTTTTCTTGAGTCTGCCCCCCTTCGATCTCATTTCATGTCCTCTAGTTCTACCGCCTTCCCATCTACGGAAAAGGTTCGTTTGCGGATTAATACCTTTCAAATATTTGAACGTCTGTATCATACCGCCCCTGTTTCTCCTTTCCTCCAGGATGTACATATATCCTCTGGAAAGCACTGCTGTTCCAATGGTCGTCCCAGTCTCAAGAGTCTGGAGGCAGTAGTGCACCTTCCATGGAGTATGAGGAACAGGTCTGGTATTATGGCTGCTGTCTGAACATCTTAAGTCGAGGTATGAGTCTGAAAACTCCAAATCTGATATTGGTAACAATGGATCCCAACCTCTTTGGCTGGAGGGCCCATTATCGGGGTGAGCTGGCACAAGGCCGTTGGTAGGTGGAAGAAGCAACCTGGACAGTCGGTCGCTTGGCGATAAGAGCCATTCTTCTGGTGGTACTACTACTACTTATCACTTCTATAGTGCTACTAGATGTATGCAGCACTGTACACTGGACATGAAGACAGTCCCTGCTCGACAGAGCTTACAGTCTAATAAGGACAGATAAGAGATAAGGGAATTACTAGGGTAGGAATAATAAAACATGGGTACTGAACAAGTGAGTAAGGGTTAGGAGTTAAAAGCAGCATCAAAAAGGTGGGCTTTTAGCCTTGATTTGAAGACGGTGCTATGCATGTTCTTACCTCTACTATGGGACAAGGCAGTCCTGATGATGATGGACAATGCAACAGTGGTGGCCTGTTTGAATCGGGGAGGGACTCTCCTGTCTATTGGAGCTGCAAAGTTAGTTGTCACCTGGATATCTGTTTTTTCTGTGGCTGGCCCTATTTTGTGGAATGCCTTCCCTGAATTGTTTGGAGGGCAATTATGTAGAAAATAAATACTTTCTGTTTTCAAGAACCATTCAGTTAAGAGTTAAGGCTTCTATAGATTGTCATTTCTTCAGTTTGGTATTTTACATACATGATTTATGGATGTTATGTTGTGATCTGCCTTGATTGGTTCCAACTGCTGAGGCAGGCTGCAAATTTTATAAATTGTACAGAAAATATAGAACTGTGAGATTGCCTGCAGTGTACATTCCTAATATTCTCAGTAAAATATGCCTCTGGTAAACTTTTGCATTGCCATAAAATTCAGCTGCAGTTTCACTTGAAAATCAGAGCCACCAATAACTCCAAGGTGATGTGCTGAGTGACAAGTTGGAGTATAATACAGAATATGCGATACTTTTTAGAAATCACGTGTAACTATATTTGCTAATTATAGAAGTTAAGTTGCTTCATCATTTAAAGTGTATGTTGGCACTGAAATTGTGTCCCGCCCAGCAGCAAGTTTTTCCTCATCTCTAGGAAATGATGAACATATTTCCTCTGAATTAAGCCAATTATGTAGTGTTCAAATGGGGTGACAACAAGTTTACTATTCGGACTTGGATATCATCACTAAGTGTGCAATTTTATCAGCTCAAAACATTTTTGTGAGTTTCATTTACTCCCAGAATTTGTTTTTCAGTGAAGAAAACTGCTTAAACTGATCTTCAGAATTCAGGATTCACTGGTGGGTTTACCTACCTAGCTACCCTGTAACCTGCTGCATTACCCCTTGACAAGCTATTCTGTTTTCCTTAGTATTTCTCTGGACTGGCCCAGAGAAGGCTGATGGGTTGTCCACACCTAACAGCAAGTGGAGACTGAGAATCTGGTTCTCGAGTGAGCCAGTAAGAACTCTATACCGGTTCTTCTAGAATCGGTATTCTCAGTCTCCAGCAGGTGATGGATGTGGTGAGCCTGTCAGTCTCAGGATTTCTAATTTTCTCCTCTTGGCTTTGAGCTTTATTTAAAAAAAAAAAAAATAAATCTTTCCTTGGAAAAAAGTTCCTTTTTAGCCAGTTTTGTTTTATTTTCTGATGATAGTAATGATAGGAATTTTGGCATAACTAAAGGGATTCTTGAGACCAGTGTTTCCTCCATGCTCTTTCTGCATGATGAGTCTGACGGCGTAAGAGAAGGAGACCATTGTGAAACAAAGGTTGGCGAGAGGATTTAGAAGAATGAGAGACAGAAAAGTGCATCGAGGCAGTAGGAAGTTGAGCTTGGAAAGTAGAATTCCAAAGAGAACCTGAGTGTCTAGGGGTGCTTCCAGGAATGAGGCAGGTAAGGCTGTACTTAGAGGGAAGTTATAAAGGGTCTGTGAAGTGAAGGAAATTCTGGGAGGGGGTAGGGAAACATCAAATGTCAGCTTTTGGGACTTGGAGCTTAAAGGAAAGCCTTTAGAATAGATCTACCTCCCTATCTATCTAGTTTTACTATCTGCTATACTCTGGCTAGACTTCTTCGGTCCTTGAATGATCACCACTTATGTTTCCCTAGTTTATCTTTGGAATTCCTTTCCCCTACCAATCCGCGTTGAACTCTTTTAAGGCATTCAAATCTGCCTTGAAGACTTGGCTCTTCCACCAAGCACTAGACTGCACCTAAGATGATTACCTAAGAGCTATCACCATCTCCTTCCTCTTTTGTCCTCATTGTAATCTTCCCTCACTCCTTCCCTTATCTTTTCTCTGTTAAACAGCTTAGATGAGTGTTAGCTTTCCTCTCATTGAATTGTAGTTCTTTTCATTACATTTTGTTTTTCTTAGCAATTTTTTTATTGTAAACTGCTGTTAATCTGCTAGTTAGTTAATGGTAGTATAACAAAATGTAAATAAATAAATTAAGAGATGGTCGATCCAAGGTAGTAAAGAAGAGGAGTAAAAATTGGTGAAAGTATTTGATGCAAAGGACGAAAGTACCAAAAGACGATATAATGGGGAAGAGAAGTGCAATTTAATAAGAATCAATAAGAGAAAGCATCAGAGGAAAGCTCTAAAACTTTGAGAGAAGATGGGAAAAGAATTGCCACCCCCTCCCCCAGATCATGTTGGACAAATGAGTCCTTGATGTAGTTCCGAAGGCAACGCCTTGGAGTTTATTCATCCTCTGCTGGATGCCTTTCTATTATCTCCATGTCGGTCCTGTGTGATAACTAGGGCAGGGATCCCCTTGAAAGGCTTCTTCAGCTGAGAGCTGTGTGCCTTGTTCCGACAGCAGATCTGGGAAAGTTCATTATTCCATTTATTTTGTGGTCCATTTTAGATCTCAAGGGAGTGAATTGAGTAGTCAGGGTACCTGGTTTTTGCATGGAGACTGTTTTTAATTACCCTTCTCTAGACCTCCGCAGGACCCTGGCCCACGGAGGTGGAGAGAGGGTTTCAGAAGGCTCATAATAAGTCTCTTAAATATGACCTCTGTTTTCTGGCTCCTAATTTCCAAGGACATCCTAGGGCATCTATTCTCCCACATGATGTACTAGAGTTTAAAAGATAGTCTATTTATGTGATATAAGGTGTGAAATGACACAGAGACTAGAGAATAGTGAGATAGAATTTTACTTGTGTGTCTGTGAAACAGTTTAAAGAGAAGAGATTGAAACTGAGACTGGAGCAGTTTAGTGATAGAAATAGCCTTTTATTCTCACCAATCAGGACTTCAAGTTGGTACATACATCAGACAGATTCTGGGTCCAACCGGCCAGAGCTTCGCCTTCTGAGATTTGGTGGGGAAAGAGTCCGATTTTAGCTCAGATTTGCATTTCTTATATAGTATTTGGTCCCCATACAAGTCTATGGAGAGGGACTTTTTTTTATCTTAACCACAGGCCAGGTGTCCACCTGTTTCTCAATCTTTTTCCTGTCTTGTAAACTCCTAATATGGTCAACTCCTAATATGGACTGTTCCTAATCTTGTGCAACCATCTCTTCTAAGATGAAGAGATCAGTTCCATATCTTGTGACTCTGGCTGCCATTTTAACTGCAACAGACTCCATGTTCTGAACCAAACTTTTTAGGATTTTAGCCATCAATTCCTTGATCTTGGCTTTTGCACTGCTTTTGAATGTCACACTAAATTCTAATAAGGCTTATCAAGCAGCCCTGCTTCTGCAGGTGCTCAGCAACAAGGCCATCAGATTTTTAGGCCTAGTCAGTGCCTTTTAGCTGTTTAAGGTATGTAAATTGACCCACCACTATTCCAGTGGATGGATCCCAAGCTGGGACACATATTAACTTGCAGGAAAAGCAAGTCCTTGCTCAGCCAGTCATAGATTTTTAAACCTAGCTGGTATTTTTACAGCCTGAGTCCTAAAATCTGGCCTTCCACCCTTCCGGTGGGCATCCAGTGAGGGCCTCTTGCTGTATTATAATTATACAAGACACTTTTCGTTCCATCATTGTAGTGGTCCATTCAGAGGAGAGTTCCTGACCACGCTGGACTTAATGGAGGCTGATCTGCACATTCCAATTCATCAGGCCCATCAGAGATTCCTTCAATTTGCAGTTTTGGGAAAGCATCCATTTTGTATGCTGTCCTGTGGCCTGGTGACAACCCCTTGTACGTTTTCCAAGGTCATGGTAGTAGTGGTAGCAGCCCCTCCGCAAGGTAGTTTCCTGGTCAGTCCATATCTGGACGATTTGGTTAATTTGTGCGTAAGCATATTGGGAGAACTGTCGGGTTACGGCACAGGTAGTTCAGTTCCTGGAGTCCCTAGGTTGGGTGATCAATCCTCTGAAGAGTTGTTTAATGCTGGCACAGACCTTGGAATACCTAGGCATTTGGTTTGACACCAGGGCTGGGTGTTTCTTCTGCGCCAAGGATTTGGGAACTCCAGGACCTGATTCTGAGCCTTCTCCACTGCAGATCTCCGAGAGCCAAGAACTGTCTTCAGGTCCTGGGATCCATGATGGCCAGAGCTCATATGAGGCCTTTACAGAGATCTCCTCTTTCCAGTTGATGTCCCCAGTCAAACTCCTTGGACCTCGGGTTGCCACTCTGAGCAGCGGTACAGAGGAGTCTCCAGTGGTGGTTCCACTCTTCCAATCTATCAAAGGGAGTTTGGTTTGATCCCCATCTGTGGATGGTGATAACTACTGATGCCTGTCTCATGGGCTGGGTACCCCATTGTCTCAGTTATCTGGCTCAGGGTCTCTGGTCCTGGGAAGAGACGTGATGTTCCATAAATCTTTTGGAGACCAGGGCAATATGATTGGCTCTGCAGGCATTTCAGGGTCTTCTGAGGAGCAAGGCAATGAGTCTTGTCCAACAGTGCTACAGCAGTGGCATATGTCGGTCACCAAGGTGGTACGAAGAGTCATCTATTATCAGAAGAGACCACACTTCTCATGAGTTGGACGGAAGACCATCTCTCCGATCTGTCTGCCTCTTATGTGGCAGGGAGGCAGAATGTGCAGGCAGACTTCCTTAGTTGACACACATTGGATCCAGGGGAATGGACCCTGGGTTGTGCAGCTTACGAAAGCATCGTCCACCAGTGGGATGTACCAATGTTGGATCTTATGGCGTCATGGGAGAATGCCAAGGTCCCTTGATTCAGTCACAGAAAGGATCAGACCTCAGAGAGGATCAATGTCGTCCTTCAGCCTTGGCCAGCAGGTCTACTGTATGTGTCTCCCCCATGGCCTCTGTGGTGTCGAGTCTTTCAAAGAATCAAAGACCACAGGGGTCTGGTGCTTTTAGTAGCTCCAGAATGGCCAAGGGGACCTTGGTATACAGACCTAATGTCTCATGGAGTTGTCGCTGAGGCTCTCAGGCTCGATGGATCTGCTGACAGAAGGGCCAGTAGCCATGCCTTCTCAGCTTGATTTTGTCTTACAGCCTGGCTCTTAAGAGGACTATGCTGAGGAAGAGGGTATTCGGCTAAGGTGATCGTCACGATGCTCCTCTCACTTATTTGTGGACGGAGAGTTTTTGAGTGCTGGTGCAAAGATCGTGAAGTGATAGCTTTGCATGCCTCAGCTGGACAGTCTAGATAAGGGCTTGTCCTTGGCCTTTCAAGGTTTAATTTACAGCCTTGGCTTGTTTTAGGGGATGTATTGAGGGCAAGCCTTTAGCCAGCCATCCAGATGTTCAGTTTTTTTTTTTTTGAGAGCTGTCAATTTGACTGCTGAGGCGATGCCCTTTCCTTCTTGGGATCTTAATCTGATTCTCTGTTCTGGTTCGCCATCCTTTGAGCCTCTGTCATCTTGTTCCCTTAAGGATCTTACTCTGAAGTCTGTGTTCTTGGTCACAATGTCCTCGGTGAGATAGGTCTGAGTTACAGGCCCTGTTCAGAACGCCGTTTTGTGTCCGGTTCCTTCCTTTCCTCCCTCCGTCTCAAGGTGCTGACATCCTTTCATTTGAACCAGTCAGTGGTGTTGCCTACCTTAGGTTCATTGAAGGGCTAGAAGGAACAGTGTAGGTTACACAAGCTGGCTGTCAGTAGAGTGTTTTTATAGGATAGACAAGTTTCAGCATTCAGACCATCTCTTCAATCTGATCGGCTGTCGTAAGGGACTGGCAGCATTTAAGGCTACTATCGCAAGATGGATTAAAGAGACGATTGATTCTATGTACCTTCATAGTAGCAGGCTTGTCCCGGTAGGCATTAAGACCCATTCCATTAGGGGCCAGGCATCCTCTTGGGCCGAGCATTCTCTGGTTCTGTCTCTGGGCATCTGTAGGGTGGCGGCCTGGTCGTCTTTGCATTCCTTTGTTCAACATTAGAGTGGATGTTCAGGCACATCAGGATGCAATTTTTGGAGTGTGTGTTCTTTCTGTGGGGCTCTGTGGGTCCCTTCCTTGATTTCACTGCTTTATTTCACATCAGTCTTCTCTGGGCCACTCCGGAGGGACACTAAGGAAGGAGAAATTAGGTCTTAAGCTGCTAATTTGCTTTCCTTTAGTCTATCCGGAGTGACCCAGATTCTGCTCTGTGTGCTCTTCTATTCTGGGTGTGGATATTGCTGGTGTGTTGAGCGGTTCTTGCTTCTTCGTGTGAGCTACTCTGCGGGGAGCGGCTTGTTCTTTGTCTCTTGTTTCTTGTTTAAATATAAAGTTTTTAAAAAACCCAAAAAATAAAGGTCAGCACTTCTTTGCATTTATGGGTGGCTGTAATGGAGCTGGACAGTAGTGTAGATGCAGGTTTATTTCTTTGTGCTGCCTTGCTTTGGAAAGTTGATACTGATTCTAGCAGAGACTGTATAGGGTTATTTTTGGCTCACTCAAGAACCAGAATTCTCAGTCTCCACCTACTGGTAGGCGTGGACAACCCATCAGTCTTCTGGGTTGGTCTGTAGGGACTAAAGAAAAGCAAATTAGCAGGTGAGACCTAATTTTTCTCCTTATAAATATTCTTATAAATATTTGTTAGTTTTAAATATTGTAAATCACCTAGGTGAATGGCTGATATGTGGGGTATCAAAATAAATACGAACAAATAAAATGCTTGACTTCCTGGGGAAACCAGACGAGCCTTGTTGTCTTGGGGGGGGGGGGGATATAAGGGAACCAACTTGTCTCTCTGCAAATACAGATAATTGTACTTATGGTTAATATTTAATAGAATGTATTGACTTCTAATGTGAGAGTCACACATGGAGAATTGTTTTTAAAATGGCTGTTTTATTTGAAATACTTTGGAAACTTTCGGCATTTTAGAATGATTTTTAAAAATTCTCTTTTAGGAGAAAGCGCCAAGCAATTCAACAAATTGTACTCCTGCAGTTACAACACCTGTAGATGGTTCAAAGTCACGAAGAGCAAAACTAACCTTTGATGACAGGTGAGCCTAAGGAAAAGAGCTCTGTAAATGTTATGATCCAGACTACTGTGTAAAGTGATGTGAGAACTGTGTGCAACTTGCACAATGCAGAATTTGTACAGAATTCCCCCTCCCTGCAAAATTTGAGTGGTCTGCAGAATTTGATCAGCCGCTGGGATCTAGGAGTAAAAACTGTGAGGCTCCTCACCATTCCTTTGTTACTCCATCTGCAGTGCCTTGTGATGTCTAGAATGGCTCCTATTCGGCCACCATTCAGCTTTGTATTTGAACCTCACAATGCTGCTATTTTCACTTGACGCTATGCACAGGAGTGGACGCTAGTTGCTTTGCTCCTGCTACTTCCTCATCAATCTAGCAGCAAAATCTCCGATTTGCAAAACAAAATGATCCCGTTACCTTGAGCAACTCCCACGGTGAGCTTAGTCGGAGTCTCGCGTTTAAGATCGCTGATATGGCAGCTAAAATCATGCAAAAAGACAAGGAGTGGAGTAAGCCGGCGGAGGACAAGATGGCGAGTCCCGCGACTTCACTGGTAGGATCCGCATGGGCCGCTGAAATAGTGGGAGAGGTAGCTAGTACCATGGAGGCGACTTTGGAGAAAAAACTGGGCTCCCTCGAGACTAAAATGGAAACTCTCCATAGCAATATTACTCAAATTGGAGAGGATTTGGCAACGTACCAGCAGCACACGGGAGACCTGGAGGACCGCATGGCAAAAATGGAAGAAGGTCAAAATAAGCTCAGAAAGCTGGTGGACTCATACGCTGAAAAGCTTGAAGACCTGGAAAACAGGTCGAGACGTAATAATCTGCGACTGGTGGGCATACCAGAAAACCAAGGAGAGCAAGACTTGAAGATGTTTCTGGAGACCTGGCTAAACAAAGAACTGAAATTGCTGACACAGCTGGGCCCACTGAGAATAGAGCGAGCACATTGCTTGGGACTCAAGCGAAATCTGTTAGACCACGGGTGATATGTCGGATCCTCAACTTCGCACACAAGACAGCGATCCTGCAATCTATCTGAAATGGAAAAGAGCTTCTTCGTGGCAATCAAAAAATCTTATGTTTCCAGGATTATTCGGCAGGCGTTGCTGCACAGAGGAAATCATTTTCACCTATTTACTGAGAGCTAGTGCGGAGGAAAATTAAATTTGCTCTGATGTATCCTGCAAAGTTGAGAATTATCTATCAGTCCTCCACAGAAATCTATTCCTCAGTGGAAGAAGCGCAGTTATTCCTACAGCAGTTGGAACCTGCTGAATTGGAGTAGATGGTAAGAGACCTAATAACCTGGGATTACAATTTGTTTGTGGGAGGACTGAAGACTTGAGAGATGCGTGAACGGCATAGAACATTCAGAAGCCTATTCTCAGGCTGGTTTTTCTATAAGGGACCTGGTGAATAAGTACAGCCCTAGTTGGACTTGCTGCTGGTAGACCTATGAATCCATAGCGAATAAGGGGTGAATAAGAACAAGGAAGTTGGTTTGAATTGGGGAATAGGTAGAGTGTAATCCCTATTCCTTTTTGGAGTTTCACTTGCACTCAAGGGGTGGAAGAAGTAAAGGTTGTTTGTTATTAAAATGTTGACACTGGAGTTAAATGTTGGGATGGGATAGGGCGTAATGGAGGGATAATGCACTCGGGCCCAGGAGTGGAGGGGAGGTAAAGTGTTATGTATAGGCGGTGAGATAGTATTGTAGGGGAATATGGGAAATCGGTCAAGAGAATTGAGGGTTGGGAGGGGGAAGGGCGTTAGAAGTGACCTGATTCCTTTGGGGGGATCTTCGGGGAAATAAGGGGGACATGCAAGGGGATAAATAAGGATAATAGGATGGGTGGGAGAGGGGGATGGGGAGAGGGGAGGGTTACAGGGAGGAAGGAACGCTCTGGAGGTAATGGGTGCGGGGATAAGGGTTATCGAGTACTGGTCAGATGTTTTACTTGCTGTGTGGGCATGGATTGAAGGTAATGGATTGAGAGGGAGGGGTCAGAAGCTGGGCTGGCTCCTTTCAGAAGATGGAGTCTTTGGCTGGTTGATAGACTGTTTACATCCCCAAGAAGATGGTTAAGATTACCTGGAATGTGGGGAGCATTCATTCACCTATAAAAAGATCAAAAATTTTGCAATACCTATAACGTATTAGAGCTGATATAGTATTTTTACAAGAAACACACCTGTCTGACTCTGAACATGCTAAGTTAGCGAGGTGGTGGGTGGTGTGTAGCTTCTGCAGCAGTAGGTCGTATGGGTGGAGTGGCCATACTTATCAGAAGGGGGGTAGCCCCGCAACTTACCAATATTGTGAAAACTCCGGAAGGACGCTTTATATTTGGTACAGCAATAGTGGCTCAGCAACAGTTGTTGCTGGGTAGTATATATACCCCAAATCACCTTGATCTTAAATTTTACAAGAGACTAGTGTCGGTTCTCACAAAAGTAGAGTCAACCCCATTGGTGTTGGGGGGAGATTTTAATATGGCATGGGATCCTCAGGTTGATAAATCTAACCCCCCCCCCCCCCCTTTAGGGCAGGGATCAAACAAAATGAGGGGGCTGCCAGATTTCTGTTCCCTACTCGATCTTGTAGATGTTTGGAGGGCCTTACACCCTTTTGAAAGGGAATACACACACCGGTCAAGAGCTCATAACACCCACTCCAGAATTGATTATCTGCTGATCTCGAGATCGGCTTTCTCGGATATTGTTGGGACTGAGATCGGCCCATGCGTAATTTCAGATCATGCCGCGGTCTGGATGACATGGACCCTGGGAGATCAGAGGGGGGCAGTGAGGGGTTGGTGTTTCCCTAGTTATCTCTACAAAGATGGGAACTTTAGGGAGCATTTATTAACTAAATGGGCGGAATACTCACATTTTAATGAGGCAGTGGAGGAGGATGCCATTCTCTTTTGGGAAGCTGCAAAGGCAGTTTTACGTGGTGACATTGTTATGTTAGTCATCATAAGAAAGCTCGGGACTGAGAAATTTTACGACTAGAAAAGCAATTGGGTTTGAGGAACCAATTTGGGGAAAATCCGACTTCTAGGGTTAGACAAGATATTATAGCAGTTCAAACTACTTTGAACTCCTTGCTACAAGATTGTGCGGTTAAATCTCATATGTATTACAAATTCCAACTTTATAAGTACGAGAATAAAGGGGGCAAGATGTTGGCAAGGTTAATAGCACCAAAGTATTCTTCCAGACAGATCCTTAACCATTAGGAATAATAGGGGGCAGTTGCTTCATACTGATAGAGAGATACGAGATGTCTTTCAATCCTTTTTTTAGCAACTGTATGACTCTGAGGAAGAGGGTGGTCTTAGTGGGGATCTATCTGGAAAATATTATATACCCAGCATAAAACAAAACGAGAGTAGGCTTTTGAATGCCCCTATAAGCTGGGATGAGGTGAGTGGGCAATAGGTTGCAGCAAAATGGGCAAAACCCCGGGCCCAGATGGACTTAAAGCAGAGTTTTATAAAATGTTGGGGGACCCCATAGTTCCGTCGTTAACTAAGGCGTTTAATGCTTGGGTGGAGCTTGGACGGTTGCCGGACCATCTTAATTTGGCCCAAATCGTAGTACTGCCCAAACCACAGAGGGACCAAACTTTGGTGTCCTCATATAGACCTATTTCTCTTATTAACCAGGAGGTAAAACATTTTGCAAAAATACTTGCTAACAGGTTGAGACGGGTACTCCCAGGTATTATCCATGATGTGCAGGTGGGATTTGTTCAGGGGCGGTCGGTTGCACAGAATCTAAGACGTATTTTGACCTCCCTGGAACGCTTGGAGGGCACTGGTGAATCGTCAATCATGATTAGCTTTGACGCTGAAAAGGCGTTTGGTCGGGTGAAGTGGCCTTTTTTATTTTCTATCTTAGATAAATATAGGTTCTAGTGATGGTTTGTGAGGGTGGTTAAAGCGCTGTACTCATCACCCCATGCTAGGATGTGGGTGAATGGGATGTATTCCAAGGAGTTTGAGATCCGTCGAGGGACTCGGCAGGGCTGCCCACTCTCGCCTTTACTTTTTACATTGTATATGGATCCCTTGATTCGCGATATTTGTTCATGCTCGGCTATTCATGGGGTGCGGATTGGGACACAGGAATTCAAAGTGGCAGCCTTCGCTGATGATCTGTTAGTAATGCTTATGAAACCCTGGGATCCCTTTTGGAGATGTTTAAGGAATTTGGGGCATATTCAGGATTCAAGCTAAATTATGATAAGTCTGAAGCGTTAGCTATTACAGTTGATACCCGGAGATCTTGGCCAGGACAGTTCCCATTGAGTTGGGTGGAGGAATCATTCCGTTATTTGGGTATCCTTCTGGCAGCTCAAACACGGGCGTTATATAGATTAAATGTCCAACGGCTAGTGGACAAGACGACACAGCAGCTGGAGGCTTGGAGAGCTTTGACACTGTCCTTGACGGGGCGCTTATGCCTGGTTCGTATGGTAATTCTCCCTAGATGGTTATATGTGCTGCAGACCTTGCCCTTAAGGTTATTAACGAAGGATATTAGAAAGTTTTATAGTTCAGTGATGAAATTTTGTTGGGCATACAAGAAAGCCAGAATCCGATTGTCATTACTTTTGGGTGGGTGGAGTCAGGGAGGGCTGGGCTTACCTAACATTAAATATTACAGCATTGCATGTCTCTTGAGACATGTACGTGACTGGGTTTTTTTCCTCAAGCTACCACACCTCTCTTGAGCTGGAAGAAGTTTTTTTTTGGCCATACACACTGATTTCATTGCTGCAGGGGGATAGATCTTCATTGCCACTGCTATTTAAACGATCTGTATTTCTGGGCCCCTTACAAGAGGCGTGGAAATTTTGGGGGGGAAAACTTGAGGGGGGTGACCCACAAGTGACAGAGCTCTTAACTATTAAAGGGAACCCGAAGTTTTTACCTGGGATGGAGAATCCAGTGTTTGTATGATGGGAACAACATGGTCTCAGCAGGTTGGGGTCAGTAGTGGACCAGGAAGGAGAGATTAGGCCTTTAGACCAGTTGATTTCCCGTGATTCTATCTGCTGGGGTGATACTTTTGCTTATTGCCAGCTAAAGCATTATATTCAATCTTTAGATAAGGAGGCACTCAAACTTCGACTGGGTGGGAAGATTCAGATGTTGTTTGAGGAGATCTCAGAAGAGGCTCCATCTGTTTCCAGTCTTCAGAAGAGATTATGGTCTATGGTACCCAGAAAGGAGCTGGCCCAGCTTAGGCGCAGATGGGAAGAGGATGTAGGGTGTGATCTTGCTTCTTGGGATATTGCAGCTCATCTTAGGGGTATTCCCAAATTACTCAGCAGAGTGGGTTACTGAGAGTGTGCCTACCGAGTTATACACAGGGCCTATTTTACACAGGTTCAGTTGTTTAGATCGGGTGAAATTGCTACACCTACTTGCCTGGAATGTAAACTATTTGATAACTCTTTATACCATGCGCTAAGGGGATGTGAAGTTATAAGATGTTTTTGGAGGCGAGTGGTGGCCTTTCTCTCCCTTATGATGATGGGGAGAGTCAATGGACTGCCTATTCAGGTGGTTCTGGATTGTCGTGGCTCATTCAGGGGGCTCAAAGCGGAAGAAATACTACTGTGTTGCAAACTTTGTGTGGTAGCAAGGAAATGCATCTTGCAGTCGTGGACCTCACCGGACACTCCTGAATTCTGGCATTGGCGTAATCAAGTACATCAACTATTGTCTTGTGAAGCGCAAGAGGCCAGAGGTTCGTCTTGGGAAGCGCAAGAGGCCAGAGGTTCATATAAATGTAAAGTTTGATTTCTTAAGATCTGGAGTCCTTTTCTAGCTAGACTCACACAACACGACAGAAGCCTTATCTTTAATAAATTATGACTGATGTTGATCTGATTACTTATCTTGGAGCTCAAAAAAAAAGGTGTAATATAAGCGGGAGGGATAGGGAGGGAGAAGTCTGGATAAGTTGATCTTGATCAAAATGTAATAAAAATACTTTTGAAAAAGCTGAAAGACAAATTAGGAGGGGGGAGGGGGATATACAAGATAAAATCTGAGGATGATTAAGTGCACTTGTGTTTACAAAAAAAATGGTTTTGTTTATTTGAATTACATGTATTTACTGGTATATGTGTTAGAGATAATATATCTTCGATAAAAATGTTGAAATATAAACAAGAGCTCAGTGGGAGAGTATAGGCACCATGTGGATCAAACATACTGAGAGCTTGGTGGCCGAATCTATGAACTGTTCCTTGCACTACAAGAAAACTGGAAATAGAGCAAAGTGCAAGCACTTGTGAGGAGCCCCATGATTTTTGTTCTCTTCGATCCCTGCATCTGGCTGCTTTGGCTTGGGGACTGGCTGGCTGAAGAGTAAACTGGCTTTGGATGTCTGCTTGTGGCTTACTGATTGCTTGAGTAGAAAGCAGACTATCTTGTAGGGGAATGATATTTGCTGACTGGGAAGAAACTGGTGAGGAAAAGCTGAGCATGAAGAGGGAGTGTATATAAGTGGGGGGGGGGGGGGGGGGGTGGAGAGAAAGTGTAGGGGGTGACACTTCTGAGTGGTGTGTTGCCGTATGGTTAGGGCTTCTGTTTTTTTGTGGATTTTTATTCAGTTCGTGGAGCAACAACTTCTTGAAACTGTTGCCACTGTTAACCAGCTTCAAGAATTCAGCACTGCCTGCAGCTCCAAGCTTTCCTCAGGCTCCACAGATTTGATGAAGTAAAATCCCTGAAAGCTAATGTATTCCTAGGGGGATTCTGCCGTAATTCCTAAAAAAAAATTTAAAAAAAAACTGCATATTTGGAAAGTACCATTTTTTTCTCTATTGTAGTTTAATTCATTATGATATTGTGTTGTCTGGACAGTAGCAGCATTTTCAATGTGCGCAGAATTTTGAAAGATTTTTTGCACAGAATTTCCTCAGGACAAACACGTTTCATTCAACTTACTGCTCTCCTGTTAGGAAAGTGCATGCGAAGAACTTCAAAGCATCTTGCAGTGAGGTCCCATCTCAAAAATACCACCTGTCACCTTGTCACCGTATTCCAGTCATTCTGACTTGCTATGTTTTCCCTATCAGCCAATTTTCAATCTCTCTAAATTGAAAAGCAGCCTGTCAACAGGGTTTTTTATTAAAAAGCTTTATCAATCATATATTCCATATCGGTTTCATTGCTAACATTTTAAAAGGTCAGTAAGGAAGTGTTACCTCTCATGAGAAATGTTTCAAAACTCCAGGGCATTAGTTAAGCGGTTTAGCTTCTTTTCTTGTTCTTTTTTTCCCTAATCCCGAGATTTTCCTCTGTGCTGCAGAATTTATTCAGCGGATCATTATTTGCAAGACGCGAAAAAGCTGAAGCACAATGCAGATGCTTTGGTAAGGAAAGCCTCCAGCTTTTGATAGCCTTTTGTAAAATTGTCATGCATTCTTTGTGCAGTTCTGTCAGTCTTGTAAAACTTGTGTTCTCTTCAGTCTGACAGGTTTGAGAAGGCAGTTTATTATCTGGATGCTGTAGTTTCTTTCATTGAATGCGGGAATGCATTGGAGATGAATGCTCAGGAATCCAAGTCCCCATTTCCTATGTACTCTGAAACTGTGGAATTAATCAAGTAAGTTTTTGCCAAGAAATAACCCAGCAGCAGACCATACACAGACACGTGTACAAAAGGGACGCCAAGCATCTATGTTATGTGATGTTGAGAGTGGTGAGAAAGGCAATGGGGGATGGGAAATAAATAAATTGATCCCCAATACAGATATAATGGTTTACTTAAATGCTGGTAGCTGCCCTAAGCTGTTCATTTCTTTACCAGGTACACTATGAAACTGAAGAATTATTTAGCCCAAGATGCCACATCAGCAGATAAACGACTGGCGGTGCTTTGGTAAGAGCAGTAAAGCATTGGGCCAATCTGTCTGGAGTATTTAGATACAGACAGCCATTATAGCGTTAATAGTTAGGTATTTTGTCACCCAGCTATTTGAAAACACGTGTGCTACAGTGGAAGAATTAGCATTCTAGATTTTTTTAAAACTCTTCATTTCTTTTTAAGAAAAAGTTTGAGCTTTTAAATTCCCTGAAAAGTTGCAGTTAATATTAGGGACATGTTGCTGTTAGAATCTGTGTACTTCTCCCAACATTAATTACTCTTAAGACAGTGACTGGTGCTGTCACTGAGCTAATCCAGTGCAAAGCACCCCCCAGCCCCACCCAAAAAAATAATACTGGGGCCGATGCTCAAAAGTACCACAGGCGTTAATAGGCTGTTAATGCCGGATTTGAATAGGTTAGGGCATTATGCACAAATGGTTTCAGCGTGGGCACCAAAACCAGTAGCAGAGACCGCATTAAATGTAGTCATGAACTATCCCACAGCTTCCCCCCCTCCCCTCCAAAAAAAAAGTTTCAGGTGCATTTAGCAGTGGAAACTATTTGAGGTCTGGGGCAGCATTAGAAGGGTTGGTTGAGAGAGGTGTCTAGTGGCACTCCCTTCTCTGCAGTGTGACCATCCTGCTCCAGATGGACTTCTACAAAAAAAAAAAAGGCTTGGTGGGGTCTGGCCTCATCCCCTCCCCCCCCCCCCCCCCCCAATTTTTTAAAATGTCCTGGTAGTCTAATCGCCTCCTCTCCTCCCCCAAGCATCGACCATGCCCCTTCACCCCCCCCCCCCCCCCAAATTAAAAAAGCCCTGGTGGTCCAGTAGCCCCTTCCAGTCACAAAATAGCCTTATAGTCCAGTGGTGGCCAGCCAGATTAGGCCCAGCCCACCCAGTGGCCCCCGGCCAGGCCTGGCCTCACCTGCCCAGTGGCCCCCTACTCTATCTGTATTTACAAAAGAATATGGAGACCTAGGCTGGAGTAAGTATGAGATGGGTGACAGAAAGGACTTTAAATGCTATTCTGTATGAGATTGGGAGCCAGTGGGTTGGGTTTTTTTTATTTTTTTTTTTTATTATTACTACACTAAAACAGCAAGTTACACTTTAGCTCCTTCCCAGGGGCCTCAGTATGAGGTTATTAGTATGCTGTCTACCTGTTATACACATGTGAGTGCCTTTAAAGTTTAAATGCCTGCATGTGAGCTAAACAAGGGCCTGTATTATACCTAGTGCATTAATTACACATGGCAGTAACAAGCATAAATGTTAATTTTAATATCAACAAAATACTAGTCTCACTAATTTTTTGTATATATTTTTTTATATATATAAAACAAGCTATATGCTATGGGCCATCATATATGTAAGAGGTGTAAGCATCTTCGATGCATTCAGTTCCACTTGACATTTAATATTATCATTGACCTGAATATTAATTTTAATGCACATTTAGGGCAAGGTTTCAGTTATTAGTATGAAATGTTTATACTTTCCTAAAGTGTTTAAAGTGCAGCACTCGGATCACTATTTCTGTAGTAAACCTTTGATCTCTTTTGGCCAGCCTTCGATGCCAATCACTTCTGCACTTAAGGCTATTCAAACTGAAGAAAGAAAGCGCCTTGAAATATTCCAAAACACTGACTGAACATCTAAAGGTAAGTATCTGGCTCCAACAAGGAGCCTATAAAGTTTTTCTATTATTGGTCTCAACTTGGGTGACTTGAATTTGGAATTGTAAAGAAATCTGTGTTTGTGTTAACAGCATCCTACTTTTATACCATGCTGTAGTTGGAGGACATTTCACTGGTCTCATTTTCAATTATTGCAATGTCAGGATATTTTTGCATCAAGACAAATGTCTGCCTTTTCCCCTGTAATTTCCTAACCAGCTTTCCTTTTCTGACTGACTTAGGATCTGTCTTAGTGCTGCTACTTCTGGCAAAAGATGGAAGGATATGTCTATTCTAGGTAAATTCTACCCTTACTCTGTGGCATGGCTAGGCTCCATCTTCCCAATGCCGACTTGATGTTAATGCAGGACTAGGACTGAACTTGGCCCTTCCTTTGGACACTACCATTAACCCACGGACAAGTCATAAGTATCTCAGTGTAACAGATTTTTTTTTCTTTTCATACAGAATTCATATAGCAATTCTCAAGCATCGTCACCAGGTATTGGAAGGTAAGACACATGGTTTATTTTAATATATTATGTGAAATGTAAGTATTCCCCTGGGTGAGGTGGAGAACACATGACCGATTTCATAATGGCCCCTTTTACTAGAGGAGGGCTTGAAACAACATAGAATTTAAGCTATACCTGAGACAATAGAGGGTAATGCTTGCCCAAGGTCAGTGTGTCGGTGGCAGAAGTGGAATTTGATCACTGGCTTCTCTGGTTCACAGCCAACTTCTCTAGGCACTAAACTGCTCCCCCGGTATTCTGTTGCAATTTGTAAGGTTTTTTTTTTTGTATTTTTTTTTTATACACAGAGACATTTTAAGTTATATAAATTCATGTTGAAAATAAAGACATATTAGTTAAACTGGTAAAATTAAGTTATTTGACAGATTGCATACCGAAATGTTTGGAATTTGTTAGAGAGACTTAAGTTGGACTGGCTGTGAATTTGAATTGACAATCACTTGAGATAGGGCATAGATTCAATAATCTGAGTGATAGACACAAATGAGACACCTTTATTTTCTTTCCAGAAGTTGGAGTGGAGGACTGGCCTAGTGGTTAGGGTGGTGGACTTTGGTCCTGGGGAACTGAGGAACTGAGTTCGATTCCCGGCACAGGCAGCTCCTTGTGACTCTGGGCAAGTCACTTAACCCTCTATTGCCTGCCGCATTGAGCCTGCCATGAGTGGGAAAGTATGGGGTACAAATGTAACAAAAAAAAAAAAAAAAAACCCCAACAGGTGTTGGAAAGAATTATACAAAAGGGGTTGAGAATGTCTGTACACTTGTGCCGGGTAAAATAACACTCAAAAATGTTACAGAACGGGATGACGGGATGAAACTTTGCACACTAGAAAAAAAAAACAGTAAAAAGATGACAAGTTTGAAAATGGGCCACATTGGACCAGTGGTTCCTGAGAAATAACCAACCCCCAAAATAAATGACCTGGTGCATATTTATGGGAAAAGGAATTCTAGCTGCTGTAGCTTAGAAACTTGCAGTAAAACACAACAATTCTTTCTTTCAAACTGCCTTTCCCTGTTCTTTAATGTCTTTACCTCAATGTGCTACCTCACAACTGCACCACCACTCCAAAAAAAAAAAAAAGCACCAACTGCAAAAACTACTCCCTGGAAACTGCCTTCATACCCAAACCTAATTGCCCTACTGCCCACAAACTGTCCCACCCCTAACAATGCACAAGCAATGCAGACAAACATTCACCCATATACATGTATAGCAGGGTGGGAAAGAATTACATGAGCAATGTGCAGTGTACTTTTCCCACTAGTTTCCCACTGAAGAATTAAGGATGCCAACTGGACCCAGATTCGCAGGACAGGGTCGATCCAGTCCTGGGTTTACTCTGTGCATGCAGGGACTTGTAGTCTTGCTTTTCTTAGGTAATGCAATGGGGAAATCAAAACTACAAGTTCCAGCATTCAGTGGGGTAAACCAGGACTGGATCAACCCTGTCCTGCGAATCTGGATCCAGTTGGTAGTCTTAAATGTGTATAGGAAAGAACTTGTCTTTGTTTATGATATATACAGAACACAACATCTCTAAACAAGGTTTTTGAGAAATGAAAACAATACCAAGTTAAAATATAAGAAACTTAATAGATTTGTTCCATGATCAATATGCTAGAGGACCAAGAAAGAAGACATACCTGTAATGCTCATTGCTATACCTTTATGTAAGGCATATAGGGTGGGGGAGTAGTTTTGCTAGATATTGTGGTACACTGCCTTGAACAAAATCTGTTCTTGAACAAAATTTCTTCTGGTAAGAGAAGGGTAAAACTTCTTTTTTTCCCCCCAATTAAAATAGTAGACATAAAATATGGGAATTGTATGTCCAGGTTTGTTGTTGGTGTGTTCATTCTAATTTTTTACTTTAACTTTTTATTCCTGAGCACCTGTGTGTGTGTTTACACATACACTAAAATGTTTGTGTATGCCAAACAAAAAGTGACATCAAAGGTACAGTGGAACCCCGATATAACGCTATATCTGGGATCCATAAAACATCATTGTATTAAATGTGAGGTCATGTTATAGCAGGGTCAATAGGACATGAACACAATTGAACCAAAAATTGATCTGTTGAAAAGGAGGTATGTTTAAAAAAAAAAAATTGCCAAGACACATAACATTATATGTGGATTTGTGTTATTACGGGGCACATTAAATTGGGTTTCCACTGTACAAAGATGCATACACATATTTAGGTAGCTCACATATTCAGTTACTGTTCATATTTGTTTTCATAATATACAGTAAACCAGCGAATACGCCTTCCCCGGTCTCTCCAAAGTTATCTCCTGGCAGTACAGGCTCATCAGGGTCAAGCATCTCTTCAGGAAGCTCTTCGGTGACTATTCCACAGAGAATCCACCATATGGCAGCCAGCTATGTGCAGGTCACCTCCAACTTCATCTATGCCACTGAAATATGGGATCAAGCCGAACAGCTTGCTAAAGAACAGAAAGGTAGGATTTGACATTGAGAACTTTAGCTCTGTTTTCAGCTTGAGCTGGTTAGTACCAGACATTTCTTGCAAATCGCAGTACACTCAGGCCCAGATGCATCAACCATACGTAAAAAAATCTAAAACGTTAAAGTCCTTAACGAATTTGAAAAAATGAAGCATGCACCAAAAAAACAAGTCGCACATGTTCGGTGCGGTATTGAAAAGTACAATGTATCAAAGATTCGTAATCCCCGTCGGTAATCGGCCCCTAAAGCATGCGCAGAGCAGCCAAGCGTTATGCTAGCTGCTCTGCGCATGCCACAAACGTCCAAAACAGCAACAACAAAAAAAAGCTCCCCGCTTCCCCCTGCATCAATACAAAAATAAACATCAAAAAAGGATCTGGAGGGGGCAAAGGCGTGCTGCCTTGCCCCCCCCCCCCCCCCCCCCCCCCCGAGGTCGCCACTGCTCCCCACTTCCACTCGTATAAAATAAAAAATTAAAGTTTAGCAGCCCCGGTCCCCCTCCCTTCCTGTCTCTCTCTGTACTCCTTCTCCCATAGCTCTGCCTCCCGGCATCCTCCGCCCCATCACCTGCCCCCTGAGGTCGTCGCCGCCACTCCACCGGACCCCCTCCACCTTACCGGCCCACGCAACGCCTCTCACCTCTGTGAAGGGCGGGCCCAGGAAGAACAGAGAGACTTCGGAGGAGGCAGCAGTGATCGCCGATCAGCTGTTCCATCCCGTGCAGCGCCTTCACACAGAGGTGAGAGGCGCTGCGCGGGCCGGTAAAGCGGGGGGGGGGGGGTCCAGTAGAGGGGGGGAGCGGCGGTGACGAGCTCAGAGGGGCGGGGCACAGGGTGGAGGATGCCGGGAGGCGGAGCTATGGGAGGAGTACAGAGAGAGACAGGAAGGGAGGGGGATCGGGGCTGCTAAACTTCTTAGTTTTGTTTTAATTTTTTATTTTATACGAGCGGAAGCGGGGAGCAGCGGCGACCTTGGGGGGGGGGGGGGCAAGGCTGTCCATACAGGACGCACCTGACGTGCGCCCTTGCCCCCTCCTAGTCCTTTTTTTGATTTTGTTTTTGTTTCATTTGTATTGTATGCAGAGGGAAGCGGGGAGCCACATGTTTGTGTTGTTTGTTTTGTTTTTCAACATGCCAGCTTGGAATTTTAAGGTGCAGGGGGAAGCGGGGAGATGACAGCTCAGGCCTTTACGACTGCTTTGACCATAAGTTTAATATGTCGCGGTAAATGATTGTGTAATCGTCCATATTGTTAGTGCATCCCGAATCGCCCACATTACAATGGTAGTTACTCTTTTGTATTCCGTTTTCGTTAGCTGCTTGCTTCGTTGGAAAAAGGCCTTTAATGCATGCAACGGTTGTTAGAGGGTCGTTAAGGTTTAGTGCATCTGGCCTTCAGTTCTTTCAGCTCGCTTTGAGATAGTTTTATCATTTTGTGGACTTGTTTGAATTCTGTGTTTATAACCAGGGCTGGTGTTAGACATGCTGGAGCCCAGGTAGAAATTTGGAAGAGGGCCCCAAAACTTGTCAGAAGGCTGTACCTTTTCAGCTTTGAGCACCCATGGTGGCCTAGGGCGGTTACCTTTTTGCACCTCCTCAACACAGGCTCGGTTTATAACACAGTAATGATCAATTCAAAGCCTTAGGAGTAGTTCATCATCTGCCTCCTCTTAAAGTTCGAAGATTATGGTAATATGTGGCTTATATGTTAAGTAGTAGTAGTAGTAGTAGTATATATAGTGAAGAAATACTGGAAGGCATTTTCTATTGCAGTGTTTTCTAACTCCAGTCCTGGAGTACCCTTTGCCAGTTATGTTTTCAGGATATCCATAAAGAATATGCATGAACTTTATTTGCATACACTGCCTCCATTATATACAATTTTTTCATGCTTTATTCATTGTGGATATCCTGAAAACCTGACTGGCAAGGGGTACTCCAGGACCAGACTTGGGAAACACTGTTCTATTACACTTCTCTGCTGTCAGAATCTGAACTTCTCTCCAGATGAAAACTTTCTTGAAGTAGGAGAGGAAAGCTTTCATGGATTTAATTAATTCTTAAGTTCTTATCAGCACCTGGTTCATAAGAATAGCCATACTGGGTCAGATTAATGCTCCATCAGTTTTGGCAGGATCTTCTTGTTCCTTGCTATCCAAAGCTCCACCTTCACCCCATAAGCATAAGGATCCAGCTTTGCAGACTTGTGAAGCCCTCTCCCTATCTGTGGAGTGTAAGGTAGAGCAGTCTCTTTTCTGCCAAGGCTCCCTTCCTTGAATTTTAGGCATAATCTGCTGTGGGATGCATCCTTGGATAATCCAGCTGTTAAATGGGGATGTGACCTTTGGATGCTTCTGTGGCTTTGAGTACACCACCCAACTGGGGTCTGCCAGGATTACACATTTTTAGCATCTTCTCTCAAGTCTCAAGATGAACAGAGTGAACACCCTAAGATATGGTACTCCAAAAACAGGTCTTGGGGAGTGCAGAAAAATACCTTGCTTTTCCTAATGACATGTATCATAAAAATGATCACCTGTTCTTAAAGATGTGTCATTGAATTTCCTGTCGTGCTTGGAAATGGTTTCTTCCTTATCATCATGCTGATCAATCCATAGACTGGTGGGTTGTGTCCATCTACCAGCAGGTGGAGATAGAGAGCAATCCTTTTGCCTCCCTATATGTGGTCATGTGCTGCCGGAAACTCCTCAGTATGTTCTCTATCTCAGCAGGTGGTGGTCACACACAGCAGCAGCTCTGGCTAGGTCTCCAAGCCTAATTCTTAGGTTTTGTTGAATACCTGGGGTTGAGGGCTCTTCTTGAGCAAGTGCAAACCTGGTGGTGCCAGGTCCCTCTTTTTCTCCCCCCTCCCGCTGGCTCCGTCAAAAAAAATTTTTGAACGTCCTTTAAGGGCGTTTATTTCATCGTTTATATCAGCGTTTATTACAGCTGCTCACTGGGACACCAGTTCGTTACAGCTCGGAGCGAGAAGCAAGTAATTTTACCTTTTATAGCGGGCAGGGGGTTCCCCGTTCGGTCTCCACGTGGCTTATGGCATCGGAGGGCGAGGGCATGAAGATTCGCTCCCCGGACCGCCTGTGTGCGTCTAGCGGGGATGCGGGGGTTTCAAAGCCTGGCTCGCCTTTTTTGGGTGTCAGTTTGGAGTCCGGTCAGTGTCCCGGTTCTTCCTCCGGTGCGGCGGTTTTTCCCGCCATAAGCGCCCATCCCCCGCTGCTCGCCCCCCCCCACCCCCCATTTTGACCGGCCACTCTGCTCGGACGGCTTCTTGGGCCGCCCTCGAGGTGGGAGACGTTAATGCTATGGTCGCCCTTGATTGGGGCGACTGCAAGAAAGCGGCGAAAGTTAAGCGCCGTTCTTCCCGCGCGGCTCCTCGGAGTTTCGCGCCGGACGCCATTTTGGATGCGCAGCATGCTTCTCCCCCCGCTCTTGCGAGCGCCGGTTGAGGGTGCGTCTAGGGCCGTGGCGGCAGAAGTGCACAGTGTAGGGGGTTTCTCCCCTGAGTTCATTTTGCTGCTGCATCAGGCTTTTCTTATGCTAAACGCTGCCCCGGCTCTCCCCTCTGATCAAGGGGTTGAGGCCTCCGGAAGCAAACGCCCTCGGGTGGACTTCCAGGCCCTAGAGGACTCTGTCTCCTCTGATGTAGATGAGGGCACCGTATCTGAGTTCTTCCAACGGTCCTTTGGGGATTCCTTGGAGGAGACGGATGGAGCGGATGACCCCTCTGCAGCACGGATCTTTCGCTCAGAGGATTTGCCCAACCTGTTAGTGCAGGCCATGAGCATTTTGTAGATTTCCTCTCCGGAGGACGTCTCTCCCTCAGCCTCTGTTGGCTCTGCCATTATGCTGGGGACGAAGCGCCCGCCTAGAACCTTCCATGTGCATGAAGCCATGCACACCTTGATTTCGGCTCAATGGGATTTCCCAGAAGCGAGCCTTAAGGTGGCTAGGGCTATGTCCTGCCTCTATCCTCTGCCTGAAGGTGAACAGGAGGCCTTTCTTGGGCCTACCGTGGATTCTTTAATCACTGCGGTGACTAAGAAAACGGCGTTGCCGGTGGAAGGTGGCACGGCCCTAAAGGACGCCCAAGACAGGAGATTGAAGGCGGCTTTAAAGTCGTCCTTCGAGGCGGCTGCTTTAAGTTTGCAGGCCTCAATTTGCGGCTCCTATGTGGCCAGGGCGTGCCTGACGCTTGTGCAGCGGGCTTCCCCCTCTGATCCTTCCTTGAGGGCTGATTGGCCAGTCCTGGAATCGGGCTTGGCATACTTGGCAGGCTTGCTGTATGATGTCTTGAGAGCCTCGGCTAAAGGTATGGCTCAGACAGTCTCTGCACGGCGGTGGCTTTGGTGGAAGCATTGGTCTGCTGACCACCCCTCTAAGTCTCGCCTGGCTAAGTTGCCTTTTAAATGCAAGCTGCTCTTTGGGGTCGAGCTGGACAAGAATGTGACCGATCTCGGCACGTCTAAGGGTAAAAGGTTACCGGAGGTCAGGGCCTGGGCCGGTGGTGCCCGCCCCGGTTCCTCCAAAGGACGGTTTCAGGAAGCCTGTCTGTATCGCCCGGGCAAGTTGGGCTCCTCTGCCCCCTTTTCCTTCATAAGGAACTTCTCCCCCAAGCAGCATTCCTTTCGCAGAGACCGCTGTCCCGGAGGTGCCTCCTCCGGTCCTCCCCCAGGGTCTCGTACTCAATGACGGGGCGCTGGTCCAGGGCCCAGAGCAGATTGGAGGACGCCTATCCTCGTTTCTGGGCGAGTGGACCAGGGTAACTTCAGACGCTTGGGTGCTGGAAGTCATCAGAGACGGCTACAAGCTAGAGTTCTGCCGACCCTTAAGAGACGGGTTTGTGCACTCTCCCTGCAAGTCTCCGGTCAAAGCTGTGGCAGTGCAGCAGACTTTGGACAAACTGATCCGCCTGGGTGCGGTCGTTCCGGTGCCAGAAGATCAGCTTGGCAAGGGACGTTACTCCATTTACTTTGTGGTACCAAAGAAAGGAGGTTCTGTCCAGCCTATCCTCGACCTCAAAGGGGTCAATCGGGCCTTGAAAGTTCGGCACTTCCGGATGGAGACTCTCCGCTCTGTTATAGTGGCAGTGCAGGCAGGGGAGTTCCTGGCATCCTTGGTCATCAAGGAAGCTTCCTTGCATATTCCCATCTGGCCTCCTCATCAACGCTTTCTGTGTTTTGCAGTTCTGAGTAGACTCTTCCAGTTCAGAGCCCTCCCGTTTGGGTTGGCTACTGCTCCGCGGACCTTCTCCAAAGTAATGGTGGTCATCGCGGCCTTCCTACGCAAGAAAGGAGTACAAGTCCATCCTTATCTGGAAGACAGGTTGATCCGAGCCCCCTCTTATGCAGAGTGCGGCAGAGCTTCAGACCGGGTGATTGCTCTTTTGAGCTCCCTGGGGTGGATCATCAACTGGGAGAAAAGCCAGCTGCGCCCGACTCAGTCCCTGGAGTATCTGGGAGTACGATTCGACTCCCAAGTGGGCCGAGTGTTCCTGCCAGACAATCGGATTGTCAAGCTTCAGGCTCAGGTGGACAAGTTCCTAGCAGCCTCTCCTCTTCGGGCTTGGGACTATGTGCAGCTGTTGGGCTCTATGACGGCCACGATGGAAGTAGTGCCCTGGGCCAGGGCCCATATGAGACCTATACAGCTCTCTCTGCTGCAGCGTTGGACTCCAGCTTCGGAGGATTACGCTGTGCGCCTTCCCTTGGATCCAGCGGTGCGCAAGGCGCTGAGCTGGTGGCTGAGGCCAGACAAGCTGTCCGCAGGAATGCCTCTTATGACCCCAGAGTGGGTTGTCGTCACAGCGGACGCCTCTTTGTAGGGCTGGGGAGCCCACTGCTTGGGAAGGACAGCGCAGGGGCTCTGGTCCCCTGCAGAGGCAAAGTGGTCTATCAACCTCCCGGAACTCAGAGCCATTCAGTTGGCGCCTTTGGAGTTTCTCCCGGTCCTGGCGCTGAAGCCAGTACGGGTCCTGTCGGACAATGCCACGGCTGTGGCCTATGTCAATCGCCAGGGAGGTACCAGGAGCGCCCCTCTAGCCAAGGAGGCCATGAAGCTCTGCCTGTGGGCGGAAGCAAACCTGGAACAGCTGTCGGCAGCCCACATTGCGGGAGTCATGAATACTGCTCAGGTATTCTTGGACATCACGAAGCGCTGGGGCCAGCCGAGCCTAGATCTGATGGTGTCATTTGCCAAGTGCCGTGCTTTTTCAGCAGAGGACGGGACCCTCGATCTCTGGGAGTAGATGCTCTTCTCCAACAGTGGCCGACACAGGAGCTTCTCTATGTGTTCCCGCCTTGGCCCATGTTGGGCAGGGTGCTAGGCCAGGTGGCAAAGCATCCGGGCCGGATAATCCTGGTGATTCCGGATTGGCCCAGACATCCCTGGTATGCGGACTTCATCAGGCTCTCAGTGGACGGACCTCGGCGGCTGCCAGCGGAGCGGGGCCTGTTGCATCAGGGTCCCGTGGTGATGGAGGATCACTCCCCCTTTGGTCTTACGACCTGGCTATTGAGCGGCAGTGTCTGAGGAAGAAGGGCTTCTCAGACAAGGTCATCGCCACTATGCTGAGAGCGAGGAAGCGCTCTACTTCTACTGTTTACGCCAGGGTTTGGCGTACCTTTGCATCGTGGTGTGAGGCAGGCTCTCTTTCTCCCTTCACTGCTCCAATTTCTTCAGTGTTGGCGTTCCTGCAAGAAGGTCTGGAGAAAGGCCTGTCGCTCAGTTCCCTTAAAGTCCAGGTAGCGGCTCTGGCTTGCTTCAGGGGTCGCCTGAAGGGTGCTTCCCTGACTTCGTAGCCAGATGTGGTGCGCTTTCTCAAGGGAGTTAATCACCTGCGCCATCCCCTGCACTCAGTGGTACCTGCGTGGAATCTCAATCTGGTGCTAAGAGCCTTGCAGAAGCCGCCTTTTGAACCCTTGTCGAGGACATCTCTGAAAGACCTGACGTTGAAAGCAGTCTTTTTGGTGGCTATCACTTCAGCCAGAAGAGTTTCCGAGCTCCAGGCGCTATCATGTCAAGAGCCCTTTCTGCAGTTCACTGAGGCAGGAGTGTCTATTCGCACAGTGCCTTCCTTCCTGCCCAAGATTTTCTCGCTTCCATGTGAATCAGCAGCTCTGTCTACCGTCCTCTCGTAGGGAGGACTACCCAGAGGAGTACTCTGCTCTCAAATAGCTAGATGTGAGACGAGTCATCATCAGATACTTGGAAGTGACCAATGATTTCCGGAAGTTGGATCATCTGTTTGTGCTGTTCGCAGGTCCTCGTAAGGGTCTGCAGGCTGCCAAGCCTACAGTAGCACGATGGGTCAAGGAAGCCATTGCAGCGGCTTATGTGGCCGCGGGGAAGGTGCCGCCTATCCGGCTGAAGGCTCACTCCACTAGAGCACAGGCGGCCTCGATGGCAGAGGCCGGGTCCGTCTCCTCGGAAGAGATTTGTAAGGCGGGAACTTGGGCATCGCCTCATACCTTCTCCAGTCATTACCGCTTGACTGTGGCTGCTCGGGCGGAGGCCCGGTTTGGAGCTTCAGTGTTGCGGTCAGGGATTTCTATGTCCCACCCTGGGTGAGTACTGCTTCGGTACATCCCACCAGTCTATGAATTGATCAGCATGATGATATGGAAGGTAAAATTATATATCATACCTGATAATTTTCTTTCCATTAATCATAGCTGATCAATCCATAGCCCCTCCCAGATATCTGTACTGTTTATATTCTGGTTGCATTTCAGGTTCAAGTTTAGTCTTCAGTTCCTGTTCAGGAGGACTTCGTGTTCAAGTTTTTTCAATTGGATTCTTCAGGAGTTGAGACGATTTTGTGTTACAGTGAGCTGCTGCATTCCTCTCCCTCCGTTTTACGGGGCTGGATTGAGACCTAAATTCTGCCGGCACTCCCTCCCGCTTCGTGCGGCTGTAGGGCAGCTTTGTACCCCTCCCGCTTCGGCGGTGTTAGGGTCAGTCAGCTCCTCCCGCGGTTGCAGGATAAGCCAGATCCCCCCGCATCGGCGGGTGTGGTGTCCCTCCCCCGCTCCGCGGGGATGAGCTGGACGGATTCTCCTCCCCCACTTGTGTGGGGATGAGCTGGGTTGATTCCCCTCCCCCGTTTCGGCGGTGGTGAGCTGGGCAGAGTGTCCCTTTGTGGGTGTAATTCTCTAAGTGCTGAGTCCTGCGGATGGAGCTTTGATATCGACATACTGAGGAGTTTCCAGCAGCACATGACCACATACAGGGAGGCAAAAGGATTGCTCTCTATCTCCACCTGCTGGTAGATGGACACAACCCACCAGTCTATGGATTGATCAGCTATGATTAATGGAAAGAAAATTATCAGGTATGATACATAATTTTACGTTATGTGAACAAAGACATTTACATAAGTAGAGATTTTACTGTACAACAGAGGGGCAAAGAAACTTTTAAATTACCCACTCTTTTCCTGGATAACAGGATAGGTTGGTACTTTTCCCTATGAGAAAAGAGGACTGACTCTGGGTGGGGTTAGTTTGTGGAAAGGTCTAATATCCATAATTTAACATTTTCAAAACTGTGTGTGATGGTGGTCACGGAAAAACTACCCACAGAATAAGTGCATACAAATATCTGCAGGTACTTTGTCCTGGACAGTTTTCAAACAAAATTTCTTGACTGGTGCGAAGTCTGCAGGAAAAAGGGCCCATAGACTTTGCTTCTGCTCCCAGAGTGCCAAAATTTGCCCCACTTTTAATGTGAGCAGTGAATTACTAGCAATTAACACCCCAGACAAGGACAAAGGGAGATGTAATATTCACAGAGTGTTGGGTACAATTCTAGCTACCTTACTGGACAGATTGGTCAGTCATTTACTATGTTTCTATGTAAGGCTCTAAATGCAATCATACTTTTTCTTTTTTTTTTAATGGTTTTCTCTCTCATTTTAGTTCCATATTGTATTGTGGGCCATCTCCATTCTGCAGGGATTCTGAGTCCTGCTGGGTCTCCTATGCTTGCTTGTATGTTGAAATGAGGTCTTTTAGAGCTCTCAAGCAGTCAAAGGCCATCAGTAAATGCAGGAGAAGAAAATTAATCCAATTAGTCTGTCGATATATCTTAAATTTTTTTTTTAACTTACATCTGGACATTTTTGTGACCATCTTATGTTATGGTTGTGTTCAGTTGTTTCTGTTCTAAACGGATATCTACAAGGTTTCAGAATTGCAGAGCTTTGGCAGTTTGCATGAAAGTTGAATGTTAATCCTGAGAGAGGGGGCCCAGGCTGTACTTCTAAATCAAGGGTGTACAACCTCGGTCCTCGCCAGGTCAGATTTTCACAATTTCCCCAGTGATTATGTATGAGATCTATTTGCATACAATGGAGGCAGTGCATGGAAATAGATCTCATGTATATTCATTGGGGCAATTCCAACCAGACTAGACTGTGACCCTCAAGGACTGAGGTTCGATACCTCTGTTCTAAATCTTCCTGCTTATTTTTTTTCTAAATTTAGAATTCTTTGCTGAATTGGATAAAGTCATGAATCCCCTAATCTTCAACATGAGCACCATGGCAGATCTGGTACGCTACACCCGCCAGGGGCTACACTGGTTGCGACATGATGCCTAAATCTTTTAAGGACCTGAACAGATGGACCCCAGAACCTGCTCGTCTTGCTGCGTCTAATTTCCTCCACAACACTGTGCCCTGTGGAAAAGGAAGACTGCCATAATCCACGGCTTAGTCAACACTAAGAACAAGGAATGCTTTTGTGCAGTTTGACTCATCTGCTGGCTTCCGCCCAAGCCATCTTGCTAACAGACCTCTTCCTTACTCCAAGTTTTAAGCTTTATTTAAATATTTTAACATCCACATCATGAACATAAATTGGCATCACCAATCTATGATGGAAATGGAATTCCATTCATACTGCACAATTAATCATGGTAAATTCTATTTATTTGAATGTTTTCAAAACTAGGCTTGTGCTGTTTTAAGACATTGAAGTGTCCATTTACAACTCACCCAACTTCAGGAAGAAGCTGGCATGTAGCTACTTTTATTGTTTTATACTTGTAAACTTTCTTACTTTAGTAATGTCTTATTGTAGAAGAAAAGTCTTGATAAATTTTTAAAAATATAGGGACTTTTTATGCCTATTACATATGACTAAGGTCTAAAATAACAACAGTTTTATTATTGCAAAATCTGTTCTAAAGGTTAAACAGAAAAGTTCCAGAGATATTCTTCTACATATTAAAAAGAAATCATTTTAAATATAATTAAGATATAAAAATATATATATGGAAAAAATATTTTAGTTATATCAAACTTGGGGTGGTTATTTTCAAAATACATCAGAGCAACATGGTTTTAACACTATAGCAATCTATACTAAACTGTTAAGTAGCTTGCATTTAATGCAATGTAATTATGGGTTAAACAGGGTATGAAACTTTGAAATAGATGTTATATGCCCAGTGGCAGATTAAAAATTTACCTGCCAGCTTTAAAGATGGGAATGTACTCCTCAACAAACACAAAGTGATTTCTCTGTGCCAGCCTTACTTAACTGTGTTCTCATTTGCTCTAAGGATGCAGTTTTTAACAGTGAGCTATGGGAGTGTCCCTCACTGTATAGAACCTTTTTGTTTTACTATAGGACAGGAGTAACCCCTCAAAATACAATTTAACACAGTAAAGATAGGAAGTAATTATAGAGACTGTGGACAATAATCCCAGTGCTGCTGTAGTAGTAGATGTGGGATATCCCAAAACCAGGAGTCTGCAAGAAGCATGCGCCCTGCATGAGAAGCCTCTCTCTAGTCTCTCTCAGGTTCTTGCTGGAATTTGTAGACGAGCAATGTACCAGGCTGCTTGTAATGACAACAAGTTTTAAACTTCCAGAGAAGTATTAAGCAGACTTCATGCAGAACATCCACGTTGCCCAGGACTAGGAATTGAATATGTAATAACATCCAAATGGGGTAAAGTACAGAGGTTCAATATAGTTTCCATGAAGCTGACAAGGAAGACGGTTTTATAAACAGAAAATATTTTCCTATAATCTGTTTTGATTAATATTTTTTTTTTAAATGAAATAATTCCCAACACTGGCCTATTTGAGGCTGTGGATATGTAATGCCAGTGTGCCTCATTTACCATTTCTAGGCCAACTGGGAATGTCCCATCCTGTTATCTGATCTGTAGATAAATGTTGCATTGGGAACAGGTTTCAGAGACAGACAATCTTTTACCCTTTTTTTAATTCAACTTCCCTAATTGGGTTAGAGTAGGTTTTTCTTGTAAGTAATCATTTGAAACATGTCAGGACCAACCCCTTGGGTGGAACAAAAGTAAAATGGTTTAGATGCTGGCAGCCATATCATTGTTGAAAAGCTACAGGTTACCTACTGTATCATGTTCTGCTGCCACTAACCCTGGGATACTGCAGTACTGACCACTACAGAGTGATGTGATACACTAAATATTTCAGACTTTATTGCCCTATTTCACTAGTAAGATGGTCCCCTGCTGATAAAGGGGAAAGTCCAGGATTGGGAGTCGAATAATCGCCTTTCTCAGTGTATCTCGCATGGTGTTCCAGAGAACAGAAGTACTGCTTGCAGAATGAAACCAAAGTACCTTTCCATGCAAGGTGCTTGTGTGAGTGTAAGATAAATGTTTGTGTGACTCTCAGTATTGCTTAGTGCCACTATCATGTCTGGTGTGCCTTATGCGATTACCTTACACTTAACATTTTCCTGAACTGTTTACAGATGAAGTTTTACCATAGGACCAGCTGTACTACTTGCTCTTTTTCAAGAAGTCTGGTAGAATTCTGTTCCTTTTCTAAACCTGCACAAATGGGGTGTACATTTTGGCATTTTAATACAAGGGGAATCTTTCCTCTCGAAAAAGACATCTCTGAACCTATTACAGTGCTATTTGTAAAGTGTCTCAAATTGTCAGCACCTTCCTGGCTCCCTTCTTCTCTCCCCCCCCCCCCCCCCCCCCAATGCGTAACTTGCATTTCCAAAATCAAATTGCACTGATGTGTGTATATGTAGAGGAAGTGCCCTCTTTGTAACAGATTCCTAGGAAGGACTTGAATTCTACCTAGGCTGGCACGGCTGCTGTGTCTTTAGAATTGTTTGCTTTTATTCTTTTAATGTCTGTACATCACATACAAACTACCAGTAATACCTTTTACATTTATAATAGGCCTATTTTTTATCTGATTCCTCCATTTATGTGGCTTGTTTCATGTTGGAGCTGCAGAATGGAAGCTCTCAGAAACTGCAGCAGACTGTTCCTGTGCCCTTCATTGTGTTTTGCATTTGCATGACTGATGATTGAGGTACAGAGATCATAATTTTATACTTTTGTGCATTGCAGTAGTGCTGAATTGCAGATTGTCACCCTAGGTAATATATATAATCTCTCAAATTGTCAAGATTCCAAATTGGCCCATGTCAAAGAAAATTGTCATATTTTTTGTGGCAAAATCCCATCTCATTTGGGACTTGGAATACTTTGTCTGAATTTCTGTGTTCATTGGAATGAGTTGCTTTATTTTACAGATTGAAACTGGAATAACATGCATTCAAAAAATGTTTGATTTCCTAAACATCTTGGTATTGATCTAAGCCTCCTGCCAATGGCATGTCTAAGGGGTCTTGCTGTCAAGTTGTCCTGAACTGTGCCATTTTTTATTCTGTATTAATATAAGGATTTATGCAGTTAACGTCTCCACAACCAAGTTCTAAATGTAAAATGAAGTGAAATAATCCAGTTGTTTTGCCATGTCTTAGGATACTTGTATTTGCTGGCAAAAAGCTGCCATGTTTCTCTCTGATGAATTCTGTGCACCTGTGAGTTGGTGGATTAGTTTTGTCTATCATGTGAAAACGGGGGTCTTGATTGGCTTGGTGTATATTCCAAGGATATCATTCAATGCCATAGCTTTGCTGGAGGATTTTGCACAAGAAGAAAACAAACTTGGGAGTTTTAATTTCCTTTTGGAACTGTTGGCCATATGTCAGCACACTTACTTCCTCTTCTGTTTCATACAGCAGTGTTCAATCTGTAGTGTATGTTAAAAAAAAATGTATCTGTCCAAAGTATGCTAATTGTTAGCACTGAGTATTTCTTTTCCTCCTCTCTTCTAAACTTACAGTGCAACTGACCAGAGCATACATTATTTATTAAATGTGTGTGGGCTGAGCCACCATTTTCTTGGTGGACTGTATTTCATGTACAGAAGTGCAATGTATTCCTTTCAATAAAGGTTTGATTGCTGTGTGATTTTAAAGAAGTGTGTATCCCCAGTGTACAGAGCTATACAGCTTATAACAAGTATGATTTAGCAGAGTGAAGTCCTGGACAGATGACCGACTGTCTTACAGTTTGGCATAGCCAAGACCGCCTTTTGTTAGGATAAAATGATCTATATTGTATTGCTCAACGCTGCATTGACAGAGCACAGAAAGTAGTGCATTCACATGTCTGCACTTTTAAATCAGGCTTGAGAGTTTTACAGTTTTGACTTAGTTGCCTAGTGGCAGAAAAAGCTTTGGCATTCTGTGGAGCCCAGTATTGCTCTAGTAGTAATGGAACAGTATTATAGAAGGAAAATTATCTGACTATTTTGACCCTGCTAGAAAGAGAAGCCCATGGATATAGAATTAGTGTCATTTCCTTAATGAAGCTGGTCACTTTAATAGAAGCAGTATATAAACCACTACAACCCATTTCCTTTATTTTTAAGGAAATTACTGTGTAACCATAGATACAAGAAAGGGGTGTGAACTGGAGGATGATCAGAGAGCTATAGATAAGCAAAATCAGTGTTGATTTCTGTCTGTAAATTCCCAGGAATTATTTTTGTATTTCCTCCAAAGTAGAAAGAAAATATTTTCTAATTAATTTTTTTTACACAATTTTCTAATTTCTGAATATAATTAAAATAAAGCACCCAAGAATGTGCAGATTAGTAGTGAAAACCCAGTTTGTGATTTTATTGGAACAGGATAGCACTCATTTTTTTCCCCCTCCCTTGAACTCAAACTGAACTGAAAACAGTTTGTACTGCTATTTTAATGACCATGTCTGTATTACACAGTTAAGAATGCCTGGCCCAATGTATGTTAATTAATATCTGACCAAGGGTAACCTAAGAGGTACCAAGACTTCAGTTATGGTGAGCTTTGTGCATGTCACCTACTTAAGAGCCATTTTCTAGGATCTAAGTCCAGGGCCTTGGCAAGCTATGTGCTGGCAGTGCAGCTGCACAGGATGCAAGGGAGGCAGGGGCTCCAAAATTGTGGTATCCTGTCCATTGCCTTCCCTGCTTGGCTGCAATGCAGTGGGTGGGATAGGAGTTCCAAGGGGTGTGTTTCCAGCTTGGGACAGTCCTACGTCTTGCGTGCACTCTAGGAAGAGAACATATATATATGAAGGTTAAGCATGGTGGCAGGGGTGTAAAGCTTAACTAGTACAAACCCAGATTTGAAAATGACCCCTCTTTTCCTTAGAGGCAGGATATGGAATGTGTGTATGTGTGTGTATAAATATATATATATATATATATACACACACACACACACACACACACACACACACATTCCATATCCTGCCTCTAAGGAAAAGTGTCAGAAGGTTAAGCATGGTGGCAGGGGTGTAAAGCTTAACTAGTACAAACCCACATTTGAAAATGACCCGTCTTTTCCTACTGCTTTGGTTTTGGCCAGCTGCTTTCATTTGCATTGGTATAACTGTAAGTTTGTAGAAGATAACGTCTATTCAAGTGGATAGAGCAGAGCCATGCGTTTTGACCATGTCTGTAGAAAGAGTAAGTAGGCCAGTCTGCCCATTATGCATATCATGCTGCTGTGAATAATCAAAATTGCTGAAAGGTGTCGGATAAGTGTGGGCTACCCTACCCCAAGGGTTAAGGGAGTCTTTCAAGAATGCACATTTACTTTTGCAGTACAGTGGATCACCAACCCAAATTTACTAAAATACCCAGGTCTCTGATGTCATTGCGAACCTGACTACTTAAATTTATTCTAGTCCTTTAAAAAACTTTTTTAACTCATGCTGCATACCTGAATTCTACATTGTGTAACCAATGTTCTGTGTCTTTCTGTATGTTAATTTGCTCAATGTTAATTTGTACTGTACCCATTTTTGTAGACTTTACACGTGTGAATGCAAAAGAATTGGGAATAGAACGGAATCTGCAGCTCATAGTTAGATGACTGCCATACGCCTGACATTTTCCTGGGTGCACTATACTCCCATTATTTTTACATTTTAAACTCCTTTATTTGCTATTATATTCCCATTTTTATCTACTCACCTCTTTTAAAAGCTTTTAAGAAATGTTATTTATGAAAGATAATGCAGATGTATATTTATTAAAGTCATGTTATCATATTTGAAAGGATTCTTTGAAAGGTGGGAGAGCTGTGCCCATGTACTGACTGTTTTTTGTTTATGACCCTTTACAAAGGTACTGTAGGTGAATGACAAAATGTGTGGTTTTCTTTTATGCATTGTGAGTCCTTGGTTTGCGTTTACTTCTATTCCAAATATATAGGCTTCTGACATTTTCAACCAAAACTTTCAAAACTGTGATTGTATTTGTTGCAATACATTTAAAATTTCAGAAGGGTACTTTAGGCTCACGTTCTGGATTTCTGCGTCAGTATGTGCATTTCATGTAATAAAAGCTATTAATGGTGAGAAGTATTATATACTAACTAGAGTTTTCCACATCTGTATAGCATATTCTATGTATTTTGTGGTATCAAGAATAGAAAGTTAGTGTCTGAAATGTGTCTAATGTGTATTTTTAAACAAATTTATGGCAATTAAAATATTTGGAGAAAAGGGTCTCATTTGAATTTGTAAAATATCTTTTTAACTACTGTCATTACAATGCTTTGTATAATGCAAAACTGTAACTGGAGGAGCTAAGACCTAAGTTGAATAAATCATAGTTTCTGTATTATTAAATTTTATAAGCGCTGTGCTATAACTGCTGCTCTTTTGGGTTTCTTCTAGCCCAGTTGGAAGTGGCCCCCTCCCATTTCCAGTTGCATAGGATTTATTACAAATCTACAAGGAAAATGTCATTAAATATACATCAAGAACACAGGCTGTGTTGTACAACCTTCACCAGTAACATCTACTAATCCACTTTTCTTTAGAATCATTCTTTTAGGCTAAACAGCAATTGGCCCAACATAAATTGGTAGCATGGACTTTTGCTACTAATTGGATTTCCTTGTCATCAACAGCAGATGAATCCATTAACTGATGGGTTGTATCCGCCTACCAGCAGGTGCAGATAGAGAACACTGAAAGCACATGGTGTTCCTGGACGCCCAGCCTCCTCTGCCTTCAGTATATCTCTATCTCCCAGCAGGTGTGGACGTCGCTTTCTCAGCTCCTGGATTTCTGCCTGGGGTGGCTCCTGTGCTTTGCCAGTAGAGCGGGGGGTGTTGTGGCTGGTGGTGCCCACTTTAAAGGCATACTTGGTTTTCCCTGTCCTTGCCTTACCCCCATTCCCCCTCCTCCCGAAGTTCCTCTGTGGCTGCCTGCCTCTAACTTTCCTCACAGTTTAAAAAAAAAAAAAAGAGGCTTTCTCCAGAGCTCCTGGTTCGGTGCAGCTTGACCAAAGCTCATTTGACTTGTTCTCCTGAGGTGAGAGTGGTGCCCAGCTCCTCCGGGGAGGTTCCTGCTGACAGCGCTCTGTGCGGGGTAAGGTTTGGCATGAAGGCGCCTTTTTGTTTTCTGTATTTGATGGCTGCTGAAGGAGTTAAGCGCTGCTTCCACTGTGGGAAATGCAGATCAGTAGCAGGGCTTTGCAGCACATGCTGCCTTGATGAGCATGGCGGGCGGTGATTCTTCCTGCCCGATGGAGTTGGCAGCGGGTGCCATCATGGAGGTGCCACGTGACTCGACCCTTGCGGTTGCAGAGGGGTCTGAGTGCAGGGGGACACCTCGTTTTGAGGTTTCTAGAGGAGCTATTGCCTCCGCTTCCCCCAATGTGTGCTGCTGATGCATAAGGCTTTTAAAAAGAGCACTGCCTGAGGTGCCTGACAATTCCTTTCGGACTGGGTTGCCTCCAGTGCTTGATAGCCCAGCATTTGCTGGAGACCTTATTTCTTCCCCCGAGCTTTTGGCTGACGCTAAGTGTAGACAAGTGAATACCCCATCTGAGAGGGACTCTTCACCCTGTTCTCCCCCGTGGTCTAGTTTCGGGGAGTCTTAGGGGTCTGGCACGCCCTCACTGACTGGTGATCCAGATGAGGGTGGCTGCTTGCCACAAGAGTTGGATGACCCTAAAGCGGTAAGGATTTTACACCACAACGAGCTGCCAGCTCTCATTTCTGATGCCTTACAGGCCCTTTGTATTGAAGATCCTGACGAGGGCGCTGCCTCTTCTATTAATCCTTGGATGGCTAGTACTAAGAAGCCTTCTCGGGCTTTTCCCGTGCATGCTTCCATCCAAGAGCTTATTTCAGCTCAATGGTCTGACCCTGATGGTCCCTTGAAGGTGGTCAGGGCTATGTGTCACCTTTATCCTCTGAGTGAAAGTCAGTTGGCCTTCTTTGGGGTGCCTAAAGTGGATGCGTTAGTCACAGCTGTAACTAAAAAGACTATCCTGGTGGAGGGAGGGGTCGCGTTGAAAGATATGGAGGACTGGCGGCTGGAATCCGCGCTGAAGCAGTCCTTTGAAATCTCAGGCCTGTCCTTACGGGCGGCTGTTTCCATTTCCTATGCAACCCCGGCCTGCCTTTCCTGGTCACAGCAAGCAGTTGAGCAGCCCACCGATGGAGCGGGTTCCCTTGCTGAGGTTGGCCTGCATATGGAGTCTGCCCTGTCTTTTTTTGGCTGTTGCCCTTTATGATCTGGTCAGAGCTTCGGCTCAGCAGATGTCTGTGGCGGTTGCTGTCCGCCGCCTTCTTTGGCTCCGGCATTGGGCAGCTGACATAGCCTCTAAACAAAAGCTGGTGAGGTTACCCTTTCGGGGCCTTCTATTTGGGGAGGATTTGGAGAAGTTTGTTAAGGACCTAGGGGACTCTAAGTTCCAATGGTTGCCTAAGGATAGGCCGAGGCCTTCTTCCAAAAGTCATTTTCCCTCCTCGTCCAGGCCACATTTTCGCAACGCTCGCAGATATCGCCCGGGGCGCTCTGCAGGGTTTGGTCAATGTTACCCGCTTCCAGCAGAGGAACTCCTTTCATTCGGACAAACGCACGGCGGCATCCGGGCAACGTCCAGGAGTTCAGGGGCGTCCTCCACAATGATGGGGCACTGGTCCACTCATCAGTTCCCGCAGTAGGGGGTTGTCTCTCTCTTTCTCGAGGAGTGGACCGAGATTACTTCGCATCAGTGGGTTCTGGACCTGATCAGAGAAGGTTACAGACAAGAATTCGCTGCCCCGGTGGGAGACGCATTTTTTGGAGTCTCGATGCGGCACTGCCGTCAAGCGGGCGGCGGTAAACGAGACCTTGCAGGTGTTGCTGAAGCTCGGAGCGGTGGTTCCCGTTCCTCCCGCCAAACGCGGCTGCGGTCGCTATTCCATCTATTTTGTGGTGCCTCGAAAAGGCCGTTCAAACCTATTCTCAACTTACGTAGAGTCAACGAGGCCTTAGGAGTGCAACTGTTCCGTATGGGAAACCCTGCGCTCCGTCATTGTGGCGGTACAGCCAGGAGAGTTTCTCATGTCTCTGGACCTCAAGGAAGCGTATTTGCATATTCCCATCTGGCCGCTGCATCAGCGGTTTCTCTGGTTTGCAGTATTGAGCCAACATTTCCAGTTTTGCGCTTTGCCTTTCGGCCTGGCAACTGCCCCTCGGACTTTTTCCAAGGTGATGGTAGTGGTGACTGGCTCATCAGAGCGGATTCGGCAGACGAAAGCCGACTTGCCACAGCCAGAGTTGTTACAGTTCTTCAGACTTGTCACTGGCTCTTCCTTTTTGTTGTCTGGTGATAACGGAGGCCAGCCTTTCGGGCTGGGGAGCTCATTGCTGGGGACGCTTTGCTCAGGGTCTGTGGTGTTCTGCGGAAGCGGGATGGTCCATCAATTGCTTGGAACTGAGAGCAATATTCCAGGCTCTTCTGGCCTTCCACAGGATGCTGAAGGGTCTTCCTGTCCGAGTTCTGTCGGACAACACGACATCAGTGGCCCACATCAATCAGGGTGGCACTCTGTGCAGTGCCCTGGCTGTGGCGGCATCTCAGATATGCGACTGGGCCAAGCGCCACCTAGAGCTGCTGTCTGCGGTTCACACAGCCAGTCAGAGCAACGTACTGGCCGATTTCCTCAGCAGACATCAAATCGACCCGGCAGAATGGGAACTGGCAGAAGTTTTTCTTCAAATTTGTGCCAAATGGGGGATTTCAGGCTTGGACCTCATGGCGTCAAGCATAAACACCAAAGTCCCTTGCTTTTTCAGCAGAAGGGAGAGATCCTCGCTCGGTGGGGTTGGATGCCCTGGCTCAACCGTGGCTCTCGGGCCTCCTGTATGTGTTCTCTCCATGGCCCTTGATAGGGCGAGTACTACTTCAGATTCACATGCACCGACTGTCTGACTCTAGTTTTTGTACAAATGTTGCATACATTGTGCCTCATCAGGAGTATTTGAAGACAAGCTATCAGTTACTACATGCTGTTTTTATTGCAGGAGATTGATAACGTCCCTCCTTTGGTTATTGCTCCGGTTCAGGGGCATTTGTTCTCTGTGAGGATAGTTTGTTATTTTGCCTTTCTTATTCACTCTGCTTTGGAAATTTCATATACTGAAGGCAGAGGGAGTTGGGTGTCCAGGAACACCATGTGCTTTCAGTGTTCTCTGTCTCCACCTGCTGGTAGGTGGATACAACCCATCAGTTAATGAATTCATCTGCTGTGACTAAAGGAAAGAAAATTATCAAGTTAAGAACCTAATTTTCCCTTGTGCCTGGTACTTGTGACCTGGATTATCCATTGTTGGAAGGACCTTGGTCTAACCCACTATGACTATTATGTTTTTGTCTATACCAGAGGAATAGGTTATGTCTGCATACCAGCAGATACAAAAATGCTCAGAGCTGACCACTCCGTGAGGGTCTGGTGGTGCATCCAGCTCCTTTGTATTTTTCTGACTCCAGCAGCTAGTGCAGTAACTATGAGTAAGTTGTTCCTGGGAAGGTTTGTAGGCCTAGATGCCTGATGGCGCATAGACTAAATCCATGGCATGCTGTGACCAGTCCTTCAAGGGTGATTTGCTTTGCTCCTTGGAAACAAGTGCCTTACTGCTACCAAAAAAAAAAAGGCCAGGTAGGAGCAGCTGTTAATGTGTTGGGGAGAGAGGATTTCTCATGATTCTCTCTACACAATCTGCAGGTTTTTGATTGCTTTTGGAAGTATGTGGAAGACCCTGCAAGTCCTTAGGTGCTGGTCCAAGTAAAAGCACACGTTTAAATTTAGATGCAGGAAACAGATCTAAAGTGTCCATGCTAATGATGCCAAAAGTGAAACTACACTGGTGTCTCTTTTCCTGTGTCCACATATAAACATCTAAGCTAAAAAATAATAATGATAATAAAACTGTTCACATTTAGGCTGCAGCAAACAAGACACCAATGCATACTTCACCAGGCATCTGCACACAAGAGTTGAGATTACCATAGACCTCTTCTGTGCATATGCCAAACTCCCTAATGCTCAATGCTATTAGTTGTTTGCATTGGCCATTAGGGCATTGTTCTGGTGGTATTTTTACATTGCGGGTGTTTGCATTTCATTGGCATTAAGGCATTGTTCTGGTGGTATTTTTACATTGCTGTTTTGAGCAGTGGGGCCAGAGTAAGCCAGGGATTCAGTTTCCACACCAAAGGGTGCCAAATCCAGTGCTGCCTACCTCATGACTTTACCCTTGTTGGGTCCTACAGCAGCAGCTACTGCTAGTACACTATTCCTCGATCCCTGGTGAACAATAATGAGGTAGTAAGTTAACAGCACAACCTCTTCCCAGACTGTTTCTCACTTTCCTCTAGCTCTCTATTGGATCTGTACTTGGCAGGGGCTCTTAAGAGATTCAGATCTTCCCCCTCTTCTTTCACTTGTTGCCAAGATGGCTGGAGAGAAAAAAAAAGGGTGCTGACATGGAATAGGTAAATCAGAGTAGGTCTGCAAGGTCTATTTCACCTGGCTTGGGAGCAAGCACCAGCTAGCTGTGTGCAGTTTATGGAGGAGGTTTATCATCTTAATGTATTTAAAGCACTTATCTTAAAGGTATTCAGACTGGGGGCTCAAAGCTGTCCGACATGCATGTTTTGCTTGCTAGGCTGTGTCAGGGACTCCCCCCCCCCCCCCCCCCCCCATGCCGTTCTAGCGCCGCTCGACTGAATTTAATTTGACAGGGGTAATCCTGAAATTAAATTCAGTCGAGCTGGCGCTAGAACGGCATAAGCGGGATGTCCTTGACACAGCCTAGCAAGCGAAACATGCATGTCGGATAGCTTTGAGGCCCCAGTCTGAATACCTTTAAGATAAGTGCTTTAAATACATAAAGATTTTTTTTTTGTTACATTTGTACCCTGCACTTCCCACTCATGGCAGGCTCAATGCGGCTTACATGGGGCAATGGAGGGTTAAGTGACTTGGCCAGAGTCACAAGGAGCTGCCTGTGCCTGAAGTGGGAATCAAACTCACTTCCCCAGGACCAAAGTCCACCACCCTAACCTCTAGCCCACTCCTCATAAATAGAAGCCCATGAGTTTGGTGCCATATAAATTGCCATAAAGTAAATATTGGACAATTAAGTACCACTGAGGCAAGATTTGCCTATACAAGTTTATTTATGGGGTGGAATAACACTTTTTATTAAATGAGAACAGGTCCGAGACGGATAAATTTTAAGGTTGTGTGTGTTTATGGCATCTCCTCCCATCTCATGTCACCACACATGCACACACTCAAATCCCCTCACCTTGTACTACCACACTCTCTAAATCCCAGCCCTGTCCCCATCATTCCTCCCCTTCAAATCCATCTTAATTTTAGTCTGCTGTTTTCACACCCTTCCAATAGATATTGATCAAACAGTCCAGGTATGCATTCAGAACTGGAAATTAACGGACACACATCATAATTACAAGTTTTCTATCTGCCATACAGATCTTTAAAACCCATATATTCCCCCCCCCCCCCCCCCTTGGTGTTTCAGGCAAGAAGCATATGTCCCTTCTCCCCCCCCCCCCCCCCATGTCATCTAGCTGGGATGAGGAGGTTGGGCCCAGCTACAATTGTGCACATAACTACATGCCTCCTGATGCATAATCTTGGTCCTCCCAGAACCCATCTGACTGCAGATACTTTTTAAATCATGCATGGTAGGAGGGCTAACCACTTACCTGCAGCACTAATGCAGGCAGTTGCTAAAATGTGGCCATGTTTGTATTGTATTGAGTGAATAAAACCTTGTGTATGCCATACTGCAAGCTTCTTGTGACCTGGCCTATTCTTCTTATCCTTGTTGAGATTACTTCTGGCCTCTTGTCTACACCACCTCATAATTCTTAAAATTCACTTTTTAGTGAATCTTAATATACATTAATATCTTCAAAACCTGTCTTGATTTTGCTGAGGTGGATTTTTTTTATATTACAGGAAGCCTTAAAACTAGGCTGGAAAATCTTCAAATTAGATAGGATGTAATAGAATTTTTTTTCCATATCATATGGGTTTATATATAGATATTGGTAAGATATTGCAGCAATCATTAATAGTTTATACTATCTTAACTTCCTGTTAACCCTTTAATTTGGGGTGGGGGTGGGGAGAGAGAGATTGTCCAGAAGCTGAAGGTGTGGGTATTTCTCATTTCAGTTGGGTACTGGAACTGTATCCTTACCGTAAACCAAAAATGTTGACTGCTTGTTTTTTCAGTGATGATTTTAAAAATGGTTAAAATAAGCTTTCATACGCCCCCCCCCCCCCCCCCTCATCTCATGATTCCTCTCCAGCGCTAGTGGACTCTTAACCGGCCACTAGCTGAAACTTTTGCTTCCTGGGCATCATCCATGGCAGCTAAGTTCTCAGACTAGTCCTGAGCATCAGGGAAAACAAATTCATTCTGGTACTAGTGAACCATTTTGATCCACTTTGTATCAACCTATCTCCTGCACTCTTGGAAGTATAACTGTTTAGTAGCACTTGCTATTTTAAGCAATCATCATGAATCCTTCGCTTTAGCTCCTTGCCTCAGATATAAGTATGCACCCACTTTAATTCCCCATAAAAAATTCAAAGATTTGATTTATGCATTAAGTTTATTAAGTTGTTATGCAGCTTTACATAAATACTCTTTTACATATGCATGGGACAAAAAAAATAGTGAATTGCTTTTTCTCCCATTTTCTCAATTACTGGTCATTTTCATAGAGAGAAGGGTCTTTCCTTTTGGACCGCGCATATTCTTGCATCCCCCATGAATAAGTAAGATACATGAGCACAAAAGCTTAAAAAGAAAAAAAGGTTATCTGTTAGTATTAAGGCAGGCAACTGAAATACCCTAACCCAAGCACACAAGTTATCACCAACTTGCTCATTCTATTAGACAAAGAGTAGAGTATTTTCTCCTGTTTATCCAATACCAGATCTTCCTCTACTAACACTAACTACACACTCAAATTCATAGCTACAACACAAGTTTGTTATAATCAAGGATCCCCCAGAGTCTAGGTAAGGGTCAAACAGCAGCACGTTCAATAAGCCCAGAAGATTATTCAAGTAGAGGGCAGGCTGGGAAACTTTAAATGTAACTTTTCTATACTGTCTCAGGTACAAACTCTGTGTGAGACTGAACAGGAAGGACATATACAATCATCTACAACATAACCAATTACTGGCTGCCAATCCAGGTATAAAACTTAGATTGTGAGCCTACTAGGGACAAGCAAGTACCACAGAAAGGTGCTATATCAAATCCATGACCTTTTAAAAAAAAAAAAAAAAAAATTAAAATCTAGGTTTGTTTCCTACACCAGTATTTCTGGGATTTGGGGGGGGGGGGGGGAGAGGAGTTTGGGAAAATGGGTTTTATAGTTGGAGGTGGTGAGAGGTTATAAGAAAACAGACCTCTCCTCTTATGGGTTTTTGTCTTTTCTCTCCTTGAAGGAGAGCTATGGAATTGGGAGTGAATGGGTTGGTATATGTTTATAAAACAGAAGAGTCTGTTGCCTTATTTGTTTCTTTTATATTCTGTTTTCCATTAAAAAATGTTTACATATAAAAATCTTCACCTTCCTCATGAAGCTATCCCATACTAACTCATAATCCTAACCTCTCTTAGTTTTAGAGATATACATTCCAATTCTCCAGTCTTGACTCCTGGCATTTGCACAGACAAGAGTACACTTTTTATTTCCCCTTCACCATCTGTTATTTTAGCAGCTGATACAGATTAATTTGGAATCATATTTGTCTGCTCTGTATTTAAATCTAACTGAGTTATCGGGATATTTTCATGTCCTTATTCAGAACAACTCACTGTGAACCATGTACTCTTGGTAGCTTCTCCTCAAGATCTAGTTAAAAAAAAAATAAATAAAGGCCTTTAAAGTTAAACCCCACCTTAATCAGGGAGCTAGTGTTGTAACCTGGCTCGGCCACTGTTGGAAACAGGATGCTGGGCTTGATGAACTTTTGGTCGGTCCCAGTATGGCAATACTTATACAATTATTCAGTAGTTGGTATCAATCTGACCCTGGCTTTATAAAGAGCTACGATGATCTCAAAGTGGAGCATGTAACCAAAATATGAACAAACCCTGTCAATATGGGTGGAAGGCTATGAGCATAAACACTTATAGCCTAGGCAATAAATCTGGAAGCCCTAAACATGGACTTACATACCATGGCCATTACAGAGCCACAGTTGAATGAGTAATGACTGGGTATTGCCATACCTGGCATAGAACTGGCCAAAAAGGAGAAGGAGCTCTTTATGTACAATACTAGTAACAAAGGCCTGTTTCTGGAACAAATGAAACTGGCGCTAGCAAGGTTTTCCTGGGAGTGTGTGTGAGAGAGAGAGCCAGAGTAAATGTGCGGGTGTGTGACAGAATGACTGTCTGTGTGACAGTGAGTGTGTGACAGGGCCCCCTCCCCTGTTCCTAATGCCCCTCACCCCGTTCCCTCCCCTCCTTTTCCTCCTCCTTCCCACACTTTGGGTTCCTTAAGGCTTTCAAAAGTCTATGTACCCCCGTGGCCCTAACGCCCAGTATCCGGATACCCCACCGCTTTCCTCCTCCCCCCTCCCCCAAAATGTAATACTTTCACGTCCTTCATTTTTGTTTTTTTAAAGTGTCCTATCTACGCTGTGTACAAATGCCCGGCATTCAGATTGTGTTCCTCTCGTAAATTTTCATTTCTTTCATTCATTCAGAACTTGCCCCCCCCCCCCCCCCCCCCCCCCGAACACTTTTGTTTCCTTCAGTTTTTTAAAACTCTCCTATCTACCCTGTGTCCTAGTGGCCAGCATTCAGATTGTTTTCCTTTCCCAAATGTTCATGTCTTTCAGTCTTTCAGAACTCCCCCCTCCCCCCATTTAACACTTTTGTTTCCTTCAGTCTTTTAAAACTCTCCTATCTACCCTGTGTCCTAATGGCCAGCACTCAGATTGTTTTGCTTTGCCAAATTGTCTGTCACTGATGTCAGTGAGTGCCAGCCTAGCAGACCACTTCCTGCAGGCACAGTCCCAGGCACATCCTGTTGGAGGTGAGAATTATTATATAGGATAGTATTAAAGCAACTGAAATGCAGGGAGTGCAAGGAAAGGAGGTAGGACCACTGATCATCAATTGGTCTAGTCAACAGCCCTCCAACTCCTATGGAAGAAATGGACAGACTTGATCAATGATATTGCAAAGGTGGGAATGAAAAGGGAGGCAATTGACTAAACTACTGCTGTGACTTGCAGTCTGAAGAGTGGAAACCCTGTAAGTGGCTTTACTTAGACAAATGGTGAGGGAACCTATCAGAGGATTGATGCCGGGTTGTGTAATTTCTGGGTGAACACTGAACTGGGTGGCAGAGTTCACTGATATAAGAGTTAAAGTGGAGTCCAGTCATATTAAACTGAAAAGTCCTGGATTTCAAACATGCAGACTTCAGAAAAATAGACAAGTACTTAAATGAGTTACTGACAGGGCGGGAGGAGATAAAAGAAGTGGAAAGACAGTGGGCTAAACTGAAAAGGGCAACAGATTATTATATAAGGAAAATAGTAAAAGCAAACCTATAGGTATCTCAAAAAAAAAAAAAAAGTGTGTCTGCCTAATCAAGGGAACATTCTTATTCATAAAATGCAGAAATTCACACAGAGGAACAAATACAGCAAAAAGCTGCGAGAGATGAAGAAAAAAAGAAATCAAGAAAGCAAAAGATGTAAAGCAAGGTAACAAGACTTTTCCGGTACATTGGCAAAAGGAGCAAAGCCAGAAGGTGGAACTACAACCTTCAAATGCCCCAAAAAAGATTTACTTTGACTATTATTAAGGAACTATCAGTAAATAAGGCTAGAAATAGCTGTATCTCTTTACCCAGGGGGGTGCTACACACAGGTAGATGGATTCCTCCCTTCCCACCCCCCCACTGGCCATGGGATGGTGGTGCTGAAAAGAAAGGCTACTAGCACTGTCAATCTTTCAGCAGCTGTCTAAACAGTTTGGTTGTGAGTGGGTGGTGTCAAGCGTGAGGAGGATTGCATTAGTGGCTCTCCTACAGGGAATACATCAGAGGCGCTAGCAACTTTTATAGCAGGAAGTACACCACATCTGCAGTGGTAAAGCTTAGTGATGGCAGCAGACCCAATTTTAGGCACTGTGGAGAACTGCAAATGGGGCCTCTGAAGCTGCTATGCACGGCAGCACAGGAAGACTCCTTACTGGGGTAGTGGCTAGGGATGGATCCCTGAATTTGTGCTTTGAATGCACACAGTGCTCTTGATGAAGCAAGCAGAGCAATGGTCAGCTCTGAAGCAAGCAGTCCCTAGCACAGAAGATTCTCCAGGAATGAAGCATTAACATTTTAAGTCCAAATCACAAAGAAAAAAAGCAAAAAAAAACCTTCCACACAACAATGAAAATGTAGCAATCGCAGGAGTAGAAGAGAATGAAGCATCAAGATGAGAGTCTTGAGTCTATGTAGTTTTAATAAACAAGTCCCATCTCTTGATGTTAAATCAAACGTGCAAAATAATGCAAAAACAACATTGTTGATGGGTACACTGGCAGTTCTGTTTACACAGGAGTTTTTTTAGTTTGGGGGGGGGGGAGGGGTTTATACAGCATTTCTTTTAATAAGTTTTTCCAGAAGTCAGTCGCATGCGTTATATATTTTTCTTCACTATTTTGCACCCAAGTTTGATTTGACATCAAAAAGACTCAGCAGTTTAGTCCTGATGAAGGCTCTCTAGCCAAAACAGACGATACTGGGCTGGGACTTGTTACGTAGACTCAAGATTTGCTGTTTCATTCTCTTCCACTCGCAACTGCTGCATCCACATTTTGGCCAGAACAGGGGCCTGGAGTACACAGAGTTGATCTTTTTGTCCGGGTCATGGAGGGAGGATCATTCAGGGGCTGGGATGGCTTGCCAGAAGAGCTCCAGGAGAAGATCCCACAATGGTAAAGATTCTTCATATACAGAAGGAACTGCCCACCTTAATTTGTCAGATCCTTTTAGTCCTTAAGCTTTCTGAGCACCTGGCTAAGAGTACATTAACAGTGGAATCTCTGCTGGAAGCCATCTAAGGCTTTTCCCATACACTGGGCCTTCAAGCAGATAACAGCTAAGTGAGATACTGTGCATGCCTTGCTCAAGGTGGGGGCCCTTGCTGAGGAGGTTCTATCCTATTCCATGGGAGGAGGAGGGTGTTCTGTAACTCCCAAAAGTAAATGAGGTAGCGTTAGTAGTTAAAGAAGACTACAAACCCAGTGAAGAGAGGCACAGTGCTGAATGGAAGCCCTGATATGTGTAAAGCATAAATGCAATCTAAAGAATGAAGTTATTAAAGCCATGTATCTCTCATCCAACAGTGTAAAAACATAGGAAATATATAAAACTGAAAACCCTAAAAGGGGAAGCAACAGAAGCAAGAAGAGTAGCTTGTATCTGAAACAGGATAGTACAGCTTCTTCAAAGCCAATGGACCTGTCACAAATAAGCTCATTAACAGGATTACCATAAGGATATAATTATGAGTGGACATAGCCACCACCAAGCTTAGTTCTGAAGATAAGCACATTATGAAAGTCACTCTTTCCAATAGGGCTTGTGTTTAATTGTGAGTCAGTCTGCTAATGCAGGTAACTATGGGAAAATTAGGTTCTTACCACGATAATTTTCTTTCCTTTAGTCATAGCAGATGAAGCCATTACGTATGGGTTGTGTCCATCAACCAGCAGGGGGAGATGGAGAGCACTCAACTTTTCACAGTGCCTCATGGCCAGCTAGCTCCACTTCCTCTTCAGTATTTGAAGCTTCCAAAGCAGTATGGCAAACCGCAATGGGAATAACATGAACTTTCCTCACAGCGAACGATGGCCCCATAACAAGGGCATGAACTCAAAAAAAAGGAGGGAATGAACTCATCCTCCTGGAGGGAATAAACTCGTCCTCCACTTTGTATAAATGGAGGGAATACTTGCATCCTCCTGGAGGGAATAAACTCATCCTCCCAAAACATGAACTGGAGGGAATGAACTCATCCTCCTATAACTGTAACAAGAATCCTGAAGACTGTTTTCCGACTCCCCAAGGAAGGAATATAACTTCAGGAAACAAGAACAGCACCTGAAATCAGAATCACTGCAATACAGACAATCATACAGGGAGGGCTCATGGCTTCATCTGCTATGACTAAAGGAAAGAAAATTATCACGGTAAGAACCTAATTTTCCCTTCCTTGTCATCAAGCAGATGAAGCCATTATGTATGGGATGTAACAAAGCAATCCCTAAATAGGGTGGGAACAAGCCACACCATGCGCTAGCACTTGTGCTCCAAAACGCGCATCCCTCCTGGCAGCCACATCCAGCCTGTAATGTCGGGCGAAAGAGAGCTTAGAAGCCCATGTTGCAGCACTGCAAATCTCATGAAGAGATAGTGCTCCAGTTTCCGCCCAGGAAGAGGAAATCGCTCTTGTGGAATGTGCCTTAAAGGCTTCCGGCGGAGCACGGCCAGACAGCAGATATGCTGAAAAGATAGCTTCTTTGAGCCAATGGGCAATAGTGGCTTTAGACGCTGAAGACCCTCTGCGAGGACCTGCAAACAGCACAAAAAGATGATCAGAGGTCCTGAAAGAATTTGTAATTCGCAGATACTGCAACAGAGTCCTGCGCACATCCACAAGGTGCAACTGCCCAAATGATTCTGGAAACTCCTCCTCAACAAAGGAGGGAAGAAGAACAGGCTGGTTTAGGTGAAACGCTGAATCCACCTTAGGCATGAAGGAAGGCACGGTCTGAACCATGACCCCTGACTCTGAGAATTGCAGAAAAGGGTCTCTACAGGACAGCGCCTGGAGCTCTGACACCCCTCTCGCCGAGGTAATGGCCACTAAAAAGACGGCCTTCAGTATCAAATCTTTCTCTGAAGCGCGCCGAAGTGGTTCAAAGGGAGCCCCCTGAAGGGCCTTCAAAACTAACCCCAGGTTCCAAGCTGGACAAGGTGCCCGCACGGGAGGACGGAGCCGAAGCACCCTCTAAAAAACCGTGCCACATCTGGATGAGCAGCTAAGGACACGCCTTCAACCTTGCCACGCAGGGAGGCCAATGCTGCCACTTGCACCCGCAGGGAATTATAGGCCAAGCCTTTGTGTACACCATCCTGCAAAAAGTCCAGAATCGGCGAGACAGGAGCCCGCAACGGAGAAAACGCTCTTGAAACACACCAGACTTCAAACTAGCGCCAAATCCTGGCATAAGCCACAGAAGTGGAGCGCTTACGGGCCTGCAGGAGAGTGGAAATTACCATATTTGAGTAGCCTTTGTCTCTCAATTGCGCCCTCTCAATCGCCATGCCATAAGACCAAAGCGGCAGGCGTCCTCTATGGCCACCGGACCCTGTGACAACAGGTGCGGAACCAGAGCTAACGGAAAGGGAGCCTCCAACAGCATCTGTCGGAGATCCGCATATCAAGGCCTCCTGGGCCAATCCGGGGCGATGAGCACCACTTCTCCTGGATGCAGCCGAATCCGCAGGAGCATTCGCCCTATCAAGGGCCACGGAGGGAAGACATACAGCAAGCCCGGGGGCCAGGATTGAGCCAAGGCATCCAACCTGGCAGAGCGAGGATCCCTCCGTCTGCTGAAGAAGCACGGGACTGTGGCATTGGAACTGGTCGCCATAAGATCCATCACTGGCTTGCCCCATTTGGCACATATCTGCTAGTTCCCACTCCGCTGGATCGATCTGATGCCTGCTTAGATAGTCGGCTTGCACGTTGCTCTGACCTGCAATGTGAGCTGCTGACAGGGACTGTAGATGCAGCTCAGCCCAGTGGCAAATTTGTTCGGCCTGCGCGGCTAGAGTTCTGCACTGAGTGCCGCCTTGTCGATTTATGTAGGCCACTGCTGTCGTGTTGTCCGACATCACTCGGACAGCCAATCCTTCCAGGGTCCCTTGAAAGGCCAGAAGAGCCAGAAACACCGCTTTCAACTCCAGGCGGTTGATAGACCACTCCGACTCGTCGGGTGTCCACAGACCTTGGGCATGTTTCCCCTGGCAATGTGCGCCCCAGCCCTTCAGGCTGGCATCCGTCACCACTAGGCACCAATCAGGGAGCGCCAGCGGCATTCCCCGCCGCAACATGCTGTCCGAGAGCCACCACTCCATACTGAGGCGGGCCACAGGGAGCCAAGAAAGTCTGCACTGATAATCCTGAGAAACTGGAGACCATCTTTGAAGTAGGGAATACTGTAGAAGTCTCAGGTGCGCTCTCGCCCAGGGCACCACTTCCAATGTGGCTGTCATCGAGCCCAGCAGCTGGACAATGTCCCAAGCTCGCGGGCGGGGCATCCTCAGGAGCAGACAGACCTGATTCTGAAGCTTGCACCGCCTTTGCTCGGGAAGAAACACATCGCCCGAGGCTGTGTCGAACCTGGCCCCCAAATATTCTAAAGATTGCGAGGGGGTCAGGTAACTTTTGGCCATACTGACGACCCAGCCCAGAGATTGAAGGACTGAAACCACTCTGGCTGTAGTTAGATGACTCTCTTTTTCTGAGTCTGCTCTGATGAGCCAGTCGTCCAGGTACATGTGAACCCGGATACCCTCTCGCCTGAGAAAGGCAGCTACTACCACCATTACCTTGGAGAAGGTTCGGGGAGCTGTGGAGAGGCCAAAAGGCAAGGCCCAAAACTGGAAATGTTTTCCCAACACCGCAAACCGCAGAAACTTCTGGTGCGGGGGCCAAATTGGTATGTGCAAGTAAGCTTCTTTCAGGTCCAGAGACGTGAGAAACTCTCCTGGCTGTACCACCGCAATGACAGAGCGCAGGGTTTCCATGTGAAAATGCCGCACTCTTAAGGACTTGTTTAGCTCTTTTAAGTCCAAAAAGACCCACCTTTTCGTGGCACCACAAAGTAAATGGAGTAGCAGCCTAGGCCTTGTTCGGAGGGAGGCACCGGGGTCACAGCCCCTATCTGGCACAGACTGTGCAAAGTCTCCTCTACCGCCGCCCGTTTGGCAGCAAAACCGCATCGAGACTCCACAAACACGTCTCTCACCAGGGCATCGAATTCTATTCGGTATCCGACTCTGATCAGGTCCAAGACCCACTGATCTGCGGAGATTTTGGCCCACTCCTCGAAAAAGAGGGACAGTCTTCCTCCGATGACAGGAAACGAGGAGGGGGCCGGCGCACCATCATTGAGAGGGTCGCCCCTGAACTCCAGGCCGTGAACCGGCAGCTGCGGAACGTTTGTCCAAGCGAAAGGCGTTTCTTTGCTGAAAGCGGGCACGAGAAGTGAACCCAGCAGAACGCCCCGGGCGGTACCTTCTAGCTTCACAGAAGCGAGGTCTGTAAGAGGAGCCTGACCCTTAGAGGAAGGCTTCGGCCTATCTTCGGGCAAGAGCTGAGGTTTGGAATCCCCCAGGCCTTTAACAATGTTTTCCAGCTCCTCACCAAACAGGAGAAGGCCTTGAAAGGGCAACTTCACCAACCTTTGCTTAGAGACCATGTCCGCCGCCCAATGTCGTAGCCAAAGAGTGCGGCGAGCCGCCACTGCTACAGCCATTTGTTTAGCCGAAGCTCTGACCATATCTTAAAGGGCGTCAGCCAAAAAGGACAAGGCCGACTCCATCCACGGAGCCACTTCAGATAAGGGCTCCGCTCCAACACCGGACTGTTCCACTGCCTGCTGTAACCAAGCCAGGCAGGCTCTAGCAGCATAACAACTGCATGCAGATGCCCAAACAGTGAGACCTGCCAAATCAAAGGACCGCTTCAGAGCTGAATCAAGCCTGCGGTCTTGAATATCCTTCAGGGCAACACCTCCTTCAACAGGGAGGGTAGTTCTCTTTGTCACAGCCGTGACCAGGGCATCCACTTTAGGCATTGCAAAATGAGCCAAATGTTCCTCACTCAGAGGGTATAATTGCCCCATAGCCCTGGCAACCTTCAAAGGTCCCTCGGGGTCAGCCCATTGAGCCGAAATAAGCTCTTGGATGGAGTCATGCAAAGGAAAGGCTCGAGCAGGCTTTCTGGTACTAGCCATCCTTGGTTTAACAGAGGAGGCTGTGCCACTCCCAGGATCTTCAATCGAGAGGGCTTGCATCCAAACCAAAGTTTCAGCGTGCTTGTCTGACATTGCTGTCTGGATGTCTCAACGCCACCTGAAATTAAACATTCCAAAACCAAGCTTCTCATTTTCCCCCCCAAACCCACCTCCCCACTCCCCCCATTTTCTATTTCTGTTGATGGCTCTCTCATTCTCCCTGTCTCCTCAGCTCGAAACCTTGGGGTCATCTTTGACTCTTCTCTCTCCTTCTCTGCTCATATCCAGCAGACCGCCAAGACCTGTCGTTTCTTTCTTTACAACATCCGTAAAATCCGCCCCTTTCTTTCCGAGCACTCTACCAAAACCCTCATCCACACCCTTGTCACCTCTCGTTTAGACTACTGCAATCTGCTTCTTGCTGGCCTCCCACTTAGTCCCACTCCCCTCTCCAATCGGTTCAAAACTCTGCTGCCCGTCTCGTCTTCCGCCAGGGTCGCTTTACTCATACTACCCCTCTCCTCAAGTCGCTTCACTGGCTCCCTATCCGTTTTCGTATCCTGTTCAAACTTCTTCTACTAACCTAAAAATGTACTCACTCTGCTGCTCCCCAGTATGTCTCCACACTCGTCCTTCCCTACACCCCTTCCCGTGCACTCCGCTCCATGGATAAATCCTTATCTGTTCCCTTCTCCACTACTGCCAACTCCAGACTTCGCGCCTTCTGTCTCGCTGCACCCTACGCCTGGAATAAACTTCCTGAGCCCCTACGTCTTGCCCCATCCTTGGCCACCTTTAAATCTAGACTGAAAGCCCACCTCTTTAACATTGTTTTTGACTCATAACCACTCGCCTCCACCTACCCTCCTCTCCTCCTTCCTGTACACATTAATTGATTTGATTTGCTTACTTTATTTTTTGTCTATTAGATTGTAAGCTCTTTGAGCAGGGACTGTCTTTCTTCTATGTTTGTGCAGCGCTGCGTACGCCTTGTAGCGCTATAGAAATGCTAAATAGTAGTAGTAGTAGTAAGGCATCTGAAATAAGTGCTGGCAGCTCCTCGCGGTGGAAAATCCTCACCGCAGACGGATCATCAAGATCCTGTGGCAATTCTGCACCCGACTCTGGCTCCTCAGCCCAAGAAGTTCTGCCAGACCCCTCAGAATCCCCATAGCCCGACCATGGGGGGGAAAAGGGGGGGTGCGCCACACTCAGAAGGGGAATTAGCCCTTCTGTGTTTATCAGGAGGATAAGAAACAGGCAAAGCCAACTCCAAAAGGCCAGGATCCACCGGAGGGGCAGGCAGAGGGTCCGAAGATCCCTGTGGAAGAGCTCTTTTAAGCTTGTATGCCTTATGCAGCATTAAAACAAAATCAGGGGAGAAAAACGCTCCCTGACCACCCGGATCCTGCCCAGGGCTATCAGCTCTATAATTAGCCTCACTGAGAGGACCCCCCCCCCGGATTCAGGGCTCTCCGTCGCAACGGAGGCCGCACCATGTGGAAAATCCAAAATGGCGTCCGCTGCCAGCTCAGAGCGCGATAGATCACCGCTCGCCATGCTCGGGCCGGCTCTACCGTCTGTACAGCACGATTTACAGAGCCCCGCTGCTGATTTGCGCTTGCCACATTTAGAACAGCGCTTTACAGTCTCCGCAGCCATCACCGAAAACGGCGGTAAAAATAAAAAATGGCGGTTCGCGCCAAAAACGTCCCGATCGCAGGCCCACACCGAAGGAGTCCGAAAACACTCTTACCTCACTGGACCGAGTATCACAGCTCCGGTCCTGCAGAAGAATCTCAAGAAAAACCTCTTTTCCAAGATCGCTGCGCTAAAGTGCTACGCGACTTTAATTATTTATTTATTTATTTTAACGCTGTGAGGAAAGCAGAAGCAAAAGAGGTAAATAAAATCACTCCGGAGGCTCAGAAAGGCAGGGAAAGGCGAACCAATGTGCCTGCATCCACTGAGTGGGAAAGGACAGGGAAAAGCAAGCTAATATGTCCACATCCACGGGGGCATGGGTAAGGCAGGGAAAGGGCTGACCTATGTGCCTTCAAAGTGAAGCTGCTATAGCCTCTAACACCCCGGCTAACTGGCAAGCCAGGAGCCACCCCCAGGCAGAATTTTGATGGAGCTCAAAGAAGCTGCAGCCACCCTGTTTGGGGAGATAGAGAATACTGAAGAGGCAGTGGAGCTAGCTGGCCATGAGGCACTGTGAAAAGTTGAGTGCTCTCTATCTCCCCCTGCTGGTTGATGGACACAACCCATACGTAATGGCTTCATCTGCTTGATGACAAGGAAATTACCTTTAGAATATTTCAATATATGTACCGTAACTAGACAGGCCAGCAGAATCTTTTCTTAATAATATTTTAAGACAAAATAGAGTAGTTTAATGTCCTAAAATTTACTATTTTTTTTGTTACTGGTCTTTATCGATGGCAAATGCCCTTTCTTAACACATTTACGTGTTTGGATATGACACCTATACTTTGGTCTCCTATTAACACCTAATTTTCTTAAAGAATGGATATTTATTTATTTTATGACTAAGAACTAGGTGGATCACAATAAAACATCCATAAAAACTTTACATATATACAACAGCAAAAAACAAATATAAACTATATAGCTGTACTCTCATTACACTATAGTATAAGCTAATAGAAACAAATAGGTCTTCAACAGCTTCTTAAATTGGGTCACATTCGTTGTCAGATGTAACTACGCTGGAAAACTGATCCACAGATGTGGTCCTGCAATAAAAAGAAATGCAGCTGCCCTTGTGTCTGCATAATTCACTTTCCAAATATTTTGCATCCACTCCACACAATGAACCCACACCGGTGGTGAACAAACATGTGGACAATGGGGAGCCGGTAGATATTGTGTATCTGGATTTTCAGAAGGCGTTTGACAAAGTGCCTCATGAAAGATTCCAGAGGAAACTAGAGAGTCATGGGATCGGTGGTAGGGTATTACTATGGATTAAGAGCTGGTTGAAAGATAGGAAGCAGAGAGTAGGATTGAATGGTCAGTATTCTCAATGGAGAAGGGTAGTTAGTGGGGTCCCCCAGGGGTCTGTGCTGGGACCGCTGCTTTTTAACATATTTATAAATGACCTAGAGGTGGGAATAACTAGTGAGGTAATTAAATTCGCAGATGACACAAAGTTATTCAGGGTCGTCAAGTCGCAGGAGGAGTGTGAAAGATTACAGGAGGACCTCGCGAGACTGGGGGATTGGGCGTCCAAGTGGCAGATGAAGTTCAATGTTGACAAGTGCAAAGTGATGCATGTGGGTAAGAGGAACCCGAATTACAGCTATGTCATGCAAGGTTCCGCATTAGAAGTCACAGACCTAGAAAAGGATCTGGGGGTCATATTTGATAAGACGTTGAAAACTTCTGCTCAATGTGCTGCAGCGACTAAGAAAGCGCACAGAATGTTGATTATTATTAGGAAAGGGATGGAAAACAACCATGAGGATTTTATAATGCCATTGTATCACTCCATGGTGCGACTGCACCTCAAATATTGTGTCCAATTCTGGTCGCCGCATCTCAAAAAAGATATAAAGGAATTGGAAAAGGTGCAGAGAAGGGAGACGAAAGTGATAAAAGGGATGGAACGACTTCCCTATGAGGAAAGGCTAAGAACTTTAGGGCTCTTCAGCCTGGAGAAAATGCGGCTGAAGGGTGACATGATAGAAGTCTACAAGATAATGAGCGGAGTAGTCTACAAGATAATGAGCGGAGAGCGGACAGATGTGATAGAACCAGGGAACACAAGATGAAGCTAGAATATGGTAGATTTAAAACAAATAGGAGAAAGTTTTTCTTTACTCAGCGTGTAGTTGGACTCTGGAACTCGTTGCCGCAGAATGTAGTGGTAGCAGCTGGCCTTACGGAGTTTAAGGGGGGTTTGGACAGATTCCTGAAGGAAAAGTCCATTGAACATTATTTTGCCGGGTTCTTGAAGTCTGGATTGGCCACTGTCAGAGACAGGATGCTGGGCTTGATGGACCCTTGGTCTTTTCCCAGTAGGGTGGTGCTTATGTGGTACACCTTCAAAGTCTGTGAAAAATACCGAGGAGTTGTCTCATGAATGGCCTGGTATATGAGAGTTTACATTTTGAATGAATCCTGTTAGGCACCAATAACCAATTAAGCTGCTTCACTATTGGAGTTATATGCATGTACCTAGAGGTTCTAGAGATCAAATGTGTTGCAGCATTTTGAATGACCTGCAAAGCCTTGCAGTGGACAGGTACAATGCATTACAATAATCCAACTTGCTGAACATTAAGCCCTGAACTACAATCTTGTATTTTATTACTATACATCAATCATTAAGGTCCTTTGAGGACCACATTCAGATTTGGCTTTAATTATAAGTAGGAGTAACCTGGTTGTTAAATATATACAAACATACTGGTATAAGATCAATAAGGAAATCTTGTTTATGCTGAGCAACAGGTGTCTTTTGTTATCAGTGGCAAAATTCAAAAATAAGGTTGAAGATAATACTTACGAGGGCCTACTCTGAAGACCTGTCCTCTAAATCGCCTCCACAGATTTGGGATGCCTTTGGTGAAATAGTTGGGAAATGCCTTCTGTTCAAAGGGAGACAGGCTGTATGTGATGATATGCCGCACTTTGGCTAGGTCTCCAAAGTGATGTCCCATTTCTGATCAATTCTTGCTGTAGAATCAAATCAGGCATTAAAATTAATGATTTAGTTCTACCCACAGCAGAGGTTTCAAAACTAGATTAGTTCCAGTCTGTTCAGGTAGCATAAACTGAAATGACAATAGAGAGAACGAGTTGTGAAGAATTTTAAACAATTGGCACTAGAATTCTGAAAAGCACATAACTAGTTTTAGTTTATTTGTGGTAGGACCTGTGACTTGTTCAAGCTGTCTACATTTACACTATTATAAAAACTGGATAGATACATTACAGAAGTGCATTATAGATGCACTAAACAGGAAATTTGAGGTAATTCTACATGAGCTAATAAGATCTGGTTTCCCTTTAAATTACTTTATTAGGCTGTGTTAATCACCTTAATAAAGAAATAACCTCAACAGTGTACAAATATAACTTAACTTGAACTGGTTATATTGTAGTAACTCCATAGCACTAGTAAAATGACCAAAAGAAATTGAAACCCACACTTAAAACAATGATGCAATAATGATAAAACAGCCATATAACAAAGCAATTTCCAAGGACATCCTGCACAATGAATACACAGATTATGAACTACAAAATTAAGCTCTTTTTAGCAAAATGCAAGTATTATAGCAACCATTAGCAGTAAATTTGAGAGACTGAGATCACAAATCCTTGCTTAGAAGTGAGGTTACATAAGTACATAAGTATTGCCATACTGGGAAAGACCAAAGGTCCATCAAGCCTAGCATCCTGTTTCCAACCGTGGCCAATCCAGGTCACAAATACCTGGCAAGATCCCAAAAAAGTACAAAACATTCTATACTGCTTATCCCAGAAATAGTGGATTTTCCCCAAGTCCATTTAATAATGGTCTATGGACTTTTTCTTTAGGAAGCCGTCCAAACCTTTTTTAAACTCTGCTAAGCTATCCACCTTTACCACATTCTCTGGCAACGAATTCCAGAGTTTAATTACACGTTGAGTGAAGAAACTTTTTCTCCGATTTGTTTTAAATTTATTACATTGCCCCCTAGTCCTAGTATTTTTGGAAAGCGTAAACAGACACTTCACATCTACCTGTTCCATTCCACTCATTATTTTAAAGACCTCTATCATATCTCCCCTCAGCCGCCTTTTCTCCAAGCTGAAGAGCCCTAGCCACTTTAGCCTTGCCTCATAAGGAAATCGTCCTAGCCCCTTTATCATTTTCGTCGCCCTTCTCTGCACCTTTTCTATGTCCACTATATCTTTTTTGAGAGGTTCATTACTGCCATAGTATGTGCAAACCCTTTGGAGATGCCCAGAGTTCAGTAGAGTGGTAGGAACATTCATAGAACATGAATATGTCAGCACAATACAAATTAAAAACCTTAACAGGTGTCAGCTCATACAACACAGATATGATGCTACACTATCAGCACAATAGAATGAAATCTTTTAAATAGACAACAAATGGGACAAATGCTGTTGGGAGATACAAACAAACAAGATGGGTGAGAAGGCATTAGAATCAATTAAAAGTGAGTGGCTAGATCGAGGGTAAATTATATGTACAATAGAATAAGATAGAAAAGGTAAATAAAATAGCAGTTCCAAAACACTGAGCATGATGGGTTCATAAGCAATCTGAAAAAGTTACATGTTTGAACTTCTGTAACTTTTTAATTTCTTTCACAAAGAAGAATGGGGTTTGCTCTAACAGAATTCATTAAAACCTCATTTTTTGTTCTGATGACTTTAGTCACCTTTTCTCAGAGATGGTCACGTATATGAAAGGGTGTGCAACAAGCTATGAATGGATAGTCAATCATCAAATCCATTAAAGGCTTGGTAGAAGAGCCAGGTTTCAGCTGCTTCCTGAAGTAGGTGAAAGATTACATCTTATTAAATATATTCATAATTATCTTTACAACATATTGGGATAGCAAATACCATCATATACTTCTCATGGAATACTCGTTTAAGACAATTTACTATATTTAATAAATTAAAATGTTTACTGTAAAAACGGGGGGGGGGGGGGGGGGGGTACACTAAACTCCACAACAAAAAATAAAAATTAAATGTTCAAATTACAATGATAGGTCAGGTCTTGTGGTTCTAACGACAACAACAAAAAAAAAAGATATACCTGCATTCCTTTACAATGTTAAATACACCATGATCTGATCAGGTTACTTATTTTCAACAACAACAAATAGTTTGCTGATATTAATATGTGGCCTCATGATTTTTCTACCCACTTCCAAGCCTTATTTAGAGGCAGATGCACTAAACGTTTTTCATCGTTAAATGAGCCCTCGGGGAAGAATTTCCGATCCTTTCCATGCACTAAAGCCTATTTTTCGACGGTAGTAGCAGCTAACGAAAACGGAATGGAGATGAGCAATTAGTGTGAAAACCCCATTGAAACGACATGCACTAACCTTTTCCGATTGCCTTTACGCAGGAAAAAGGCAGGAAAACTAACGAGAGGTCTGGACCTCTCGTTAGGACAGCTCCGTGGCAGGAAAAAGTGTTAAGTGAAAAAATAAACAAACTTTGAGCCAATCCCAGCGCATTAGCAGAGCTAAAAGCGCTGTGATTGGTCCAAAGGACCTCAGAAAACACATAAAAAAATAAAAATAAAAAAAGGATCGGGAGGGGGCAAGGGCGCTCATCAGGAGCGTCCTGTACGGACGGCCTTGCCCCCCCCCCCCGCTGCTCCCCACTTTCCGCTGCTCCCCCCACCCCGAAAAAGCAAACTTGTAGAAGCCCCTGCCCCCCTCCCTTCCTCACTACTCTCAGCTCCGCCTCCCGACATCCTCCGTCTGTGCCCCGCCCCCTTTGGGGATCGTCGCCGCCATTCCCCTTCTCCATCGGGCCCCCCTCCCTCTTACCGGGCCCGTGCAGCGCCTCTCTCCTCTGTCCGAAGGCGCTGCACGGGCAAGAAGAACGCTGAATCAGCTGATGCCTGCCTTCGCGATAGAGCGTCTTTCTCCTCCTGGGCCCGCCCCTGTCTGACGTCAGTAACCTACGTAGGTTACTGACGTCAGACAGGGGCGGGCCCAGGAGGAGAAAGACGCTCTATCGATGCCATCGCGAAGGCAGGCATCAGCTGATTCTGCGTTCTTCTTGCCCGTGCAGCGCCTTCGGACAGAGGAGAGAGGCGCTGCACGGGCCCGGTAAGAGGGAGGGGGGCCCGATGGAGAAGGGGAATGGCGGCGACGATCCCCAAAGGGGGCGGGGCACAGACGGAGGATGTCGGGAGGCGGAGCTGAGAGTAGTGAGGAAGGGAGGGGGGCAGGGGCTTCTACAAGTTTGCTTTTTCGGGGTGGGGGGAGCAGCGGAAAGTGGGGAGCAGCGGGGGGGGGGCAAGGCCGTCCGTACAGGACGCTCCTGATGAGCGCCCTTGCCCCCTCCCGATCCTTTTTTTATTTTTATTTTTTTATGTGTTTTCTGAGGTCCTTTGGACCAATCACAGCGCTTTTAGCTCTGCTAATGCGCTGGGATTGGCTCAAAGTTTGTTTATTTTTTCACTTAACACTTTTTCCTGCCACGGAGCTGTCCTAACGAGAGGTCCAGACCGATGTGTATTGTGATTCTTTGATACATTGTACGTTTCACTACCGATCTCAGCATGTGTGACTTTTTTTTTTGGTGCATTTTTCGTTATTTTAAAATCGTTAGGGACTTTAACGATTTAGATTTTTTTACGTTTGGTTGCTGCATCTGCCTCTAAAACACATAACATCTCACCACCTCACTTCCTTTTCATGAACAACTACACTGCACGTTTAATTTTCTCTGGGATTATAATTCTACCACCCACTGATATGCAAATTTGACAAAAATGGATCAAGGGCAAAACAATTATACACGCTTTTAACAAATGTCCCTCACACATAAAGGGAAGGAATTATCCAGATCTCGAGACTTAACTATTTCGTAAGAATTTACTAGTAAATCAACAGTTTCGGTAGGGCAGGGGCTGCATGCCAACACTAACCAATTCGTTTGGAGATGTGAGGAAGGGGCCAAACTCACAAAAATACACCGAAAGAAGGCGAAAGAGCCGCCTTCCCTCCTCCCCTTTCCCTAGGTACCTACCTTCTTCCCTGTGCTCGGCTCTCTTTTTCACCTTGAGCTATCGCACCGCCGTAACGCCGTTCACCAGCCACCGCCACTAAACCACAACAGATCACAGGCTGCTGCCCTGCCCCACAGCACGTCACGTGTACCTTCTCCTTCCGCCACGCGCAAGGTCACAGTTTCCGCCAGGAAGGACGTTGAGTGACCCTTACAGAGGGCTTTTTACGTCACTGCCGGCAGCAGCGCGAGCACAGCGTACATGCGCCAAGGAGGTTGAAGAACAGGAGACGGGATGTTCCTATCTAGTTCATTATATGGGCTGAAGCCAGTAGTAGGCGGAGCTCGACGCCGTTTTAGTTCACCCAAAACAATAGCCAAAGATTATTAGAAATAAGGGACTGGCTAGGGGGGTGGTCCATCTGTAACATGTCAAAAGCTGTTCCACTTGCATAGGCAGTGCCTTAAAAGGTGGAGGACAAAAGTTTGTTTGCTTTTTTTTTTACTTATTTAATAGTTTTTAAATGTATTTGAAAGCTTCCCCTATCTCGATATAAATATAATGAAATAATTGAATATCGCAAAAACAGCTTTAAAAATGATTATAGCTGGTAGAAACAGCAGTTAACTTATAACCTCTATTTTGTGCTCATTTTTCTACACTGTTCTACAATACCTATGGCGAGATTTTAGTGAGGATATCCTGTTTTTGATGGGCTCATCTTAACTGTTGTAATCTGCCTTGGGAAGCCTGGTGTTATAAAGACGGTATAGATTGTAGCTGCATCAAAGAGACTGAGCAGATGCAACTTTTGGCCTAGAGCTGTGCTCTATGTGTTAGCATTGTATACCAACTCTTGCTGTTGCATTGCCTATTGACCAAGTAGTATTACACAAGTCTAGTACTACTGACTGATTGTCTACCATAGTAAGATTTACTTGCCTCTTCCGTCTTTGCAGTGATATTGTAGTGGCAGGGGCATTTTTCATCCAATCAACTAATGTCTCTATATACACCTTCACTATTTATCCTTCCCAGTGTCTGAATTAGAACAATTATTTTTTTTTTTTTTTTTGGGGGGGGGGGCTACAGACCACCCCCCTTTTATAGGTATCTTTTAATAAGCAATTGCAGCAACCTAATTGTAACAAATATTTGCATGGCCTAGTATTTAGTAAAGTGGGCTAAGAACAAGACTCAAATACTCCTCTTCCCCCTGATACTCTGTGACATTGGCCAAGTCACCCCCATCCTTCACTGCTTCTGGACCTTAGCTTTGTCAGCTCTCTAGCACATAACCCTACCTTCCAAACCAACTCACTTTGCATAGGACCTTGAAAAGAAACCTCACATCCAAGAAGTGAACAGGTAGATGAATTTTCACATCTCATATTAGCGATACAAAAATATAAGTGGGGAAGTTTTATAACTATCCCTGTGGCCCAAAACAGTCAACCCTTTTTTTTTTTTGTTAGTATTTCACAGGCGTTAAAGAACACACATACACCTATAAGCTGTCATGTCATACAAAGTTGAGATGGCACATTTACTATTGGCTGCAAAGTTCATCTTTTTTTTTCAGAATTTCACTTCCAGATTAGCTACCCTCATCAGTTGTTTTAAGCATGTTTCAGGGTCCCTATCTTGTACTACAAAGTTTCTCACCTACCCTAATAAAAAAATACTTCAAGGTTTCTATTTGATGTTAAAATCCACCTCAACCTATTGGATTGTAATCTCTTGCCTCAAAATAGAAAAAAACTTATTCAGATTGAGCATCATTTGCTAATTGATCCAAAGCACAAAGTCTAGCTGCTAATGTTTAATCATCCAAATGGGCCCAAAAATATTCTGTGGATTTTGTTAATCTTTTGACTGACAACTATTTCATCATCCTCTTGACATTTCAGGTTAGTGGGCTCTGGCTCCACAATCTGTCCTTTTAACTATTAACCCTATTTTTTGTGCTCTTCCAATACCTTCAGCTCACTGACTGCTACAGCCTCAGACAGGGGCCTCACAACAGGCGTTTCCTTCCAGCACATGCAATAATCAGCCCTAAATCCAGTCACTAGGTGTTAAAATTGTACCATGACTAGAATTCTCCCCCCATCACTGGCTAGGAACATTGCTTCCACACCAGCAGTCACTAAAATAAGGTCCTACATAGGGCAGAGCTGCACACCGAGCCACCATGAAGGCCCTTAAAATCTTTGCAATTTATCCTATCTTTCTACTTTGCGCCATGTTATATGCTTGTGAAAGAGAACATTGCTTCTTAAATTCTTTTAGAAATTGAAAGCACTTACAGAAAAGAGGTATTCATTGCAGGCATTTTTATTTTAAACAGATCCATCAAATCTTTTATTCATCACAATCTGAAACAAAATTGTGAGGCTGTGATTTACATATTTCAAAAATTTCTAGACCATTTGAGAACATATAGAACCAATATTTAAAGTTACAAACAGAATTGTGTCTAATACACTAGAAATTCATAAGTTTACTTATTAAATCCATAACATTGTTTTCACACTACACACTTGGGGTAGTATTTCAACTTAATTGATGCAGCTAGGGTGGGGGCACCTCCAACTTTACAATAATGCATCTAAGGAAGCGATTTTCAGAGTTGGACAAATTAGATTTGTCCCTGGCCTTGGACAACCTTAGATATGGACAACAAAGTTAAGGAGTTGTCCATTAGACAACTGCCTTTGGTCTCTAAAATTCACATTTAAAAATTCAAAAGATGGCCAAATTAAGATATGACTTTTGGCAAAAAGAGTCCCCCTCCCCCCTTAAGAAAAGGGGTCTGATTAAGCAAAGGCATACCAAGGAGCTCTAAAACCTGTGTCCAGAAATCTTTGATATAAAAAATGTCAACTCTGTCATTTAAAACTTCTTTTGACAAACAATGCACAGAAGGCAGAGCAAGTATACTCATTTTCCTTATATTTGTCCAGTGCAATTAGAATTATAAACATATTTACAAACTAATTTTATGGATCTCTCTCCAAGAAAAAAAGAAAGTTCTCAAATCAATATGTCTCATACAATTGAAAAAAGTAGCACTGCTGTAGCCATTACATAAAACAGACTGCTAGATTCTTTGGCTATATGAACTTTTACAGTTGTACACACTGCAAATTCTTATTTTGGTGAAAACTTCATAGGTGTAGTTTCATTTCAACAATTATAATTACAGATCCAGTATGAGTACTAGTAAAACAGTTGAACTTTATGGATATGAAAAGCAGCCATCTCCACAGTCTGCCAAGTCAATTAAGTTGGAACTGCACCATTGAATACATGTGGTATCTTATAGTTCATTCCTAAGTGCCGTGCTCCTAAACAGTTTGAAATTACCTCTCCCCCCTCCCCCCCCCCCCACACACATTTGGCTCTAGCTTCCTTGAATCAGTCAGCTATCCCTGTTGTGCCCAACATAACATTCATTTCCAGTGCAATAAAAAATGTTTATCAACCTAACTTAAGGTATTTTAAATGTTAATGGGTGTAAAATATGGTCTGTATAACACTAGATAAGCAATGATGCATTTCAACAAAGTTGATTCTTGCCAGTTACACAAAAATGCTGTTTTTCTTTGGAAAGTTTCCAGAGTAGAGGGTATTAACGGCAGGTGCATTTGGTAGCAATCATGTCTTCATATTCTTTGTAGACGATAGAGCTGTCCGATTCTATTCTTAGGACACTCATGGGACTGTATTCAGCAGGCACACAGGAGGGCCTAGGGACTGAAGAGTCCACTTTTTCATAGATTATATTTTGTACCATAGTGTGAACAGGAGATCCATACCTATGTCCAACCACCCTAGGACACTCTCCTTTACAGTAACGTGGGTTGTAGCGATGGGGTGCAATGATCCACTTGTTCCAGTTCAGCTGGCTAAAGCTTAGCCGGAAACTGTGGAGGTCACATTCCTTTTGTACAAATGCAATCTGTTTGAAGTACTCTGACAAGTTAAAATAGCTCCGAGTTGCTGGGTTCTCTTTGAGGCCTTGGTTATTTTTGTCTCGTCGATGCCGTGGTGATCTTTGAACCTGCAGGATCCTATCCAAGCCCTGAAGATCCTCTATCAGTGGCCTTTGATGATGCCATAATCGGTCTTTCCTTCGATACCCAAATTCATTCTGCCCATGATAAGCTTGTTCACTGGTGTCATTGAGATACAAAAGCAACCAAGGTGGCACCAATGATATATTAAAAGGATCTTTTTGTTGGGTGTTCAGGCAGGTGAAGTTTACAGCCAAATGGAGATTCTCTTTATCTGAGGCAATTAAAGGCTCCAAAAGTGATGTTACATCGATTTCAATCCACCTTTGTCTGTGCTTGAGCTGTAGGGCAAATGAATGCTGAGTGTGAAAACACATTTCACTTGGAAATTCCTGTTCTTTAACAGCTAAATTGCAGGTGCATGTGATCTCTGAAGGAAGATATGATCTGTCAACAGAGTACAGCAAGACTGACTTTAGTAACTGCTCCAGGGCAGCAACATGGCCGACATTGAATGATAGATCCAGTGACTGAACATCTAAGAAAGTGGGGAATGAGGGGGGAGGGAAAGAAAGGAAAACACTTTATAAGATAATTCGGTTTACAAACTACAGAACTATAACAGCTGATTTAAAATTTGATATACCACTGTTCATAGGAGCCAACTTTTCAAAATTATTGGGGGTGCTAAGCCCAGTGGAAATAACCTTTTCTTGGACATATACAAGGAAGTTTCTCAATATTGGGGGTGCTCAAGTACCCACAGCACCCACAGAGTCAGCTCCTATGCCACTGTTTGGAAAATGCCATCACAGCAGTTTACATGTCCCTACACAAAATAAACCTATGAATTTAAGTTTAAAGAACAACTTCTACAAAAAAAAACAAACTTTTTACAAGGTTGAACCACTTACTTTTGGGCACTACACGAGTTGTGTCTGTTCTGTAAAGCATTATGTTTAGAATAAAAAGGTTTTTTTTGGGGGGTGGGGGGGGCTTCCTAGCCATATTACAAAAGCACAGAGCAAGAGCTGGAAGGCAGCGTTCAGTGCTCTGATCCGGAATATGTTTAAAACCCATTAGATTGGATCATCAACCCGAACTGAAATTTCAAAACCCTAAAACGCTGGGTCAAACCCAGAGTGATTGTGGAGGACTGCAGGGAAAGCAACAAGCTAGGAGCAAGGATATTGGGGAGGGGACTGCAGCTTAAGGCAAGTGGGGGAAGCTGCAGTCTTAGGGTACAGGAGGGGGAAGTAACAGCGGTACTGTTCCCACTACAGAGCCAGCAGTATGTGGCCCTTGAAATGCCCCTCCTCCCCCCCTCAACGAAGGCATTATGAGCTGAGGTCAAGCCCCCTTGCAGACCCACCTGCCTCCCAGCCGGGGCCGCCCGCCTGGCACTGGGCCCTCGGGGCAAAGAGCCGGGCCGTGTTGTAGCGCTGGCCCGCCCCGTGCTGGCGCGGGATGCCCTCCCGGGTAGCCGACAGCTTGTACAGGCGCTTCATGTAGCGCAGCGCCCTGCTGCTAGGCCGCGACGCCCCCTCGCCCCAACCCGGCCTGTCCGCCAGCACCCGGAGGAGCGGCGGGTGGGGGGAGGAGGGTTGCAGGCCGGCCGAAGGACAGAGCAGCCAGGCCGAGGTGCAGAGACAGAGCCACAGGGTCCCCGCGGCAGTGGCGGCCATAGTTCGTGCAAACAGGGGCACTGGCCCCTGGCGGCCCTTAAATAAGCTTCAGCTGAGCCTCCCGGTAATTGGGCACAAGTAATTGAAAGGCTGAAGGTTGTTGGCGTCTGCGGGCCGGGAATTACCTTCAACCCCCCCCCATCTATCCACCATTCCTAGGAACTCCCTGGAGATTTTAGGGATGAAATTCAATGATTAACGATCCACACCCTGTGCAAATGCATCATCAGACCAAACACTGTTTATTTGAAGAGCTTAGTTACAAAACCTGTTCAGAGATAGCCATGAAAGGCCTTTATCGTAAGGTGTATGATACACAGCAAAGAACACTAGAATTTTTGAATATAAAAATGTTCCAGAAAACAGCTTTTGGCACTTCACAGGTTTTAGAGCTAAGCTTTTCAATTTCTAAAAGTCATTTACCAGACAAATGGACTCTTTGCAAGTTGGCCACAGTCCCTGCAGGTTAAGGTAAGTGCTGAGGGTTTCTTCAGTTTGTCGGTGGCTGTCAGGACCTGCTGGTTTGCTTTGACTGCAGCTGCAGCCCTAAGTGACCACCTGGCCACCTAATGGTTAAACTTTCCAATTCCAACCCTTAAAAGCTAGATACAAGCAAAACAAACATGGTGGTAAAGGAGAAAAGCGCCAAGCCACTATTCTGTCAACGAAGTGGAGTGGAAGAAGATCACTAAACACCAAGAAAATGTGGGAGAAAGATACTAAATTATGTTTCCCATTGGGAGCCACAGGCTTCATTAAATATAATTTATTTATTAGGATTTATTTACCGCCTTTTTGAAGGCCTTCACTCAAGGTGGTGTACAGTAAGAATGAATCAAACATGAGCAGTAGACAGTTACAGCAATAAAAATATTCAAATAACAATATAAAGTATGGAATAGTATACCACTTACAATGTCAACACAATACATAATAGAACATTTTAATTGACAGTGTAGGGCCCTGATGGCGAACCTATGACACGCGTGTCAGTACTGACACGCGTAGCCATTTTCAGTGACACGCGGCCGCATGTGGCCGCATACAGAGAAGCAGCGGAGTTCCTTGCTGACACCCGGGGCGGATCGCCGATGCGCCCCCCCTCCCCCCCGGTGCAGCGCGACCTCCCCCCCCCCCCCCCCGGCGAAATCACCCGGTGCATGTTTACCCGCTGGGGGTGTGCCGTGTGCGCTCCTATTGGCTCCCTCCCTGCTGCTCCCTCTGCCCCGGCTCCTCACTTCCGGCCGGCGGAGCAGAGAGCAGCGGAATGCCGTGGGGGACGCATCTCTGAGGGCCCTGTGATCACCATTACCAGCAACCATCATCCAATCTACTGTTCTGGGGTGTCGTGGATTTGTAATTGACCACCATTACTGAGATAGGTGAGGGGGAGGCTGGGAGAGGCGAGGGCATGTGCTATGGGTGCCGTTTCCCGCCATTAGAAATAGCGGCAGCCATCTTAATTTACATAAGGTGGTCAGTTAGGCTAGTTAGGGCTAACAGGCTATCTATAATTCTATCTTCTGTCTCTGCCCCCCTGATGGAGAACTCAAAAAATAAAAAAACCAAGGTTAAGTAAAGGAAGTGGTAGTAGCAGTAGCCGACCCTTTCAAGAGACATGGACCGAGATGTATGGCATTATAGAAAAAAATGGCAAATCATTTTGCGTTCTATGTACTGAAACGGTAGTAAGCAGAACGTGGAATATAAATAGACATTTTGAAACTAATCATTCCCAGCTCTTGAAAAAAAGTGAGGATGAACGGAAGGAATACATTTCCAGGCAGCTACACTTTTATAAGAGCCAATCTAAGTCCATCCTTAAATTTGTAAAAGGTTCTACAAATTTAACATCTGCAAGTTTGAGCATTGCTCACTCCATAGCTCAGCATGGAAAAGCACTCAGTGAGGGAGAATTTATTAAAGAAACTCTCCTAAGATGTGCACCAGTTCTATTTCACGATATGCAGAATAAAGATGCAATTATTAAGAGAATATCTGAGTTACCAGGAAATTTGGAGTGCCTGGATCCGATTACCAGACACTTTTAGCACCCTGAAAAATATAGCAATGGCTTTACTCACAATTTTTCCCTCTACGTACTTTTGTGAAACCTTATTCTCAGCGTTAAATAATATCAAAACCAACAAAAGAAACAGATTGAAAGATGAAGTTAGTAGCGCTTGCTTGGGCTTGAAGTGTACAAAATACCAACCTTCAATTGAAGATTTAGCCAATGAAATTCAGCAACAAAAAAGTCACTAATAGGCAGATTAGTTAAAGAATTCCCCCTCCCCCTCACTTATCTTAGTTCATGGCACCCCACACAAGTTAAATAATATCAAGACCAACAAAAGAAACCGACTGACAGATGAACAAAGAAGTCACTAAGTAGGTAAGTTAAATAATTAGTTTTTGGTTTATTAAATACAGTTTTATATTACAATTATACATTTTTGTTATTTAAACTATAAATATCGCGAAATTATGTTTTTTTTCTCGAAGTGACACACCACCCGAGTTATGCTCGGTTTTTTGGCGAATTTTGACACACCAAGCTCAAAAGGTTGCCCATCACTGGTGTAGGGTCTAAGCAAAGATGGAAAATATGGATAGGTAAGAGAGGAAAAGGAGTTAAAAAGTAAGGTGTCTCATTTAAAGAAAGTTGCACATGAGGCCAGCAAGATCTACACCTGGATAGTAACATAGTAACATATAGTAGATGACAGCAGAGAAAGACCTGTAGGGTCCATCCAGTCTGCCCAATAAGATAAACTCATATGTGCTACTTTATACGTATACCTGACCGTGATTTATCCTTACCATTTTCGGGTCATAGACCATAGAAGTCTGCCCAGTACGCGCCCCACCTCCCAACCACCGGTGCTGCCACCCAATCTCTGCTAAGCTTCTGAGGGGGTTTCTATAAGACTTAGTGCTGACTGAATTATATCAGTATTTTCAGCAGCTCATACCTGGATATTTCTGCTCACAATCTGGGAAGAGCACTGTAGCCCTCTCCTGTTACTGCTGGGGTGGTCCAGTGGTTTAGTCCTGGTAAAGCCTGGAGTTACCTGTGCAATGCAATATTCAGAAGTGGTGTCCAGATAACTTTCCTATTAACTAAGGATTAGCGCATGATTAGCAGTGAACCCTTCCCACCTAGAAAACAGTTAGTGCTCGCGTGCTAATGGCCATGCAGTAATGGGAAATTTTAGTGTAAACTGCTTTATGGAATCATTTGGATTTGAAAAGATGGGATGCACGAGTAGCAGACATAAGTCAATATGATGGAAAAATTCTATAGTTGTTCCCAGTGTTAAGTGGTATTTTTACTCATGACTCCTACTGATATCAGTCAGAACTTTAGAATACCAATTGGGGGCTCATTTTCAGAGCACCTAGTCTTACAAAGTTCCATAGGTTACTATTGGGCTCATTTTCAAAAGAGAAGGACGCCCATCTTCCGACATAAATCGGAAGATGGGTGTCTTTCTCACAGGGTGATCCAAATCGGTATAATCGAAAGCCGATTTTGGACGTCCCCAACTGCTTTCCGTCACAGGGACGGCCAAAATTCAAGGGGGCATATCGGAGGTGTAGCAAAGGCGGGACTTGGGCGTGACTAACACTAGGATGTCCTCGACCCATAATCGAAAGATGTAACGTATAGGTTGCCTATACATGTTACATCTTGATGTGATATTGTTATTTTATGTTAATTTTGTTCTGTTTTACAAATGTGAGCCCCCAGTCCTATTGATTGGTTTGTTCATTGTGAATTTTACGTGCATTTGATAAGGCAGTTAAGTGTATCTATAAGTTTCTCCATGCCAGGTGCACACATTGTGTGAATATTACAAATATCTGCTGCACATTTAGCATTTGAGTTCTCATCTTGTCCCTGAGTATGAAGGACCATGGTTGCCTACTACATTCCCTGCTCATTCTGACAGCTATAACCTTTATAGATTAAGGCCCTTAGCGTGTGCTAATGCAAATGCGCTAGCTGGATCACACTTCCACAACCATTCCCTGCCCATGACTAAAAATATTCTTAAAAATTAAACAGCACATGATTAGTATGCGCTGACAGGCAAATTACTGCAAAATGCTTCAATGCAGTATTTAGTAAAAAAAGCCCCTTAATTTTGTTCTAAAGACAAAGTACCAAAAACAGATTCTATGAGTACATATAATAAGTAGTGCTAGTTATGATTCGCAGGGCTAAAGACTTCAAAAAAGAATGCTTAGAAATATTTTGCAGTTCTTGTAAATCCAAAGTTGCTCTTCAGTCTGTGCTTATCAGAGCATTCTCTTCTCTCCACATGATGGCAGCCAGTCAATCATATTGCACCGAGACAAGCACCAGACTTCATTGTTCATGTATTTCACAGATTCTGTGAACTTTGCCCTGCAGCTCATAAAAAGTGCTCACTGTACAGTTAGCTCACGTCTGATATAGGAACTGAGTTTTTACATACACCCTAGCAAAGGTAGGAGTGTGTATCAGTACTTTACATTATGATACATCTAGAAATAAAGAGATTCCAATCCAGAACTAAAGCGATTCCAGTGAAAAAAGTTTGCTGTTCTAAAATTCTATGTTTTTAGTCATCTATTATTATTATCACATATTTCTTCCTTTCAGTTTTAAATTATTTACTAAAACAGCCCACTTTTACCCCTTTAAAATAACCCCTTATAATTTACACCCTCTGCTGTTTATTAAGATGTTTTAATGTGCATTGTGTTGACAATTGTAAGTACCATACTATGGGGCTCATTTTCAAAACAGAAAATCATCCAAAAAATGGCACAAAATATTTGGATGTTTTTTCCCAAAACGTCCAAATCGCAATTTTCTAAACCCATTTTAAGACGTTTTTCTATGCAGTTTGTCTGAAGTGCGTCAAATCACAAGGAGGCATGTTGGAGCATGTTGAGGACAGGATTTGGGTGTTCCCAAAACTTGGACGTTTTTACCTAGATATTTTGGGCTAGACCTGTTTTAATAACAACTAAGTCACAAAAAGGTGCCCCAAATGACCACTGGAGGGATTAAGGCATGACACCCCCCACCCCCGAAAGCTGTGAAAGAAACAGTACATACCAGGCTCTATGACAGCTTCAGATATTATGAGCAGTCCTATTAGAGCAGCAAGCAGGTCCCTGGAGAAGCCTACTGGTCAGTGCAGTGGTGACCCAGGCCCATAACCTACTCTGTTACACTTGTGGTGGAAAGTGTGAGCCCTCCAAAACCCTACTGTATCTATGTATAGGTGACACCTGCAGGCATAAGGGCTACTGTGGTGGGTTTTGGAGGGCTCACCATACAGTATAAGGGGGTAATGGTGAGATGTGTACCTGAGACCTTTTATGAGAAGTCCACTGCAGGGTGCCCCACAGGTCTGCTGGGATGTGTGGCCAGTCTACTAAGAAAGCTGGCTCCTCCTACATCCCAATGGCTTGGTTTTGTGCATTTTTCTCTTGGATGTTCCACCCTCCCCCCCCCTGAAAATTGCCTCGTAAAAATAGATGCACCGAGGCAGAACAACGTCTTGCAAATGGCTATTAAAAAAAAAGACTTTGTACTGAATAGGCTCCCTTGGGGGCACACAGGGTGAAGAACTCCTCAGGAATGGATTACATAAACAGGATGTGGGGGGGGGGGAACTTGGTCGAGGGGGGAGGATAGGGAGTAGACTGTTGTTATAACACAAAAAAGTTTTGATGATGGAAGTTAGAATTGTTGTTTCTGAATTGAATGTTTTGATGATGACATGGCAGTTTTTGTTGAACATGGAATGTATTTTTCTGTTGAATATCATCAATAAAAAATATATATTTTAATTTATTTATTGCATTTGTATCCCACATTTTCCCACCTATTTGCGGGCTCAGTGTGGCTTACAATACATTGTGAATGATGGAAATACAGTGTGTTACAGTGTGATTATGGGTTACACTGTGAGGAGTTATGGGAAGACAAAGTCAAGTCAAAAATCATTAGGGCATAGAAACCATGGGATGTTACAATGGGGAAAAGATAAGGCGATAGAACAATATCAAGAGAACATAGGGTATAACATTTTATCTGTGGGTGGAGATTGAAGTGTGGTGAAAATACGGGGTAAGAGAAATTCAGAAGGGAGTGTATTGATGCTTTTCTATTAGTGTGTGCGGACTTCATGTGTTTTGATCCTTGCAATAAATTTTCTCAAAGAGATGAATCTTCAATTGTTTGCGGAAGTCGGTTAATTCGTAGATCATTTTCAGGTTGCGTGGTAGTGTATTCCAGAATTGCGTGCTCGTATAGGAGAAGGTTGATGCATGCAGTACTTTGTATTTTATGCCTTTGCAATTAGGGAAGTGGCGATTGAGGAAAGTTCTGGATGATCTTTTAGCGTTTCTGGGTGGCAGGTCTATTAAATCAGACATGTATGCAGGGGCTTCACCGTGGATGATTAATAACACTTCATTAATGGCTACTAGCAAACAATCGAAGAGTGAGTCGACTCTTACAATGGGTTCCAGCTCTAAACAATCAAAACCGCATCTATCATTGCTGGAGAAAGTTACAAGAGACAAGCCTGACGTCGTTGCTACTTTTGCTTTCGTAACGAAGCAACTTACCTCGATTCCCGGAATGCTGTCTGAGAATTCTTCAGATGTAAAATTTATCAAGGCAGAGGTGGCTCGCATCAATGCGCATCGTGATTTGTTTGAAGGAAGAATGGATCAATTAGAACAGCGCCTTAGCTGCATGGAAGATCAGGCCCTAGTATTTCAACGTGCTACTAAAATGGTGCAGGATATGCTACTAGCCATGGACGACGCAGGGAATCGACATCGTCGGAACAATATCCGTCTGCTAGGTATTCCGGAGCATTCAGAGGGGGAAAATCCCATTAAATTTCTTGAAGAATTTATCCGAAAGCTACTGAAGATCTCTTTTCATCATTCTTTTGAAATAGAGAGAGCACACAGAATTCCATCTGGTAATTTTTCTGGCGGGAAAACACCATGCCCTATTATAACGAAATCCTTCGTTTTTCTCAAGTCTCTGAAATTCTGCAACTTGCTAAGAGGCAACAGAACATTAAGTGGAATGATAATCACTTTCAATTCTTACCAGACTTCACCAAAAATACAGTGGATCTTCGAAGGAAATTTCTAAATCTTCGTCCTCGTCTGAGAGCTTTGAATGCCCGATTTGGTCTTTTAAGCCCTGCTCACATGAAGCTGACGCATCTTGAAATCACAAAAATGTTTACTGATCCAGTTATTTTGGAAAAATATATTACTGAACACGAAGGGGCCCGTATTCAAACAACTACATGACTCATGTAAAGACGTTTTGTAATCTTTTTCATGTGATGGTATATGCGTGTATATTATATATACCATGAGTTGTAAGTAGTCATGCACTTATATTTGAAGGTTATTAGTAGCTAATATTTCTCTTTTAGGGAGAGAGATGTGTTTTCTTTTTCATCTCCATTCAGACTCTCACCTCCGGGAGACTCCTAAGGGAGATTCAGACTGTTATGGTATACTCTTTTATTGTTATTTTTACATTTTTATGCCATGTCTGTTCTGTTTTTGTTTTTCCTTGTGTTAATGTAATATTCTATACAATGCAACAGTGTTTGACGTAATTTGGATGCCTTAGTGCAAACATATATCCTCTATCTTACTATAATGAGTAATCATATGAAGTGTGTCTCTCTTAATGTAAAAGGTATACTGAATCCCATAAAAAGGAAAAAAATCTTGTCCTATTTACAATCTTTGTCTGCATCAGTTGCTTTTTTACAAGAGACATATTTATCTGCTTTAGAATCTGTAAAATTTAAATCTAAATGGTTTACTTCTTGTTTTTTCTCTCCTAGTCTTAAAAGGAAGAATGGTGTTGCTATTTTATTGGCTAGAGACTTGCAGTTTTCTCTTATTAACCATCACACAGACTTAGAAGGCAGATGGGTTATTTTGGTGTTGAATATTCAAAATGTTACTTATGCGTTTATTAATGTGTATTGTCCTAATCTTGATTGCCCACAATTTTCAAGGACTTATCTCACCAGATTTCACTTCTTACTGTTGATCACATCATTATAGGAGGAGATATGAATATTCCTATAGACTATGTTCTTGATAGAAAATCAACAGTTAAATATAAAGTTACCAACTATTTGGTTTCTCTCTAAATCACTTATTGACACTTTCAGGGGCATTTTCGAAAAAGAAGGATGCCCATCTTCCGACACAAATCGGGAGATGGGCGTCCTTCTCTCAGGGTCGGCATAATCGAATGCCGATTTTGGCCGTCCTCAACTGCGTTCTGTCGCAGAGATGACCAAAGTTCACGGGGGCATGTCGGCAGTGTACTGAAGGCAGGACGGGGGCGTGGTTAAGAGATGGGCGTCCTCAGCCGATAATGGAAAAAAGAAGGGCGTCCCTGACGAGCATTTGGTCAACTTTACTTGGTCCCTTTTTTTCACGACCAAGCCTCGAAAAGGTGCCCGAACTGACCAGATGACCACCGGAGGAAATCGGGATCACCTCTCCTTACTCCCCCAGTGGTTGCCAACCCCCTCCCACCCTAAAACAAAATATGAAAAAACATTTTTTTCAGCCTCTATGCCAGCCTCAAATGTCATACCCAGCTCCATCACAGCAGTATGCAGGTCCCTAGAGCAGTTTTTAGTGGGTGCAGTGCACTTCAGGCAGGCGGATCCAGGCCCATCCCCCCCACCTATTATACTTGTGGTGGTAAATGGGAGCCCTCCAAAACCCACCCGAAACCCACTGTACCCACATGTAGGTGTCCCCCTTCATCCCTAAGGGCTATGGTAGTGGTATACAGTTGTGGGGAGTGGGTTTTGGGGGGATTTGGGGGGGCTCAGCACCAAAGGATGCCCCTTATCACCTTTACTATTCCTCCTGGCATTAGAACCTCTTCTCATAGCTATTAAAAGTCAGCCAGAAATCCAGGGTGTTCCTGTTGGGAATAATTCAATTAAACTTTCTACTTATGCAGATGATATCCTGCTGTATATCTCTAATCCAGAAAATCTCTTCCTTTTCTATCCAATTTGTTGGATCACTTTGGTTCTCTTTCTGGATATAAAGTTAACTAGTCAAAAACTGAATTAATGCCCTTGAACATAATACATTGTAATAAATCATAACTAACAGCCTTCCCTATAAGATGGTGTCCAACTCAACTTACATACCTAGGAGTCTTTTTTGGGGTCTCTTGGGAAGACCCAATCAAAATCAATATGGATTTACTTTTGAAAAATACTCGAGACACCTGTATTATATGGTCTCCCTTGCATCTTAGTTGGTGGAGGAGAATTGAGACTATAAAAATGGTCATTGCTCCATGTATTGTGTATATAATGAGTACGCTTCCATTCCAATTTTCTACGTCCTTTTTTAAGGTTTTAGATAATATTATTTCTTCTATTCTATGGAAAAATAAGCCTGCTAGAATTTCATTATCTAAATTACGTATGCCACGCCATTTAGGAGGTTTGAAATTGCCAGATAGAAAACAACCAAGCAATATTGAAAAGAAAATAGAAACAGAGCTCAGGTAATAAAAATTACAACAGCTTGCACAAAAGTCCACAATCATGGGGGCCCAATGAGAACATTTAGCAAGAAGATACGTTATACAATACTTTCAAAATGAAAAAAAAAAGGAAAAGGGAGGGAGACCAAGATGATTGATGGACTACAGACAATGGCTTAGAGCTCCAGCTTACCTTATCCCTTTGTTTTTCCTTTACTTATTTCCTGTTTTCATGGATAAGAAATGTAAGATTTAGCAGGCAAATGCACAGCTACTGCTCTGTTGAGAGGTTGATGAATACCTTCAGGCAGCCAGATGCATCAGTGACTCCAGGAGGCTCACTGCAAGTTTTAGGAGTGGAAGGAGGCTTACCCTCCCTGCCAGAGCTGAAAGTTTAACAACCCCAAACTGCTTATAGTGTGATTTTTGTTTTGCTAAAACTTTGCAATACGTTTTTATTACCTTCACCTCTAAGGATCTTGAAATGTTAACTCCTTCCTGCCTCTCCCCATCAGGAAAGGATCTCCCTGAGATAAGAACATAAGAATATAAATGTTGCCCTACTGGGTCAGACCAGTGGTCCATCTAGCCCAGTATCCTGTTTCCAACAGTGGCTAGACTAGGTCATAAGTAACTGGTAGAGTGCCAAAAAATAGTAAGGTTCCATGCTACTTAACCCTATGGATAAACAGTAGCTTTCCCTAGGTCTATCTTAATAACCATTTATGGACTTTTCCTCCAGGAATTTGTCTAATCCTTTATGCTGAGTGAAAAAAAATATTTTCTCCTATTTGTTTTAAATGTGCTACTATGTAACTTGATAGAATGACCCCTAGTCTTTGTACTTTTTTAAAGAATAAACAATCAATTTGCATTTACCTATTCCATTCAATTGGGGATTTTATAGAAATCTATCATATCTTCCCTCAGCTGTCTCTGAAGAGCCCTAACCTCCTAAGCTGTTCCTCATATGTGAGTTGTTCCATCTCCTTAATCATTTTGGTCACCCTTCTTTATACTTTTTCCAGGTAGACTACATCTTTTTTAACATGCAGTGACAAAAACTGCACACAGTACTCAAGGCGCACATAGTACTCAAGGCGAAGTCTCTCACTGTGGAGCAATACAGATACATTATCATATTCTTTGTTTTATTCCCTTTCCCTAATAATTCCTACCATTCTGTTTGCTTTTTTGGCCACCACCGCACACTGAGCAGATTTCAACGCATTGTCCATGGTGACCCCTAAATTACTTTCCTTGGTGGTGACTCCTAATATGGAAGCTAGCATCATGTAGCTATAGTTTGGATTCTTCTTCCCAACATGAATCACTTTTATCCATGTTAAATTTTTATCTGCTATTTGGATGCCCAGTCTTCTAGCCTCCCAAGGTCTTCTCGCATTTTCACACAGTCCACATGTGTTTAACAACTTTGAATAACATAACACCTGCAAATTTGATTATCTCATTCATCATTCCCATTTCCAGGTGATTTATAAATATGTTTAAAAAACACTGGTCCTAATACAGATCTTTGCAGTATTCCATTATTCTCCTTCATCCATTGAGAGAATTAGCTATTTAACCCTTCTTTTTTTTTCTATATTTTAAACGGTTCCCAGTCTACAACAGCACATTGCCTCCCATGTCATGACTTTTTAATTTTCTCAGGAGTTGCTCATGAGAGATTTTGTTAAAAGCAAAAATCTAGATACATTACATCATCTGACTTACCTTTATCCACATATTTATTCATGCCTTTTAAAAAAATGTAACAAAATAGTGGGGCAACACTCCCCTTGACTGAATCTATGTTGATTCTGTCTCATTAAACCATATTTATCTATTGGCTTAGTAATATTTTCTTTATAATAATTTCTACCATTTGTCCCGGTACCAACATCAAGCTTACTAGTCTATATTTTCCTGGATCATCCATGAAATCCTTTAAAAAAAAAAAACTGATGCTATTTTGGCCTCCTTTCAGTCTTTAAACACTGTGGACAATTTTAATGACAGGTTACAGATTACTAATAGTATTTTTTTAGTTCTTTCAGTGCCCTGGGATGTATACCATCCAGTATAGGTGATTTTCTGCGCTTTAATTAGTTGATTTGATCTTCCAGATTTTGTTTTAATTTCCTCCATATCGTCACTCTTAAAATAATATTCCTGGCACAGATACCTCCCTTATATCCTCCCATTGGTTATTCTCCTTTCACCAGGTCTCTGAGATGCTTGTTATATCTACCTCTTCATTTAATGCTATATACTCTTTTCCATCTTTTTTTTTTTTTTTTAATGTTTCTAGCCCTCTGGACAGTGGAGCAGGAGCTACACCAGTTATTTAATGCATACTTAATGTGAATATCTTGAAAATCCAACAAACTGGGGGGTCATCAAAATTAGTTTGTAAAGCTTTGGGGGGGGGGGGGGGACCTGACCATCGGACTCCAAGTCATAAGGCACTCTCGTTTCAACATTTGCTGGCAGCTTCTAGGGAAAAAGAAGTGCACACATATTGGGCCATGTGGTAACAGACACATAAAGTGTGGAATTATCAGTAGGCAATCACCAGTTCTGACTTCAATCTGGCTATTTGTGCTAATTTGATCCTTTTGGTGTCTGGCAATGCGAAAATCCTTGAAACAGGATTGGCTTTATGTATGACTTTCACTTCACAGTTACAGTAATCCTGTTTGTAGAACACTTCCTGATAGTTAGCTCTGACACCGCCGCCCCTCCAGCCCAAACGACCTGAAATGGTTGAGAAGTAGGGAGCTGGAGAAACCCCCAAAACAAATACCACGACTGGCTCCAGATGTGGCACATGACCTGTATCCAGAGAGCACGCAGCCCTGTGTGGCGTGGGTTTATTATAGTAACTCCGCCCGCCCTCAGCTGATTGGACGGGAACTTCGAACGCTTCCAGTTACAGTGCTGGTGTAAAAAGTAGTCAGGGGAAACGCGGAGACGGATGCGGCAAGATGCCGGGAGTTGGCGCGCGGTAAGTTGCCTTGTTGCATCTGAGCAGAAATTCTGTGAGCGTCTTGTGCAGTCTTGTAAACCGCAGCGAGGTGGGATGGCGGCAGGTATGCTTGTCGGGGGAGGGGGATTGATGCTTGCTTGCTTAATGAGCCTGATCGCTCCGGTGGAGACTTTTGTAACTGCGCTATGAAGGTGCTGGAGTCTGGTTCCGAAGTGTATGTAATTTGAGAATATGTATCACTGTACTGGGTGCATTTCACTCTGTCAACAAGACAAAAAGTTTTCAACAAACTAACATGATCTGTACCCTTCAGTGAAACATCCAACTTTTTGCTTTTTTTTTTTTTGGTCTGGACGTATCAGTCTCTCGATGTATAACAAAACTACTAATTATTTTTACTTTAATCTTACTGCAGGTATTTTAGAGGTAGGGAAGTTTAAAGCTATGTTCTGGAGTAAGTGATGAGATAGGGCCAAAAAAAAGTTGGAAGGTTAAAAGCTGTCATATCCACTTAAGGAGTTTACACTCACTTATTTCATAACATTTGATTTTTTTTTTAAGAGATTAGAGTCAAAAATAGCCCTTTGGATATGGGCAACAGGCCATTTTCATATTCCTCTGCCCTTCGGTTCTTTCTAGCAGTTTATGTGGAATCCTCAGCTCAGGTGACACACTGGCTCTGCTTTGACAGGACTTGTTCCTTTGTATGCATTGATTTTAGTTCCGTTTCTCTGGTAAAAGCTGGTCCAAATTAACCTGTTCTCAAGCCTAGATATATAAGTATCTGCTTCCAGCACCAAATTTCACAAACACAGCTGTGGCCACCATTCTGTTCTCCTATTGAATGGTGTCCACAGCCTCAAGAAGAAGATTCAGCAGACCTGTTCAATTTACAGGTTCTGCAGTGATGGCGGCAGCCCTGCCTCCCCATGTGTTTCCATGGTAACAGGAGGAGTGGGGATAGAAGTGATTTACAAGTCCCATGCTGAGTCTTCTTCCAGGAGTTGGAGAGGACACCATGCAATAGGACAGTAGTGTAGTTGCTCCAGGATGAAGTGGGATCTAGAGTGGGGAATCTACACCAATCCCCTTGATCATTTCTGGAGGGATGACAGACCGCGCAATTGACCTACCAGTCCTGCTCCACTGTTCTGCCCCCTACCTGTCCTGCCGCTCTGGAATCAGCTGATCACTGACAGGGGTCTCCTTTGTGTTACTGCCCTCTGCCTTCATAATCTGCTCAGCCAGCCCACAACCTTCATCCCTGCTCAGGGACATCTGTGTATTGCATCTGTGACATTCCCAGATTCCCTCAGTACCTGACCGCTGCAGACTAACCCTGTGTAGGAATGAGGTGGACATGATTCCATCATGTTTATCTGGACCATTTAGAGGCAATCTTAGTAATCCCTTACATGTTGCTTCATTAAAAAAAATAATGTATTTGACCCAGTCAGGGTCTCCTGGGTCTCTCCAGCTGAGTTGGAACCAGGCTGGGATTTGGCGCCATAGTAGATGATGGCACCTAGACTGAAATGGTCCATTTAGTCTGTCCAGTAAGGTAGTAAAGGTTTAACTGTAGCTCAGTGCCAGTCATTCTGCTCAACATTTTGTTTAGGGTTGATTCACACTGCAGAGATTTAGATTTCTTGTTTCCTCCCTCCTAACATACTCAGTTGGGTCGTTGTGGTGACCATTCTGGACCATGGGCTGAACAGCCTTCTTCCCTTTGGAATCTTACGGCTATATCTAACACCACTCCCATTCAGTGACCACAACTCCAGCCTGCTTCCTAAGAGCTGTAAATGCTACCCTCACAGTATCACCAACCTCAGCCAAGTTGGGGAGCTGAGGACCAGACCCAGGAATCTAACTGGGGACCCTCTGCGTAGTGGTCTGCAGCACTTATCTGAGCTTCAGGAACAGTGTCCTACTTCTTTTATTTGTGATACAATAAGGAGGCCATTTTAAAAGTATCAACATGTGAAAATAGCAGCATTTGCATAGGTATGTGATGTGACAGTGTCGGAAAGCAGCTTTTTTCTTATATAGATGCTGTGGGACCGGATTTCAGAGGGGGGGGGAGGGTTGAACATGCCCAAAAAAAGTGTATTTAAATCCCAATGGGATCATATGCATATATGGTACAATCTCTGTGCTGGGTTTTACACCCTCACTAAGGCATGCACATGTGCCGGATACAGGAGTGTTTGGACTTGGGGTGTCCTCCAGTGAGTCAGGGGTTAATTGTGCTTCCTTCTGTAATGTCACACACCACTTTAAAAAGCATTAGGCAGAGTTATTTCAGCCGCCCTTAAACTGAATCTTTTTGTATGTTTAGGCTCGGAAAATGTGGCACCTGCACCAGTAAGGGCTGGCAGATGCATGATATGTTGCACAATCAGCATGCTTGTGAACTTCACAGCACTTACACCCGTAAAGCAGGGTTCTGTTTCTGCACAGGCAGTTTTCTAAAATGGATGTTCTGTACATGCTGTGTGTTCCTGCACGTCCTTCTATGCATTTTACAAATACTGGGGGAGATGTGAACACACAGAGATAAAGTTTCAAAGCCAGCATATACTCATTGTGGATATCCTGAAACCCAAATGGTGTGGATTCCCTAGGACAAGTTTAGGAAGCCCTGATCTAGATGTTTAATTGATGACATCCATTTCTTGTCCTTTTCAGTTAATTACATTAAAATATTCTTCAGTGAGTACGTTATGGTATGCGATAGCCTTAATTTTACAAGCCCTTTTTCCTGTTTGATACGTGCATAAACTGGCACTTAAACATGTACTTAGCATAAACATCTAAGTTCTCATTTTACAAAGCCAGTATATGCAAGTATCAAACCCAAGTGTATGCAAATGATAAGGGGGTGTGGTCTGGACTTGTGTTGGGTGGGACAAAGGCATGATAACTTCATAGACTTTAATTCCCCATTTCAGAAGGGGACGAAATGTCTATGTCCTAAAAGATCAATGTCAGAGTTATGCCTGCTACCAAGAAAGTTTAGGATTTTAAGTTTAGTCCACTTAAGAGTGGACTAACACGGCTACCACACTCCTCTACTTAAGATGCTAGGCTTGAATTCACCTAATTTACTGACTCCTCCTTTAACATGTACTTATTTGTACCTTGGGCAATGGAGGGTTAAGTGACTTGCCCAGAGTCACAAGGAGCTGCAGTGAGAATCAAACCCAGTTCCCCAGGGTCAAAGTCCACTGCACTAACCACTAGGCTACTCCTCCACTAGCAACATTCCATGCAGAATCTCAAATAGGGAAAGGGAAATGGGACTTGACATACAACCTTGCTGTGGTTTTTGCAACTACATTCAATGTGGCTTACATAGTACATACAGGTACTTACTTGTACCTGGGGCAATGGAGGGTTAAGTGACTTGCCCAGAGTTACAAGGAGCTGCAGTGGTAATTGAACCCAGTTCCCCAGGATCAAAGACCGCTCCACATAGGCGGTCGGTGGTCCAACTGTTTGGGGAGGCTAAAGGGGGCGGGGTTAGGGGTGGGCCAGGGGCGGAACTTACCTCCATAATTGTCTGACAACACAGAAAAAAATAAGTAAAAATAAAATAGTCACAATTAATACTTTTATTAAATTTAGATATTAGATATGTATCATATGTCAAAGAATAAAGTGGTTGCTCAAAGCTTATACTAACCACAATCGCTCCACTGCAAAACACTATGCACAACTTTGTGCAAAAACACACTCAGAACCTTACTGTACCATAAATATTACACTGGGCAGACCCCAATACACCAATATACCACCCATACGGAAAATGCAGACCGTCAACAATATGAAACAAGGGATTATCTACTATAATAAAACTCACCCTCAACGTTCTGAAGACAACGTTCTGAAGTCACTCACTGAAGGGTTCATAGATTCATGGTGGTGAAGCCACAACACTGACCATGTCTCTCTGCCCCGCCCTCGCATGACGGACCAATCAGAAAAAACACCCTCAACATTCTGAAACACAAAGGACCATCACAACACCGTTCCCAGGCAACACTAGGCAACGTAAGACGGACCAATCAGAGGAAACTACATGACAATAAGGGAGGAGTATTCCCCAGCAGAATGGCTCATTATCTGTGCAGCACGGAGAGCACAGAACCACCGCTGGAACGAGAGAAGAAAATTTCTGCTGTGAGTATGTGCAAAAATAGACCGGGGGGGGGGGGGGGAATTTTTAAATGCCTAATGCCAATACTGAAGAGTGCCAGAGGGCCTATAGCACAGACTATATTTGGGATCGCTTGACATGGAGTCAGGGGAGCTGGAAAACAACGTGCCCATCACCATCTGGGACGTGGGCGAACAGGACAAGCTGCGACCCAGCTGGAAGGATTACCCGCGACCCAGCCAGCAGCAAACAGCTACCAAGGAAGGGGGAGGAGTGCTCCTTCCCTGCCTAGGAATCGCTGGAGACTGGCTGCCAAACTAACGAAACAACCGCACACCGACGCACCACCTCCATCATTCGAAAGGCATCCACTCTTTCTTCAACAGAAATGCAAAAGAATACATGGTTTCTCAGGCGGCTGCAGGTAACTCCCCACCCCCTTCCTCTTCCCCTTTTGCCGAAGCGGCCAAGGACGTGCCTAACCATCCCCAGCCTCAGGCAAGCTGTCTCCCACCTCGGGGATTCCCCGAACACCTGGAAAAAGACGGCGCTGATTCCTGCAACGCATAAATGTTACAGCATTCCCCTGCAGCCGGCCTGAAATGGACCAAACACCGGATCACCCCCCGACGGCCCGAGACCGTGCTCTTCTCCCTTCCGCCAACTTAAAACAACCATCCCCGTCCTCAGGCAAGCCGTCACCCACCTCCAGGATGCCCAGAACCCCAGCCCAATGGAAACAGATGGCGCTGCTTCCAACAGCATATTTCTCTTCCAGCATTCCCCTACAGCAGCCCTGAAATGGCCAAAAAATACCGACAGACAAAGAACGTGCTCCTCTACCTTCCGCCCATCTAAAACAACACTGCTGCCTCAGCACAACACAAAAAAAAAAAACCTGGAAAAAAAAAAAAACACTCAGCAAAGGCTGACCCCCCTACAACCACATTTACATTTCACCAACAGAAACACCCCTACACAAACCTCCTTGACAGACAAAACCACACACACACAATACAACAGAAACGCACCCTCAAAGCCACACACCAATCCAACCCACTTTGCCAGCACAGCACAGCACATCCCCCAAGCAAAAAACAAAACAAAAAAAGACACATCAACAACCTGCACACACACCACACACTCACACACACACACACAAAATAACTCTGTGACACATACACACACACACACACACACACACAAAAAAAGCCACATGCTAGCGCCCGTTTCATTGGTTTCGGAAACGGGCCTTTGTTACTAGTAATATCATAATTCTCATGTAGAGCCACACAACACCCTTTTAGGGTGGATAGTGTTCACAATGAGCTCCTTTTATTAACGACCATATATAGATCCTTCAAGAGGTAGTGTGTCACGATTTAGGCTCTACACCCTTTCTGATGTTTTGGTGCCACCTCAGTAAGGCCAACACACAATCTCTCCACTGCAAAACTCAAGACAAATGTCAGGAAGTATTTTTTCACGGAGAGAGTAGTGGATGCTTGGAATGCCCTCCCACAGGAGGTGGTGGAAATGAAAACGGTAACAGAATTCAAACACGCGTGGGATAAACATAAAGGAAACCTATTCAGAAGGAATGGATCCTAAGGAGCTTAGCCGAGATTGGGTGGCAGAGCCAGCCGGTGGTGGGAGGCGAGGATAGTGCTGGGCAGACTTATACGGTCTGTGCCAGAGCCAGTGGTGGGAGGCGGGGCTGGTTGTTGGGAGGCGGGGATAGTGCTGGACAGACTTATACGGTCTGTGCCCTGAAGAGGACAGGTACAAATCAAAGTAGGGTATACACAAAAAGTAGCACATATGAGTTTGTCTTGTTGGGCAGACTGGATGGACCATGCAGGTCTTTTTCTGCCGTCATTTACTATGTTACTATGTTAAAACACTATACACAAACTTGTGCAAAAACACACTCATAACCTTACCAAGCCATAACAGCACTAATTCCAAGGACAGGACAAGCTACAACCTTATGCGTGGAAAGGCAGCACTATAATTACACCGGGCTCTAAAACACCAGTACACAACCTAGTGAAACAAAAAAACAAAACAAAACAAAAAGGGCTGCAAATGCTACACACTAGCAGAATACTGCATCTTGACCACACATGAAAAACACATGACACAACAGATATGAAAGCAAAATACTGGAAAGTTACCTCAAGAATTCAGACTCAGCATGCAGCAATACTAGAAAAATTGAAACTTACATGCAAAATATCACAGATATACATTTCCAAAAGCTGACATATTCCAATTAATAAATTCTGAATAAAATACTTTTTTCTACCTTTGTTGTCTGAGTATTTAGTTATTCTATTCACTTTGGTCCCAGTGTCTTCTGTTTTATGCAGTGTTTTCTTTCCATTTGATATTTTTTTCTCTCACCATGTCCACCATCTTCTTGTGTCCTTATGCGTCCTGTCTACCACCTGTAGCCCTGTCCCTATCCTTCCTCCAGGTTCAGCATCTGCCCTTAAAATGTTCCAATCCAGCCCTTAAATTCAGCAGTTTCCCATCTATGTCTTTGTCTTGCCTTGGCCTGCATTTCCCTCTCTTTTCCCTATCCCCTGCTGTGATCAGTATTGCCCCTCTGTATCACTAACCCACCCCCCTCCACCTGTCCAGTGGTGCCCCTTTGTGTTCTTATCCCTTTCCCTCCATATCTCACATCTCTTGTTTCCCTGTCACTCTCCTCTCTCTTCCCTTCTTCCCCCACCCTGGGGTCAGGTTGTCTCCCTCTTTCATCCCCCTCCCCCACAGTTCAGTATGTCTCCCTCCTAGGTCTCCAGGGTCTTCCCCCCCCCTCTCTTTACCTAGTCAGTCAATCAGTCTTTCCCTTGCCCCCCACCCTCCAAGCTGATCCAGCATCTATATATCCCTCTCAGCCTCTCCCTCTCCCTCCAGCACCTCTTCCTGTCTGTCTCTCCCTCTTCCCTCTCATTCCAGCAGAGCAGCACTTAGTTCTCCCTCCCTTTATCTTCCCCCCCCCCCCCCGTGGTTCCAGAGTCTCTCCCTCTGTTGTACTCCCCGTGGTCCGATGGTGCTTGCTAAGCTGCCTCAATCGCTGCTGGCAGGGGCACTGCAGCATTGAAAGATGTTGCCTGGGTGCCTCGATCTTCCCTGTGATGTGTTCTGCCTTCTCTGATGCAATTTCCTGTTCCGCGTGGGCAGGACACGTCGCAAGGAAGATCGAGGCACCCAGGCAGCTCCTTTCAATCGCTTCGGTGCCTCTGCCAGCAGCGATTGAGTTAGGTTAGCTAGCACCGTCGGACCGCAGGGAGCTGGAGGGAGGAAAGTTGAAAGCAGTCCAGGACAGTAGATGTCATTCTAGCCGTTGGGGAGGCGGGACCGGGCGGCTATGACAGCGGACTCGCGAAGCTGCTGCTGCTCCTTGCTGGTTCTCTCTTGGAGTCTGACGCTGCAACGCACACACCACACTAGAGGGAGTGGGAGTAAGGCCGGCGGGCGGCGGCAGAGAGAGGAGGATCCTTGCAAAGTGCATGAGTGCAAGGCTCCGCGGATGAACTGCACTCTGCTTTTCCTTGGGCAGGAACGATGATGCAGGTAAGAGTAACACTTGCTCGCCCCCCCCCCCGCCCCCCAAACTACGTCCATGTGGGGAGGCTTAGCCTCCCCAAGCCTCTTATACGGGGCGCCTATGCCGCTGCACTAACCACTAGGCTACTCCTCCATTTCAGCTACTTGCACTGTCCCTAATGGGCTCACAATCTAAGTATATCGTACCTGGGCAATGGAGGGCTAAGTGACCTACCCAGGGTCACAAGGAGCTGCAGAGGGAATTGAACCTTGTTCCCCAGGATCTTAACCCACTGCTAATGGTCTGCAACCCGCTGCACTATTAAGCCACTTCCAGCTGCAATGCCAGGGCAGCCTCTGTTTTGCAAATTTCTGCAATAGGCATGGAGTAGGAGAAAGGCTTATAAAAGCAAAGTCCACTCTTTCCAGGAGTGTCTAGAGATTCATGTAACAGGTTGGGAAACGAGATCTCAGGCCTTATTGTTTATTAATAGAACCTCCAAGCAGTGACGGCAAACAACAAACCAGTGCATGGTTTTCATGATCTCCTTGTGAGCTACTAAGAGTTGATAGACTGTGCCATCTTATAGCAAAACTTCCATAAAAACCTTGACATCTCCCCTGGCATGTTCAGGCAAGCAGCTGGCTGTCTAATACTGTGATGCTTTTACTGCAGATCCTAATGTCACCAGTGACATTTTCAACCTCTCCCATTAATGTCCTCACCAGTCAATCTTTGTAAATGCATATTTGCCATTACTGGGGTATTTGTGGGGTTGGAGATATGCTGATCTCATTCCCCAGTAAGCGGACCTTATCTGTCACTAGCAAATGTTTAGTTTGCAGCTGTCTGCTGTTATTTTAACAAGGAACTTAACTTCCAAACTCTTTCTTTTCTTATTTGTAGTCTAAAGATGGATGCGTGTATATAAATACAGATAGACATACTGTTCAGACACATATGTAATGTGCCATTAATATTCTATTATTTTCAGAGAAATTTGTATTGGGGTTTACGACAGAGTACAAACAAATTGTGTAATGAAATATCTTAGAATAAAATAAACATCATGTCCTAACATTTAAAAAAGAAAAAAATCACCGTTAGCCCACCAGTCTACTCTTATCTTCTTTGAATAAACATTACTCAGGTGTATATCAGGAAAAAACATAAGATCACATCTGTATTATTGCATTCTTCCTCAAATCCCTGCCTCAAACACCAAGGATCCAGTGTCTTATTCATTCAAAACACTCTCTAATTAGAGAGCCACATTTTTAGCACCTTTGGAAATGAAAGATAGTTTAAGCTGAGCCTGTGTTCTTTCTTGAGCGGTTGTAAGTCTGATCTCTCACAGTGCAGGGACCTTCAGCTGTAAATCTTGATCAGAATGAAGGGGATGAGAAAAATGTACTGTTCATATGCTGAGCAATACCCTCAAAATTCTGAAGGTTTAACTGTGGAGTTTCAAACAAATGTTTTTGAAAATGGCCAATCTAGATGTTTTTGTGCTCTGTGCGTCTTTTTGGTCCATTAAAAAAAAAAAAAGTCTTAAGTGAAAAACACACAAAATCAAGCCATTGGGATGTAGGTGGAGCCAACATTTTTAGTAGATTGGTTCCCAAGACATCCCAGGAAAGCAATGGGGCACCCTAGGGGGCACTGCTGTAGACTTCATATATATGTTCCTGGGTACAAATCTCACCACTACTCCCTTATCTTGTCTGCTGAGCCCTCCTCAACCCACCCAAAACCCACTACCCTCAACTGTACACCACTATAATAACCCTTACTGGTGAAGGGGCACCTGTATGTGGGTACAGTGGGTTTCTGGTGAGTTTAGAGGGGTCACAGTTTCCACCACAAGTGTAACAAGTAGGGGGAGGTGTGGGCCTGGGTCCACCTGTCCGCAGTGCACTGCACCCACCACTAGACTACTCCAGGGACCTGCATGCTGCTTTAATGGACCTGAGTATTACATCTGAGGCTGGTATAGAGGCTGGAAAATAATTTTAAATCACATTTTTGGGGGCGGAGTGGGAGGGAGTCAGTGACCACTGGGGAAATAAGGGGAGGTAATCCCTGATTCCCTCCAATGGTCATTTGGTCATTTAGGGCACCTGTTTGTGCCTTATTCATTCTAAAAACAGGTCTAGCTCAAAACGTCTTAGTTTTAGTCCTGGACGGGTTCTGTTTTATTCCATTATGGCTGAAAAACATCCAAATGTTAGGAACACCCATATCCTGCCCTTAACATGTCCCTGACACGCCCCCATGTCATTTGAATGCACTTCTGACGGACTTCATAGAAAAACATCTAAAAATTGGTTTTGAAAATACTAATTTGGACGTTTTTGTGAGAAAAATGTCCAAATGGTGCTTTATGCCACTTTTTAGACATTTTTATCTTTCAAAAATAAGCCCGTTGGTTTTACAGAACCACGTAAACAGGAACCACAAGTATTAATCATAACAAGGTCATAAGTAGGTAAAAGTCTTTATTACAGTACCCAAAGTGGCCACGTTTCACCCTCAGGCTCCATCAGAGGTAATGTACCACAGACTAGAAACAAACATAAACACAATTAAAACTCATAATAAATAACAAATTAATGTAAATCCATAAAACATAAATGTAATCAATTTTAATAGAATTAATTAGGAATTAATATATAAAAGGTAATATTTCATATAACACATAACATTAATAAATATGTAACATAAATTAATAAACCATCAACCCTAAGTGGATTAACCAAATGATACCAAACACATAATATGAAAAGAAAGGGAAACGCCTCAGAGGTCCGTGGTAATACAGCACCCTAGTGGACCAGTCTGTAGGACACTCCTTTTATGCTCGATGAAAGTTCTATTGGGGCTGTTCACATTAGACCTCAATCTCTCATTGGCAAAATCCCTTTCATCAACATTTTGCAATTATATTCAATTTATTCAACCTGAAAGTATTATTATTTGTTAATATTTCTTCTACATATAAAATCTCGTAAGATATGCAGTGCACTTATCTGTACCAACAAGGACCGTTTCACCCTCTGTCTTCATCAGGGATATAGTGCTGCAAACCAAGAACAGACAATGAAGCATCACAAAACAATAGTTGTATCAATCTACTGTTTGGTGTCTAGCATAGCTTCCTCTACACAAACCTTTAACTGAAGTCCGCCATTTTCCTTCCGGATTCACCATACCGCGTCGCCAATGACTCTGAATATATATGCTCATTTACCAATCAGTACCCACTCAACGTCCTGCTCGTAGCCAATCAAATCACCACTATAGCACAAATTACCCCTCACAATTAAGATCATTACTTATTACATCAAAAAAAGAAAAAGAATGAAAGAAAACATAAAAGAAATTAAAGAAAACATTAAAAATTGAAAAAAAAAAAAGAAAAATGAAAGAAAAACACACCATTCCACTGCTACATTCAAGTCCCCATCACTACCTCATATCGAAAGCGGTGTTTGTTCTACCACTCAACACTGAAATCGTCAAAATTGTGTTTTAAGTTGTGCAGAAAGCATCACTAGTGGGGCTATCATTCTCAGATTGCGTATACTGGAACGATGCTTGCTTAATCTGATGCTTAACTTCCTAGTGGTTTTGCCAATGTAAAGTTTCCCACACGGGCAATGTAAGGCATACACCACAAAATCATCGGCAATCTGTTCTATTTCGAAGTTGAAATCTCTCACCATTCAAAGGATTTACAAATTTGTGACATTTTTTCTTCACTCAACCTGTAATTAAACTCTGGAATTCATTGCCAGAGAATGTGGTAAAGGCGGTTAGCTTAGCGGGGTTTTTAAAATTTTTGGACAGCTTCCTAAATGAAAAGTCCATAGACCATTATTAAAATGACTCGGGGAAAATCCACTGCTTATTTCTGGGATAAGCAGCATAAAATGTATTGAATTTTCTGGGGGGGAATCTTGCCAGGTATTTGTGACCTGGATTGGCCACTGTTGGAAACTGGACCTTTGGTCTGCCCCAGTATGCCAATACTTATGTACTTATCCCACAGGCTTTACATGCACCACACTTACGATGTTCCACTTCCAACTCCGGGCTCATCACTTTTTCCACAAATGGATACACGGGACTTAAGATCTCTTTCAAGTTTTTCCGTGTCGAGGTGGGGGGCAGAGAGTACATAAGTAATGCCACACTGGGAAAAGACCAAGGGTCCATCGAGCCCAGCATCTTGTCCACGACAGCGGCCAATCCAGGCCAAGGGCACCTGGCAAGCTTCCCAAACGTACAAACATTCTATACATGTTATTCCTGGAATTGTGGATTTTTCCGAAGTCCATTTAGTAGTGGTTTATGGACTTGTCCTTTAGGAAACCGTCTAACCCCTTTTTAAACTCTGCCAAGCTAACCGCCTTCATCACGTTCTCCAGCAACAAATTCCAGAGTTTAATTATGCGTTGGGTGAAGAAAATTTTCCTCCGATTTGTTTTAAATTTACTACACTGTAGTTTCATCGCATGCCCCCTAGTCCTAGTATTTTTGGAAAGCATGAACAGATGCTTCACATCCACCTGTTCCACTCCACTCATTATTTTATATACCTCTATCATGTCTCCCCTCAGCCGTCTCTTCTCCAAGCTGAAAAGCCCTAGCCTCCTTAGTCTTTCTTCATAGGGAAGTCGTCCCATCCCCGCTATCATTTTAGTTGCCCTTCGCTGCACCTTTTCCAATTATACTATATCTTTCTTGAGATGCGGCGACCAGAATTGAACACAATACTCAAGGTGGGTGTGATAGTGTGAATCAGCACAGCTACAGTGGTGGAAATAAGTATTTGATCCCTTGCTGATTTTGTAAGTTTGCCCACTGACAAAGACATGAGCAGCCCATAATTGAAGGGTAGGTTATTGGTAACAGTGAGAGATAGCACATCACAAATTAAATCCGGAAAATCACATTGTGGAAAGTATATGAATTTATTTGCATTCTGCAGAGGGAAATAAGTATTTAATCCCTCTGGCAAACAAGACCTAATACTTGGTGGCAAAACCCTTGTTGGCAAGCACAGCGGTCAGACGTCTTCTGTAGTTGATGATGAGGTTTGCACACATGTCAGGAGGAATTTTGGTCCACTCCTCTTTGCAGATCATCTCTAAATCATTAAGAGTTCTGGGCTGTCGCTTGGCAACTCGCAGCTTCAGCTCCCTCCATAAGTTTTCAATGGGATTAAGGTCTGGTGACTGGCTAGGCCACTCCATGACCCTAATGTGCTTCTTCCTGAGCCACTCCTTTGTTGCCTTGGCTGTATGTTTTGGGTCATTGTCGTGCTGGAAGACCCAGCCACGACCCATTTTTAAGGCCCTGGCGGAGGGAAGGAGGTTGTCACTCAGAATTGTACGGTACATGGCCCCATCCATTCTCCCATTGATGCGGTGAAGTAGTCCTGTGCCCTTAGCAGAGAAACACCCCCAAAACATAACATTTCCACCTCCATGCTTGACAGTGGGGACGGTGTTCTTTGGGTCATAGGCAGCATTTCTCTTCCTCCAAACACGGCGAGTTGAGTTCATGCCAAAGAGCTCAATTTTTGTCTCATCTGACCACAGCACCTTCTCCCAATCACTCTCGGCATCATCCAGGTGTTCACTGGCAAACTTCAGACGGGCCGTCACATGTGCCTTCCGGAGCAGGGGGACCTTGCGGGCACTGCAGGATTGCAATCCGTTATGTCGTAATGTGTTACCAATGGTTTTCGTGGTGACAGTGGTCCCAGCTGCCTTGAGATCATTGACAAGTTCCCCCCTTGTAGTTGTAGGCTGATTTCTAACCTTCCTCATGATCAAGGATACCCCACGAGGTGAGATTTTGCGTGGAGCCCCAGATCTTTGTCGATTGACAGTCATTTTGTACTTCTTCCATTTTCTTACTATGGCACCAACAGTTGTCTCCTTCTCGCCCAGCGTCTTACTGATGGTTTTGTAGCCCATTCCAGCCTTGTGCAGGTGTATGATCTTGTCCCTGACATCCTTAGACAGCTCCTTGCTCTTGGCCATTTTGTAGAGGTTAGAGTCTGACTGATTCACTGAGTCTGTGGACAGGTGTCTTTCATACAGGTGACCATTGCCGACAGCTGTCTGTCATGCAGGTAACGAGTTGATTTGGAGCATCTACCTGGTCTGTAGGGGCCAGATCTCTTACTGGTTGGTGGGGGATCAAATACTTATTTCCCTCTGCAGAATGCAAATAAATTCATATACTTTCCACAATGTGATTTTCCGGATTTAATTTGTGATGTGCTATCTCTCACTGTTACCAATAACCTACCCTTCAATTATGGGCTGCTCATGTCTTTGTCAGTGGGCAAACTTACAAAATCAGCAAGGGATCAAATACTTATTTCCACCACTGTATATTGTCATGTGCTAACTGATTAGCACAGGATTACATCGTGAACCCTTACCGCCTACAAAATTAGGTGGCATTAAGGGCTCACATGCTAATTTTTGGTAATGGCCTCTTGCCAATGGCAGCATTAGCGCATGACCATTAGTTTGGAAAATTGAAAATTGGCCATTTTCTGGCTACAGTAAAAACGGCCTTAGCGCATGGGAAAAACTCGCTTAGGGGGTGCAACAAGCAGTGGCGTAGGAAGGGGGGGCGGGAGGGGCGCGGTCCGCCCCGGGTGCACGTGCTCGGGGGGTGCCGACCCCGCTGGTTCCCTGCTCTCTCTGCCCCGGAACAGGTTACTTCCTGTTCTGGGGCAGAGAGAGCAGGGAACCAGCGAGGCCGACGCAGCTCCGAGTGACGTGCACTCGGGGCGGATCGGCCCTCCTGCAGGTAAGAATGCGGTCCTGGGGGGGGGGAATGCGGTCCGGGGGGGCACTGCAGAGGGGGGGTCGCGCCGTGCTGCACCTGGGGGGGGGTGCGCAGCGGCGACCCACCCTGGGTGCCATTAGCCCTCGCTACGGCACTGGCAACAAGGCCAGTTTCTGCTGCAGCTTATTACAAGGACCCCTAAATGTATATTCAGCATTGCTGCCTGTCTCTATAGCAGTGCTGATTATACTAATTCTTTTGTTAAATATCGTGGTCCACAGTTTTAAAAATGCAGTCACTGCCAGCTTTAAGAATTGTCCTAATTTTAAAGAGATTCTTTAATTTCAAGGGTACAGTGGTGTGGTAGCTGTGTTAGTCCACTTTTAAAGGTAATAAATAGAAATAAAACAAAGCAAAGAAAATAAAATAAAATAAGATGATACCTTTATTGGACTAAGCTTTCTTCTTCAGAAATGGCTCATTTCTGAAATTTCTGAATTTCTGATCTGAGAAGGGTTACCTTCGAAAGTTCATCAAAAATGTATTATTAGTCCATTAAAAAAGGTATCATCTTAATTTCAAGGAAAGCCAGTTCAGGAAAACTACGGGAGAGGTCACTGATGACCTTAACTGCGCTGTTCCAAATTATAGTCCAACCCAAACCTTCAGCACTACAGTAGTAGAGATGCGAGAATATTTCAGCTTGCATGCTGATGTGCAGATCAGTTCCAAAGAGACAAGTGAATTTGTTGAACCCATTTCAAATCAAACAAAGCCTTTTTAAACAGTCAAACAAACCTGATCTTCCATCATGAGGGTTAAAGTGTTCTTGTGACTTCACATATATGTGGCATAGAAAAGCCATATCTAACCCAACAGTAATTAACCAGCTGGTTGTGAGAGCTGAAACCCTTTAATCATTCAGCAGGTGGAACTCGAGCTGTGGACAGACCGTACTGGGCAATCTCCTTTGCTTTATGGGGATCAGGTTAATCTTTGGTGTTAGGTTATGGAGGCCAAGTAGATTGGTAAGGGGTTTGAGTTCATTTGGTTTCCCTTGTCAAGTTTGTGACATTGTGTTGGAAACTTGTAAGTTATTTGCAAAATTATATTTTATATATTTATTTGGATTTTGTTCACACCTTTTTCCAGTAGTAGCTCAAGGTGAGTTACATTCAGGTACACTGGTACCAGAAGAAACTGGACAGCTGTTCCAGAAGCAGATCTGGCAGTGAGTCTCCAGAGAAGGGGTTAAACTCGGAAAAACTGACGTAGAAACATAGAACATGAAGGCAGATAAAGACCATGTGACCCGTCCAGTCTGCCCATCCATGCCTTCTAATATTCATTCCTCTCCCCAACCAATGTACTTGTCCCAAGCTTACTTGAATCCAGATACAGTCCTCATCTCCACAAGTTCACTACCCTTTCTTGGAGTGGTCCATGTCTGAAAAATAATGAAGATCACCAAGTTAAAGGGTTAATAATAAAATCAGGGTCTGAAAAATTCTCACCAGGAATAAAATGCACATTCCATACAGTCTTTACACCCCCCCCCCCCCCCACAATAATTAGTTTTAGTGAGGGTGGGGTAGGAATACATTGTGAGTGTGTTCCCTACAGAGTGATCACCCATCCCCATCTCGCTCAAATGTAGTTCTTGTGCTCCTTCTCCAGTCCACCGTCTCCTGTCCGTAGTTCTGTGCAGCCCTTCTTGCTATCCCCCCATTCCCAAGTTGGGGTCCTGAGATATTCCAGCTAGTCCTTTTTCTTTGAGAAGGGAAGACCCTGGGGCTATACCTGCTGTTTCCATCTGGCAGTGGGGGTTGTGGCAGATACTGTGAGGTAGCTCTCTGGCGTTCTTGCTTCTCTTTTTAAATGGGGGTGCCTCCTGTAGCCCAGCTGCACTGCTTCACTATGTGTTGCTCATATCCCTGCTTTGCTGTGTCCCCATGACCTTGCTGCTGCTTCCTGTCGGTGACAGTGGAGGGTGCTTCCTGTTGGCAATGCCTGGGATGATTTCTGCTGCTGGGGCTGGGTGCCGCCATCTTTCTTTTTCTTTTCAGAAGCTTTGGGACTGTCTGCCAGTACCACTTCCTGCTTTTAGATTTTTAGTAGGAATGAAAATCCACTCGTCTGAAGCGAGTGGCAAGTGCATTCTTCAAACCATGGTAATATCTCTGTGGTGTTCATCATAAAATTGTCAACCAAGCTGTTAAGGCAGTGCCTAAATCTCTGTGCTGGGTCCTACTAACTGAGTGGAATAGATTATCAGAGAAAACGTAATCATCCCCAGAAATGCATAGATTCAATCCCTGGCATTTCCTGCCTTTTCATGTCTAATGGGCACATTACTTAAGTTCTCAAGTCTACCAGCCGTCATATTCCTTGGATTTAAAAACTGGTATTCTGTTGCAGTGTTCGCTCCAGAAAGTTTTACCTGCTGAAGGAGTAGCTGGTGGGGGGGGGGGGGGGGGGGGGGCAGGAGAGTACTGTGCAGAATTATAAAATTTTCTGTTAAGTTAGCCAGGTGGTCAGTAAAATTAGCTGGGTGACATGCCATTCAATAGGTCCTGGGGAGAACACAATATTTGTGGCATGGGGCAAATATATATCTCACCTGAAAAACTTATTGTAAGTTTTGAAAAGAACAACTCCAGAACAGTATAAATCTGCACTTCTCTATTCTTATACTGTTCTGGCTTCATGGTGTGAAATATTAGAGGCCCTGAACAAAGGAGTCGCTTAACAGCTAGTTCGGGTTTTGCACTTGGGACTCGCCCAGCTCAGCTGTTGAGGTTGGCATGTGGCATTGAGGAAAGGCTGAGGCGTCACGTTTTAGCAGACAAATGCAGGGGCACAAACCCGACTTAGATTACACTGGTGAAATAATTTGATGACAGGGCTCTCTTTCTAACAAACCTGTTTGTTTTTTGTCCCTCAGCTGCTCATAGGAACTTTCATTTGGAAAATACCAAATCTAAACCGTCACAATGTGCAAAGCAGGTTTTAAAAGCAAAGGGATAGCCTGTCTGTGGAACAAATGTTTATTCAAGATGTTTAAAATAATTTAATTTCTGTGGCTCTGTACTAGAAGAAACATCTGCAGTACCCATCCCAAAAGCCATTATTGACTGCAGTAGCTGCATGGCTAAACCAAATTGAGATATTACATTTTTCCCATAAATCCACCGGTTTTCTCTTACAACGATTTCTTCTTGGATACTTGATCATTAGCTTCGTGCATTGATTTACAATTGCAGGCTCACAATTTCCCTCTAATCTACATCTTACTGTAGCCCATTCCAAATATTTATGCAGTGGAATTATTTTTTCTTTAAGTGCTACCAGCCTTCATTTAGGTGTCCAAGAGAAGTTTGGGGGAATTCACTCCTTTATGGCATTGGATTCTATTATTGATCAGATTTTAATATGGCAGCTTACTCTTGCTTCTTCAGGTTTCCAGTTCATTTGGAAATGGGGCTGGGATCTGGCACCATGAGCCTTTATTCGCCACCAGCGAGGGATTTTCTTCCCTTGTTTAAATACTCTCAAATTTTCCGAGTTTATTCAACATTTGACATCCATTGGATGGCCTCTTGAGTGATTTACAATAGAGAGAAAGAAAAAGTAGGGGAAATTGTAATCTTAAAATAGGACTGCAAAGAAGGAAAAAAAAGTATAGCTGCGCACCAAGAGCCCAGTAGTCCATGCACCCCAGGCAAACCTGTGGCAGGCAGAAGCTCTAGTTAAGGCGGGGAAGCTTAGTGGCAAATAGTAGACTAATTGACCAAAAGCATCCCAACTGCTGTCCTGTCATTGCAGCAGCAGCCCTTGTCCAGAGGCTGTGCTTCCTGTCGGTGACAGCGGAGGGTGCTTCCTGTCGGCAATGCCTGGGATGATCTCTGGGGCTGGGTGCCACCATCTTTCTTTTGCTTTTTAGAAGCTTTGGGACTGTCTGCCAGTTCCACTTCCTGCTTCTGGAATTTTGGTAGGAATGAAAATCTACTTGTCTGAAGCGAGTGGAGAGTGCGTTCTTCAAATCGTGGTAATATCTCTGTGGTGTTCATCATAAAATTGCCAACCAAGCTCTTAAGGCAGTGCCTAAATCGCTGTGCTGTGGTACCAGAACACCTTCCAGAACTCTGCAGTTCCCAGCCACTTGATTGTTAAGTTACTATCACTTCCTCCCGAGGGACTGCAATTTGATTTTTGTAATCACTAGGTAGATTTGTCATCTGAATGTCTAGTGTTCATGTTCTTTTCTGAAGGGGAAGAAAAGCTGCCCCCTTTTCCCCTGCATTTGTTAACTTCTTCTTCCTCTGGAGTCAACCCATTGTATAATTTCTTTAAGCTACATGTAACAAAGACACCATTGTCCTAGAATGTTGTGTGAGAAACTGGAGCATTGGACTGGGTCCAGGGTCTGTAACTGGATCAGCTCTCCAAAATAAACACTTTTTTTTTCAAAAGGAACCCGTTCCAGATGACAGCAGAGGCAGTGAGTGGCTCTTAAGTAATGCATTTTAATGAATCCATCATCCTTCTGAGATTTATAAACATATCTCTTGCTGTTTGGCATGTTAGAGAAAAAAAAAACCTCCCTGAATTAGATACAGTGCTGATTCAGGCATTCAGTATAGTGTTTATCATCTACTCAAGTATAAATGGTGTTTAACTAGAGCTTTAAAAAAAAAACCTTTTTCATTAATTCATTTATTTAAAAGTGCTTATACCCCACCAGTCAGCTCTACAAGGAACACAAGAAATAATATATGAAACAAAACATAATAATATAAAAGACAATAGATAACATTCTCCCTTTAAAAGTTAAATAGGTTTTTATTCTGTTCTGAGGGCAGAGGGGCTGTTCCTGTTCAGGGGGAGAGGAAGAGGGAGGGAATGGAGCCCAATTTCAGGCCAGTTTTGGTGCAGGCCTGGCTTCAGCAGAGAATCTATTTGGCTGGCGGGGCTGCTTGGGCACTCCTGCCAGCCATGGATCCAGTGCCACAATTTTGAAGGGGGGCTGAGCCCAAAGTGAGGGGGGATCCAGGCTCTACCAAGGGGCTTCCCCCCCTCTCCCACCGTGGCTATGCCACTGTTCTAAACTGAATGGAAAACCACAAATATATCAAGAAATGCAATACTAAACAATACAATATGGATGAGGGGAGATATGATTGATGTCCACAAAATCCTGAGTGGTGTAGAACGAGTAGAAGTAAATCGATTTTTTTTTTTTGTTACTTGTTCCAAAAGTACAAAGACTAGGGGACACTCAAAGAAGTAACATGGAAATACTTTTAGAACAAATAGGAGGAAATATTTTTTTCACTCAACAAAGTGTTAAGCTCTGGAACTCTTTGCCGGAGGATGTGGTAACAGCAGTTAGCATATCTGGGTTTAAAAAAGGTTTGGACAGATTCCTGGAGGAAAAGTCCACAGTCTGCTATTGAGACAGACATGGGGAAGCAACTGCTTGCACCAGGATTGGTAGCATGGAATGCTGCTATGAATTGGGTTTCTGCCAGAGACTTGTGACCTGGCTTGGCCACTGTTTGGAAAACAGGATACTGGGCTAGATGGACCATTGGTCTGACCCAATATGGCTACTCTTATGTTCTTATGTAATAATTTCCTTTTTACCTAGCTCATAGAGCCAGTTATCCAGGGTTGAAACTAAGAAGGTCTCTGTGCTATATGCAGCATGGAGCCCATTTTGATGGTGATGCTGCAAATTGTCCCTAATCACCTGCTCTGTACTTTTAGGGAAAAAAATGGAAGACTAGAAATAAACCTGTAATTGAACAAAAGCTTTATGTCAGCATTACCTTTCTTCAGTGTAAGAGAACTATTAATTAAATTTACCGACATAGGAATAATCACCTCTTGAAGGTTCTTGAAATACCTGAAGCATTAGAGCCGGTGTTGTGGTTACTTAAGGAGTTTGCTCAATATTGAAGGTGCTTAACTGTTTCTACAGAGAGGTAGTTTCTGTTAGGTTTAGCACCTCCAATCGTTTTGAAAAGTTGGCTCCTATGACCAGAAGGATCAGTTTAGAAGTGCATTTAGAAATCCGTATTAGTAATCTTTCAACATATTCTCAATTGACAAATAAAACGTCAGTCCACAATGGTGCAGAAGGCACAGCAGACCCATCTAACCCTTGGGTATCAACAGTACTCGCATTACCTGACTGCTTTGCCTCAGCAACAACAACAAAAAAAATCAGAATCACCAGGTGCAGCTACTGGTTTGATCAGATGTATCATTTAGGGTAGTGGTTCCCAAACCTGGTCCTGGAGGCACCCCAGCCAGTCAAGGTTTTCAGGATATCTGCAATGAATATTCATGAGAGAGATTTGCATGCAGTAGAGGCAGTGCATGCAAATCTCTTTTGCAGCTCTGTCTCATTTGACTATAGTTTAGGACAATGGTTCCCAAACCTGGTCCTGGAGGCACTCCCGCCACTCAGGTTTTCAGGATATCCACAATGAATATTCATTAGAGAGATTTGCATGCAGTGGAGGCAGTTCATGCAGTTTCTCTCATGAATATTCATTGCAGATATCCTGAAAACCTGACTGGCTGGGGTGCCTCCAGGACCAGGTTTGAGAACCACTGACTAAGGGATTTATCAACCTCCGAACAATCATAAGGACATAAGTACATAAGTATTGCCATACTGGGAAAGACCAAAGGTCCATCAAGCCCAGCATCCTGTTTCCAACAGTGGCCAATCCAGGTCACAAATACCTGGCAAGATCCCAAAAATGTACAAAACATTTTATACTGCTTATCCCAGTAATAGTGGATTTTCCCCAGTCCATTTAATAACAGTCTATGGACTTTTCCTTTAGGAAGCCGTCCAAACCTTTTTAAAACTCTGCTAAGCTAACTGCCTTTAAGACACTATCTGGCAACGAATTCCAGAGTTTAATTACACGAGTGAAGAAAAATTTCTCCGATTCATTTTAAATTTACTACATTGTAGCTTCATCGCATGCCCCCTAGTCCTAGTATGTTTGGAAAGCGTAAACAGACGCTTCACATCTACCCATTCAACTCCACTCATTATTTTATAGACCTCTATCATATCTTCCCTCAGCCGCCTTTTCGCCAAGCTGAAGAGCCCTAGCCGCTTTAGCCTTTCCTCATAGGGAAGTCGGCCCATCCTCTTTATCATTTTCGTCGCCCTTCTCTGCACCTTTTCTAATTCCACTATATCTTTTTGAGATGCGGCGACCAGAATTGAACACAATATTCGAGGTGCGGTCGCACCATGGAGCGATACAAAGTCATTATAACATCCTCATTTTGTTTTCCATTCCTTTCCTAATAATACCTAACATTCTATTTGCTTTCTTAGCCGCAGCAGCACAATGAGCAGAAGGTTTCAACATATCATCAACGACGACAACTAGATCCCTTTCTTGGTCCGTGACTCCTACCGTGGAACCTTGCATGACATAGCTATAATTCGGGTTCCTCTTTCCCACATGTATCACTTTGCACTTGCTCACATTAAACATTATCTGCCATTTAGTCGCCCAGTCTCCCAGTCTTGTAAGGTCCTCTTGTAATTTTTCACAATCCTCCTGCGATTTAACGACTTTGAATAACTTTTTGTTATCAGCAAATGTAATTACCTCACTCCCATCTCTAGGTCATTTATAAATATGTTAAAAAGCAGCGGTCCCAGCACAGACCCCTGGGGAACCCCACTAACTACCCTTCTCCATTGAGAATACTGTTCACAAGGAAGTTGCAAAGCACCATTCATTTTATTTAAATAATAAGCCGCCTTAATTGTAGTAACCAGTTGATGATAGTTTGCTATCTATAGGTTATAGGTTTCCCTGTCATTCAATTCTTTAGACTCCTATGTAGATTGAATTGATCAAGCGTTAAACACATATTTGGGACTTTGTGAACACATTTTTCAGACAGAGATTTTGACATGAGATTTTATAAATACTGACCACTGGGACCAGCAGCACAAAATACCCTTTACCTGTCATTACAGGATTGGTTGAAGCTAAGTGGTAATTTATTTACAGTTTTCCTATTTATGCTGTTGGTGATTTTATTGCTGGTGTGTAAAGTGTTAGATGTCGATATACAGTTTGTTGTTTGACTGCTTTAGAGGCAAATGATTGATGAAAATAATTTAAAAAAAAAGAGTTCGGATTTGAAATAGTTGTGTTCTATAGGAAATCCAATCTGATGCCTCTCGGTTTTATCTTTGCTACTGCTTGAGTTCTACTCCTGTTTTTGTTTCTGATATTAATTACTAACACAACAGAATTTAGGAAGAGGCTTAAGACTTATTTATTTTCACTTACTTATTGCAGCTCGTAGGGTGAAATATTTGTTATTGAATGGATGTATATTGATATACAGTGTAATGATATTTTATTGTTTTGTCTATATAAGTTTGTAAAACTGTGTTTTTATTTTGTATGTTTTGGTTGTAATCCACTGTGATCTTTGGATACAGTGAGCTATAAATTTTAATAAACATAAACATCTGTCTGAAATAAGGTTTCCAAGACCAGCCCTTTCGAGCTCCAGATTCAGCCGTCATGAAGGCCGGCATTCCCCAGTTGCATCTGACTAAACAGACAAACAGAGAGGAAGAGACAGCACCACTGGACGAAGTTTATCTACCACCAAATCTGACCACAGTCATTCAAAGCTATTTGACTGTGCTCTATGTGTATGTGAGTGTGAGGGAGTCTATAGGATGCTGCCAGTTGCCCTTGATGACACTCCCTCCCAGTGTCAGGACCACCTTAAAATTCATAATCCGGCCCAGGGGGAAGTGACATGGGATGGGGCGGAGCCAGGAGGGTGTGGTCCAGGATGTATAAAAATTCAGGGCACAGCTAGGTTAGAGGCCCAGAAGGAATCAAGCAACAACACCTGATGGCATATGCCTCCATCATGCATCTGTAAACAGCAACCTTGATGGTCAGGTAGGCCCATTTGCAGATTTGTATCTTTCACCCAGCTGGTCATAGTCCGGCCTGTGTTAATTACTAAAAATTGTGCTGGTACCTCTGGGGAACCAGACCCAAGCAGAGTCAGCTGCCATGCTGAGAAGACAGTAGGGCACACTGTGGCCCTGCAGGAGAAGGCCACATCTAAGAACTTGTGAACTGAACAGGATCCCCTACCTGACACCTTTAATAAATATTGTTTTTGTTCATCTTAACCCTGCAGTGTGGCTCCATTTTATCCAGACCCTCCCTCAGTCACATTACCACAGTGATTGTAATCTAACCTAATTTCCATCTCCCCAGAAAAGTTCATAAACCTAATACAATGTCCAGTTCTGCTACATACCTCCCAATTCTGATTATGCTGTTTTATTAACCACCACTACAGGAGCCAGTTCAACTCCACTCTCCCTCTGCCAAAAAGAAGTTACTGTGAAAAGAGAAACATTCAGCTGCTCCCTAAAGGCACTTGACTCTCTTCTGCCCATAATTTCTGTGGAAGTTTGTTCTACAGTTCGGGCGCCACAACTAAAAATGTGCTTCTTCCTTTCCATTTTGCCTTTTTTGACTGTGTGAATAGGTGGTACCCTTAATAAAGTCCTTGAAGAATGCAAACATCTACCTAGAATATCCTTCTGTACTCATACCAGTAAATACTCAGCAAGCAAGGCTTTGACGCATGGCTTTGAATGTCATCACCATTAACTTAAATTGAGCTCTCTCCTTGACTGGAAGCCAGTGACGCTTAGCCAAGGAGGATTGGGCACATTCTTGTTCCTTTACCACAGTTATGATCCATGCAGCACTATCCTGATTATTTGCGGTTAGCTGGTAACTCTATATATACTTGAATGTGTTACAAGGACCCATGTCATTTATCATCATGGCTTTGCATTAGAAACATGATGGCAGATAAGGGCCAAATGGCCTAGCTAGGCTGCCCATCCTCAGTAACCACTAACGTCCCACACTTTTTTAAATTCTGAGACACAGTCTTTATCTCCATGACCTCTACCAGGAGGCTATTCCACGCATCCACCACCCTTTCCATGAAACAGATTCCTCCTAAGCCTGTTTCCTCTTAACTTCATGCTATGCCATCTCATTCCACAGTTTTCCTTCATTTGAAAAAGGCTCACCTCCTGTCCATTAATGCACTGAGGTATTTAAATGTCTCTATCATATCCCCTCTCTCACGCCTCTCTTCCAGCGTATACATGTTGAGGTTCATAAGCCTGTCGTTATATGTTTTATGATGGAGACTGCTTACCAATTTAGTAGCCGCCCTCTGGACCGACTCAAGAGCTTAAGAGACAGTACAATCTCTACAACACAGAACTTGTAGATTTTGTACTCTCTTGTGCTCTTGAGTCGATCCAGAGGGCGGCTACTAAAATGGTAAGCGGTCTCCATCATAAAACATATAAGTACTGGCTTACTGAACCCAAGACCCTTCTTTCCAAAATAAGGCTTGAGTTGTTTGCTAGATACCAGATGTCCAGTGGCAAAGCCAAGTAAGAGCCCAGGAGTTTCTGGATGAGCTTTGTAGGCCTTCGGTTCTTTTATCACTGAATCCTTTCTAGCACATATTGAGGCATGCTGCTGCATCCTATGTGATTATAGTACCAGCCTGTCACCTAATAAAACCTGTGATTGTCAAATTATTACAGAGTTCTACAAGAATGAAAAGAGCTGAGCTGCTTTGCGGTATCTGCATAGGGGTACACTGTAATTTATTCTAAGCTGCAGAAGACTCCATAACTACACTTACTGTGTGGTATTGGCAGTGCATTTTTTTCTAGCGAAAAAGGTGCCGGTACTCAAAAGCTAGGCCATCCTTCAGGGGTGGGGTGATCACTGAGGGACCCACCCCACAATAGCCAGGCCCCCTGCAACCAGTCACAGAATCTATGACAAGGCAGAATTAGTGTGTAGAGCCTGAGTTCTTTCATTAAAACTTGGGTTCTATGGGTCAGTTTTAGCAGACAATGGAAAAGGTGCCAGTACTCAGTACCCCCAAGTACCCCCTCAAAAAAAGTCCTAGGTATTGGTAATTTAGGGGATACATAAGAGACTCTCTAACCTCCAAGTTAATATAAAACATAATGTATTTCTTCTACCTCTACTAAGTACTTGTAATCGGAATTTTTTTCTGAAAGGAGTAGATGGGAGACTCGGGAATCAGTTACAAAGGTTTCACAGAATGCTTACTGGAGTTTTGAAACCACTAGTGCTTTCCATTCTGTGTCTGTGTGAAACAACTTAATGACTCGGACCCCATTTGTGATTGGTTAAATCGCCACTCTTTGAGGTTGGTGCATGGGATGGATGGCAGTGTGTGATTAGGGCTTTGCTTTCATTTAAAATAAAAATGTTCTGTTTGATTTTGTTTTGAAAACAAGATGAAATAAAAGCTAGCGACATTTTTTTCTTCATTTAAAAACATAAAATAAAGCCCTAGAGAATCTTCCCATCCCCCCACCAAAAAAAATTGTACTTTTAAAAGATAAACCAAATCACTGCTGGCCTTTTACGTAAGTATTGCCATACTGAGACAGACCAAAGGTCCATCAAGCGCAGCATCCTGTTTCCAACAATGCCCAATCCAGGTCACAAGTACCTGGCAAGATCCCAAAAAAGTACAACACATTTTATGTTGCTTATCCTAAGCAGCGGATTTTCACCATTTTAATAATAGCTTATGTTCTTTTCTTTTAGGAAGCTATCCCACCTTTCCAGGGCTGCTGAGAGGGGGGGTGGGGAGAGCAAAATTCTCTGGGCCCGGGGGGCCAGGTGCTGGGGTCTCTCTCTCTCCTGCTCCTGATGGGACCCAAGTGTTCGCATCCCGACAGGAGCAGGAGAGAGAAAACTCCGGCGCCGGGCCCCCCTTGGAGGCTGGGAGGACTCAGAGCTTCCTCCAGTGCTGCTCGTCTGCCCAAAACCAAACATGCGCACCTGAGAGGAAGAGCAGCCGAAGGGGCAGTCAGTGCTGGAGGAAGATGTCTTCTGCTGGCGGGACCCTGGGATCCCCGCCAGCCAAGGTACTTAGGCAGCGGCAGCGATCGGGGGGGGGGGGCAGCAGCAGCAAATGACGATTGTGGGGGGGGGGGGGGGGGAGGGTGGCAGTGGCCCTGCCCTGGGCCCAGTTCAGTCTTCGGCAGCCCTGCACTTCTCCCCTCCCCCTAGTTTGCCTTCAGTCATAAATGTCTTGATGGTGCAGGGCTGATCTCCTTGGGTGCTTCTGCCCTGCCAGTGGTGTATTCAGAATGGCACCAGCTGACCTGAGGCCAATGCTGTGCACTTCATGCAGAGCAGAGGGTGCCGAATAGGGAGCTGTGGTCCAGTCAAACAGGTTTAATATGGGTTTCATCCTATGAGGTAAGGAAGACAGTAAATACAAAGTGAGCTTGTAGTGTGGGGCTCCTAGCTGAGAGGTCTCACCGGGTGGTCATACAAGAAGAAGCAAATTACATGGCCTTCAGAAAGAGGGTAAAATCATGGCGGTTTTGTGGTAAGAATGCAATGGGTTTGTCTTGTTGCAAGGTTAGCAATAGCTCCGACTCTGTTCTAAGTATTTTGTTTGGTTTCTTAGATAGATTTTCACTGTGTTATTTCTTGTCTTCTTTTGTAAACTGCCTTGGGCAACTGTAAGCTGGGAGGGCGGGGTAGACGTTTTCTAATTAAAAATAGTACAGGGTTAGCTGGCACCATTTTGATTACAGTACCAGCAGGGTAGGGGCAACCAGTGCTCACTTCTAATGTATGAAGGCATTTGAGATTGTGGGTAAGCTGGGGGGGGGGCAGGTGAATACAGGGATAAAAGGGAAAGATCTGCAAAGGTTTTCTCACTTTTTAAAGGTGCAGAGTTTATTTTAATTTATTTTATGTATTTTAAAACAGATGAAGTCCCTCAGGGCTGGCCACAACTGAAACAAACAAACAAAAGCCCAATACAACCTCCTCCCTCCACCCCTCACCAATGAAACCAAATATGTTTTGATCATTCATGGCTGTACAAAGCACAGGGCTTGCCTGATACCAGTCTGGTATTACTTGGCTCTTGTCTGGAAGATGGAAATTTTTTTTTTCCAAGTATTCAACACCTGGACTGGTCAGGGTAAAAATTAACTTCTACTGAAGTTGAATTGTTTCATTATCTACAAGGCATAAATGTTATACAAATGTAGGTTTGTTTTTTCTTTGAAGTCAAGTGGTTGAAGTGGAGACTTTAAGGAAGTAATTTCAAATCAGTCTAGAGGCAAAGTCTCTGTGCATATTCTCTTTGAAAATTGCCCACGAGTATAGCTGCTCCACGGGCTAAATCCAGGTGAGAAATGGTGTGCGATTTCCTGTTTCAACCCCTGTAACACCTTTCCTTAACCTGGCAACAAGCAAGTGTGCTTGGCACCCCTGAACCTACTCTTAGCTGGGTTAAGCAAGGGCAGTTTCAGACGGCCCTTTTTATCCGTGTAAATATATTTGTATACTGGGATTTATTAATCGCCCTTATGAAGTAAAGTGACCAAATACAAGCGTAAATACAATCATTGAGGTAAACTTGGAGCCAGGTAAATTGAATCCCAGTAATAGCAGTATCAGAAATATAAGTGGTTCTAGGCATGGAAGGGAGGTCACCCTCCAAGAATGCAGGAACAATCAGGGTGGGATAGAATGAGGTGTCTTCCTCCAAAAATGCACTGTGCCCTCTGTCCCAGCAACAGCAGAACTGCTCAGCACCATGTTAGATCTTTCCCCGAGGGTGGAGGGGTCAAGCCGATGGCGGTTCTACTTTTATAATGCCATGAATACTGTTGGCCTATGAGCACCGATGGCCTTTATGGGTGCAGGGTCTGATGAAGCCCTGCTGCTCAGTCTGAGAGGTGCTCATGCAAAGGCGTCACCATTTCCTTTTCAGGTCAATAACCCTAGACAGCTTTGCTTATGTCTTTATTTATTTATTTTTTCCTGCTATTGAGCTGCTGTGGTTTTGGAGACGTAACATAGTAGGTGGCAGCAGATAAAGACCTGTACGGACTATCCAGTCTACCCAACAAGATAAACTCATTACATATGGTATGAAGTGTTACATCATATCTATGCCTGTTCTTGATTTATCCTTGCCATTTTTAGGGCACAGACCGTAGAAGTCTGCCTGGCACTGGCCTCGTTCTAAGTTTCTGAAGAAGTTGTCAAATCCAGCCCATCCAAGTCTTTTCAGACCATAGAAATAGGAAAACTGGTGCTGGGCAGACTTCTACAGTCTATGCCTTAAAAAAAGACAAGAATAAATCAAGATCAGGTTTACATAGGATGTATCACTTCATATTCCATACGTATTGAGTTCATCTTGTTGGACAGACTAGATGGGCCATCATCTACTGTGTTACTATCAGGCTTATTTTCGAAAGAGAAGGACGCCCATCTTTCGACACAAATCGGAAGATGGGCATCCTTCTCACAGGGTCGCCCAAATCGGCATAATCAAAAGCTGATTTTGGGTGTCCCCAACTGCTTTCCATCGCAGGGACGACCAAAGTTCATGGGAGAGTGTCGGAGGCGTAGCGAAGGTGGGACTTGGGCGTGCCTAACACATGTGCATCCTCGACCCATAATCGAAAAAAGAAGGGCGTCCCTGACGAGCACTTGGACGACTTTACTCAGTCCTTTTTTTGTTACGATCAAGCCACGAAAAGGTGCCTGAACTGACCAGATGACCACCAGAGGGAATCATGGATGACCTCCCCTTACTCCCCATTGGTCACTAACCCCCTCCCACCCTCAAAAAAGAACTTTAAAAATATTTTGTGCCAGCCTCTATGCCAGCCTCAAGTTTCATACTCAGGTCCATCGCAGCAGTATGCAGGTCCCTGGAGTAGTTTTAGTGGGTGCAGTGCACTTCAGGCAGGCGGACCCAGGCCCATCCTCCCCACCTGTTACACGTGGTGGTAAATGTGAGCCCTCCAAAACCCACCAGAAACCCACTGTACCCACATCTAGGTGCCCCCCTTCACCCGTAAGGGCTATGGTAGTGGTGTACAGTTGTGGGTAGTGGGTTTTGGGGGGCTCAGCACACAAGGTAAGGGAGCTATGCACCTGGGAGCAATTTATGAAGGCCACTGCAGTGCCCCCTAGGGTGCCCGGTTGGTGTCCTGGCATGTGAGGGGGACCAGTGCATTACAAATGCTGGCTCCTCCCACGAACAAAAAGGGCTTGCATTTGGTCGTTTCTGAGATGGGGATCCTTAGTTTCCATTATTGCCGAAAATCAGAAACGACCAAGTCTAAGGACAACGATCTCTAGGAACGACCTAAATGTCAAGATTTGGGCATCCCTGACCGTATTATCGAAACAAAAGATGGATGCCCATCTTGTTTCGATAATACGGGTTTCCTCGCCCCTTTCGATTATGCCCCTCCATGTCTGTAACTACATATACTGGTTCCTCCACTTCTGTCCTGGGCCCTGCTGCCTGCAGTGCCCTAAATATATGGGGTCAAGGTACTGGGTCCTCAGTGACTGGAAACATTTACAAAGTTGAGGTTTACCGTTGCAAGCATGCTTTTATTTATTTATTTTTTAATCATGAGCTGACTTGGTTTGCTTTGTTTGTATTTTGGTTCCTGCATTCAGTATTGTTACCACATATACCACAAACTTTCAGAACATTTACACATGGTTATCGAGTTTAGGAATGTTGAACTTCTTTGCTGCCCAAGAAATCTTCAAGTGTAGCATCATCCTGTAATTATGGGAAAGTCTGACTCTAGAAGAGCCACAGACAACCCAGTGTAAAGCTCACATGCTCTCGCTTGATCCCACAAAGAGAAACAAGACGTGTTCCAACAGCAAGCCACATGCCTTTGGAACGACTGGAGTTTTTCTCTGTTTATTTGGAAGAAAGAAATGGCTCCTCCATTATAGTGCAGGGTATTACCTGTGCAAGTTTTCATTTCTAGATCTTTACAGACTGGTCCAGGACTCTTTGGAGCTTTCATCTACAGTAACTTTGTCTTTTTTTTTCCTTCTGAATTTATTTTCTTTTTGTTTTCTCTGAAGCTCCTTAAATGGTCCTTCCAGATGGAGCTGACTTCACTTGTTGGTTTAATGGTTACATACTTTACTTTGCAGAGTTTGATTTTTCACCTCACCAGATAGCTTGAAATGAGTTCCAATAGAACAATTAAGCTTATATAACTTAGAATAGAAACTGTCATTAAAGTTGAAGCTGTTGGAACCCCTCTTTCCATTTTCCTTTATCGCGTGCAGTTTTCGACTCTGTGCTGGAGGTATGCCTACTCCATTTGACTATCAAGAGATCCACGGTGAATATACACGAGAGAGATTTTATTTAATGTATCTCATGTCTATTCGTTCATTATGGGTATTCTGAAAAGCGGCTAATCTCCATAAATGGATCAAAGAGCACTACTCCGATTGTTATCTTACGAAACTGACAAACTCTGCTCTGGAGTCTTGCATGGGACTGAGCTTTAAGAAGCTCTTTCATCTTGCGGAAAGCCTGATGCAGGAAGCCATTAACTTACCCTGTTACATAGTAACATAGTAACTGTTGTGCTTTGTATTACATGTAGTTTCTGGTTCATTAGCAGATTTGCTGGTTTGTATTTTGATAACCACCTCAAGGTGAATGATGATAACTTAATAAAAATGAATAATACAAGTAGTATATTTTATAAAGATACTAGTAAAAAAGGCCCGTTTCTGACACAAATGAAACGGGCGCTAGCAAGGTTTTCCTCGGAGTGTGTATGTTTGGGAGAGTGTATGTGAGAGTGACTGTTTGAGAGTCAGAGTGAAAGTGTGATTGTGTGAGAGAGAGCGTGAGTCTGGGTGTGAGTGTGTTTGTGAGAGAGTGTGTGTGTGAGAATGAGAGTGTGTGCAAGTGTGTATGTGAGACACAGTGTGAGTGAGAGTGTGTGTGTGTGGGCGAGAGAGAGAGTGTGTGTGAGACACAGATTCTCTGTTTGAGTGAGTGTATGAGACCAAGCGAGGGGTGAGTGACTGTGTGGCACATAGAGAGTGAATGTGATACAGTGTGAGACAGAGTGTGTGAGAGTGAGAGTCAGAAAGACATGTATATGAGAGAGAGAGTGTGAGCCGTGCCCTCCCAATCCATGGCCATCTGTCCCCTGCCCCCTCCATTCATCCTTTTCCAGCAATTCCCCTCTGTCCCTGAGCCCCTGCCCCTCCCAATCCATGGCCATCCATGTTTGTCTGTCACCTGCCCCCTCCATTCATCCCTATCCAGCATTTCCCCTCTCTGCCTGAGGCCTGCCCTGCAATCCATATCCATCCATGCCATCTGTCCCCTCCATTCATCCCTATGCAGCAATTCCCCTCTCCGAGTCCTGCCCTTCCAATCCATGCCCATCCATGCTCCTCTGTCACCTGGCCCCTCCATTCTTCCCTATCCAGCATTTCCCCTCTCTGCCTGAGGCCTGCTCTGCAATCCATATCCATCCATGCCCATCTGTCCCCTCCATTCATCCCTATCCAGCAATTCCCCTCTCCCTGAGTCCTGCCCTTCCAATCCATGCCCATCCATGCTCATCTGTCACCTGGCCCCTCCATTGTTCCCTATCCAGCATTTCCCTCTCTGCCTGAGGCCTGCTCTGCAATCCATATCCATCCATGCCCATCTGTCCCCTCCATTCATCCCTATCCAGCAATTCCCCTCTCCCTGAGTCCTGCCCTTCCAATCCATGCCCATCCATGCTCATCTGTCACCTGGCCCCTCCATTGTTCCCTATCCAGCATTTCCCCTCTCTGCCTGAGGCCTGCTCTGCAATCCATATCCATCCATGCCCATCTGTCCCCTCCATTCATCCCTATCAGCAATTCCCCTCTCCCTGATCCTTGCCCTCCCAATCCATGCCCATCCATGCTCATCTGTCACCCTGGCCCCTCCATTTTTCCCTATTCCAGCATTTCCCCTCCCGGCCTGAGGCCTGCTCTGCAATCCATATCCATCCATGCCCATCTGTCCCCTCCATTCATCCCTATCCAGCAATTCCCCTCTCCCTGTGTCCTGCCCCTTCCAATCCATGCCCATCCATGCTCATCTGTCACCTGGCCCCTCCATTTTTCCCTATCCAGCAATTCCCTCTCTCTGCCTGAGGCCTGCTCTGCAATCCATATCCATCCATGCCCATCTGTCCCTCCATTCATCCCTATCCAGCAATTCCCCTCTCCCTGTGTCCTGCCCCTTCCAATCCAGCCCATCCATGCTCATCTGTCACCTGGCCCCTTCCATTTTTCCCCTATCCAGCAATTTCCCTCTCTCCCTGAGTCCTGCCCTCCCAATCCATGCATCCTCTTTTCCCCTGCCCCCTCCATTCATCCATTTCTAGTAATTCCCCTCTCTCCCTGTGCCCTGCCTCCTAATCCATACCCATCCATGCTCCTCTGTCCCCTGCCGCCTCCATTCATCCTTTTCCCGCAAGTCCCCTCTTGCCCTTCCATGACCCCCCCCCTCGCATCCATGCTACTCTCTCTCCCATGTCCCAGCCTAGGCCCGCCCTCTTCTCCCCCCCCCTTCGCATCCATGCCTCGCATCCATGCCCACCCCTTCGCATCCATGCATCCCCCCCCCCCCCGTTCGCATACATGCATCCCTTTTTTTTTTTTTCTTCTTCGTTTTAACTTTACCTCCGTGTGCGGTTCGTGCAGCGAAGCGTCAGGAAGGAGGCAGGCGCTCCCGACGTCTAGCTTTCCCTTCGCTGTGTTCCGCCCGAACACAGCGAAGCAAGGGAAGGCTAGACGTCGGGAGCGCCGCCTCCTTTCCCTGACGCTTCGCTTCCCGATTTGTTTGGTTTGAGGCGAGGGCTGGGGCAGAGACGGCTGGCTGGCTTGAAGGCTTCACTGGGAGTGACGTCAGATGGCTTCAAGGCTTCAGGGCTTGAAGCTTCCGGCTTCAAGTTTTCCGGCTTCACAGAAGTTGTATCAGAACGTTCACGGTGCGTTTTATTATATTAGAAATGTGTAGCACCATTTCAGCAATGTTTTTAGTCAAAAGATGTACAGAAAAAGTGGGGGCAAATGTTTTGGGTACTTTGCTTAGGCAAT